>NW_005841832.1:0-25050 GCF_000455745.1 Alligator sinensis | reverse complement strand
GTATACTTAGACTTCAGGAAGGCCTTCGATACGGTATCCCACCCCATACTGGTGAAAAAGTTAAGAGGGTGCAACTTGGATGACTACACAGTCCAGTGGAATTGGCTAGAGGGTCGCACCCAGAGAGTCGTGGTGGATGGGTCAGTTTCGACCTGGAAGGGTGCGAGCAGTGGGGTCCCGCAGGGCTCGGTCCTTGGACCGATACTCTTTAATGTCTTCATCAGCAACTTGGACGAGGGAGTGAAATGTACTCTGTTCAAGTTTGCAGATGACACAAAGCTATGGGGAGAAGTGGACACGCCGGAGGGCAGAGAACAGCTGCAAGCAGACCTGGACAGGTTGGACAAGTGGGCAGAAAACAACAGAATGCAGTTCAACAAGGAGAAATGCAAAGTGCTGCATCTAGGGAGGAAAAATGTCCAGCACACCTACTGCCTAGGGAATGACCAGCTGGGTGGCACGGAAGTGGAAAGGGATCTTGGAGTCCTAGTGGACTCCAAGATGAACATGAGTCGGCAGTGTGACGAAGCCATCAGAAAAGCCAATGGCACTTTATCGTGCATCAGCAGATGCATGACGAATAGGTCCAAGGAAGTGATACTTCCCCTCTATCGGGCGCTGGTCAGACCGCAGTTGGAGTACTGCGTGCAATTCTGGGCGCCGCACTTCAAGAGGGATGCGGCTAACCTGGAGAGGGTTAAATCTGGCCACGTGAGGCTAAGTCTCGCCCCACTTTAAAGGGACAATTCACCCTGTATTAGAATCATATTGAGCTCTCCATCTTGTGGCAGAGAGCTCTGCAGGTTGTGTGCAGTGTAGAAGAACATTTCCTTTGAATAGATTTCACTTCTACCTGTTCTAGACCCTCTGGAGACTGTGACATCTAGGATTCTTTCAGCACGAAGAGTAGATTAGAGGGGGTTAGTTAAGTTAATCAAAATGATGAAGAACAAAAAGATAATTAAACAGTCCCTTCTGTATATTTGAAGAACAAGGTAAAACCCTGCATAATTAATAAGTAGCATATTGGGGACCAATAAGAGGAAACAGCGTAAGTGTAAGCAACTCTCCAGATCCCTGTAAGGGTTCATCACTGGTTGGAGTTATCCATGCCATTCCCCATTGCTTCCAGCCAACACTTATGGTATAGCAGCCATCAGTGTTACCAACTGGAGATGTCCCTGACACCCACGTGATCATCCCAGGTGCTAGTTTTATGGCCAGGTCTCACCATGGCTCAGTGCAAAGCAGTTTCAGAACACTAGAAAGATTGTCCCAGCATTTCCTGTCTTCACTGTGTGCAAACCATGTGGCAGCTGGCCTGATTTGGACCATGTAGCCTAATCAGTACCCTTCCAAGCCCCAAAAGGATGGGGATTCATCAAAAAGGATCCTAATCAGTGCATCTGTGTATACAATCATATCTACACACAGAGCCAACTGCATATGAGCAAACTAGAGTTGGACCACATCAGTCACTTACCTGCTTGTGGGCATATTTGTTTAGCAGGCACAGAACTGCATAGTCACCAAAAGTGTATGTAGTGCTGTACAAATAGCAGAGTTTTTTTCTTCAGTTCACTGGAGCTCTGCAAAATCAAAATAAATAACATTTCTCATCTGACCCAAAATTATTTCAACATTTTTTTAGCTTTCCAGTCAGTCATCCCCGCCCCCCCACCAAGATGGTGAAGCCAACCCAAATTTTCAATATATTTGGTATTCCCTAGTCAGCATTTTCTTTAACCAAAAAAAAAAGTTTTGGCTGAAAATGTTGACCTCATTCTAACTGTTCTTATCAAAGGACATCACCTGCCACAAATTAGCCAAGAATAAGCTACATGGAAGGTAATTTAATAGGAAGGATAACACTGAAGCTGTGAAGCATCAAAAGCAAGGAGTGTAGTTCATGGCAGACCAAGGAGAGTGGATAGTTTCTACCGCCAAGGCTTGGGATGGCTGGAGGAATTAGATCTCCAACACCTTGCAGTTCAAACACAAGGGACAGCATGTGATGAAGCCCAGAGCTTGTTTGACTCTTTCTTCTCATTCCCAGAGCATGTGCAGAGAGGACTACTGTTGGGCTGGGCCCGTGCCCAGATGGCATTTTGTTTTGGCATCATGGTAACGGGTTCCTCCTTTTCATAACAGTTTCAAAGCTGCCTATCTTTAGAGCTTTCTTGTTCCATGCTCCACGCCTCTTCACACTGCCCAGCTGCCCTGGAAAGAATGAAAGGGAGTCAGTTTTGGAAACAGCAGCATGGCAACCTCTGGTTCCAAAACCCAATGAGAAGGACGGCTCGTTTTCAGGCCAACAGCAGTAGGTTAGAGTCACTGGCCAATGACTCATTGGGTGTGGGATACTGAATAGCATTTCACTCTAACACTCAATGCAGGCTGAAAACTTAGCAAAGAACCACTGGTATCCCAACATGCATCTGGTCAGCTTGTTTTGCTCCTTTTCAGAGTTAAATGAAGAGAAAAACCAGAAAAATAATGGGAAAGAGACAATCCCATGGAAAGTACAGCTCTGCTTTTATGCAGCAGCCAAGATTTCCCCGAGCAACTCATGATTTTTGTCATGTTTTGGAAGCACAGAAAGGTTGATGATTAGGCAGGGATGTGACATACGGCATGACGCAACTAGTCTGTCCAAAGGGGTTTGTTTGTATCTCTGCATTCCTGGCTCCGCGAGTATATTTCCTGTGGAATTTGGACCCCAGGGAAAAAGAAGTATATAATTAATACAAGTTCCTATTGCCAGTAATGGAAATATCCAGCCCTTTAATATTTTGCCTCCTGGGTTGGGGAGATAGTATTGCCTGGTTTCATCTGTTCAGGGGGATGTTCTGAGACAAAAGCCCTGACACAACAGGAAGTGGCAGCCCCAATCTTGGACGTGCACAGGCCCGCGCTCTCTCTCAGTGGAACAAAGAGCTGACAACTGTGTCCCGTACCTGCAGGGTCCCATGCAAGAGACAGATAATGGCTGTCATGTTCAGCAAGGCTTTTGTCCAAAATAAATAGTACTATGCTCTGTGAAAGCTGGCTAGACACCGTCAGTGGAACCAAGAGAGACAAAACACATCTGCAGATGTCGAATTAAGCTCAGACCTGCTGCAATAGTCACAGTAAAGGAGCCTGCAGCCCCCTAGTCTGGAGGGAGAGGAATTTGAGTTTCTGCCCCAAGAAAGGAAACAGTCGGAGGCCTAAGACCCGAGTCTTAGGGCAGGACCTAACACCCTTCAGGAGGCCACAAAGAGGGCAAAAATATGGTTAACCCCAGAACGGTGACAATTTGAAGTGTACAGCTCAACGCACTTGGAAAAGAGCCCAATGTCTAGAAGAAGCAGTGTTTCTCAGCCCGGGGATCACAGCAGCCCGGGGTGGGGGAGGGGGGCACATGCCTCTCCTCTTCCTCCCTCCCTCTAACCTGTCCAGACCTGGACAGGTTAAACAAGTGGGCAGAAAACAACAGAATGCAGTTCAACAAGGAGAAATGCAAAGTGCTGCACCTAGGGAGGAAAAATGTCCAGCACACCTACAGCCTAGGGAATGACCTGTTGGGTGGCACGGAAGTGGAAAGGGATCTTGGAGTCCTAGTGGACTCCAAGATGAACATGAGTTGGCAGTGTGATGAAGCCATCAGAAAAGCCAATGGCACTTTATCGTGCATCAGCAGATGCATGACAAATGGGTCCAAGGAGGTGATACTTCCCCTCTATCGGGCGCTGATCAGACCGCAGTTGGAGTACTGCGTGCAATTCTGGGCACCGCACTTCAAGAGGGATGCAGATAACCTGGAGAGGGTCCAGAGAAGGGCCACTCGTATTGTTAAGGGCCTGCAGACCAAGCCCTACGAGGAGAGACTAGAGAACCTGGACCTCTTCAGCCTCCTCAAGAGAAGGTTGAGAGGCGACCTTGTGGCTGCCTATAAGTTCATCACAGGGGCACAGAAGGGAATTGGTGAGTATTTATTCACCAAGGCGCCCCTGGGGGTTACAAGAAATAATTGCCACAAGCTAGCAGAGAGCAGATTTAGATTGGACATTAGGAGGAACTTCTTCACAGTTGGAGTGGCCAAGGTCTGGAACGGGCTCCCAAGGGAGGTGGTGCTCTCCCCTACCCTGGGGGTCTTCAAGAGGAGGTTAGATAAGCATCTAGCTGGGGTCATCTAGACCCAGCTCTTTCCTGCCTATGCAAGGGGTCGGACTCGATGATCTATTGAGGTCCCTTCTGACCCTAACATCTATGAATCTACGAATCCAGCCCATACTGGGGCCAGACTCATTTCACTGCCGCCTGCATGAGCCAGAGCCACTGTAGCCACTGTGCTCCGGCCCGAGTGGGATGAGGCAGCTGGGGGCCCCACCAGCAGGACTGGGGGCAGGGGCCTGTGGGTCAGGAGGGAGGGGCACCAGCATGGCCTGGTGGGGGTCAGGGGGCCAAGGGAGCGTGGGTCAGAACAGGCCATGGATCTTTGCAAATGGGTCCTAGGAGGAAAAATATTGAGAACCATTGGTCTAGAGTACAGATGCCAAAAACATGTAAAACTGGAACTCACCCCCAAATTTCAGGGTTGCAAATCACTGGTCACTTCTACAAATGCTGGCCAGGTCTCTGAATTGTATCAGTTGATAACGAAGTTAGGGAGTGGCTCCATGTATTTGCCCAGTGGAAGCCATGTTGTTTGTTAACGCTATCACTCAATGGACTGCTCTTTTAAATTCCCCAAGGCTAGGTGTGAAAAGGACCTTCGGAGTGGAATCCAGAACCGCAGACCGGACCCCCAGTACAGAGCCCGGGGAGATGGACATGCCTGAGAACTGCAGCTATAAATGCCAGTGCACCGAGAAGGGGAGCTGCCTCAACTACCCTGCATGAACCACGAGAGAGAGGGAGTGTGTCTTGAATATGGGGAAAATAGGGAGGAAGAAAAAGAGAGAGAGCAAGCAAGAGAGAGAATGAGCTTGACTATATTTTCTAGTGATTAAGGAATTCCTATAAAAGGGGAATGCAGGGAATACATGGCTTCCAGTCCCTTCTAGAATTAATATTTTATATAAAATAGTGATCTGCTCAGTAAAGCAGGGGCAGGACTCTGTATATGTCCTCCATATATTATCCTCCACCCCCTGTTAAAGCCTTAATCACAAGGCCAGAGAATCCCACTTCCTCTCTTTAGCTAAGTGAATGCTTAATTATTCCACGTACGATGGATCAGCTACAGCGGAAGGGCATGAAAAATGCCCTCTGTCCCAGAATAGCCGGGGAGTTCATTTGCTCTAGTAGGAAACAAATGTTCAAATCTCATAAGCAGAGAGGATCTTACCAAGTTCTCTCACAACCTGAATGAGTCCTATAACCAAAACTATTGCATAAAGCAGGGTGGGCTGGGATGGGGCTGTGCCCTCTCCTTTTTCAGCTGTGTTTTATATGGAGGTTAACACATTAGGCTTGCTCTGAGAACATATACTTGATTAAGCCCAATAGGTTGGATAGGTGGAAGACGACCTGCTCCATGACTCCCAGTAGGGCTTGGGTGTGTGAGTGAGACCCACCTGTTGACCCTGTCAACATGGAGAAGCTTCTGAGCATAGCCCAAAGCAAAACTTGGGGTACTTGGAGGATTTTGACATTAGGTGTTTTCAGGATTAGGCTGAAGCCAAGCAAAGACTCCGTGGACCTTGAGCTTGTGCCAGTGGGGTTATCACCATCCATAGGCCAAGTAGGGTCATCCCACTGTTTTAAAGGACTTCAGGAAAAACCTGCCAAACTCACCTAACCAGTGCTTTATGAAGTAAGCCTGGTAACCTGCTGACTCCACACAATATTCATCAAAAGGAGCCTACTGCTCTGCAAGCACTCAGGACTCCAATTTCTGGCAAATTATTCATTTATATATTCCACAGGTGACTCCTAATGTCAGAGATGTCTACACATCTTCTCCAGTAGGCTGGGACAACCTGAAGGAAATGTCTGCAGCCCCATCTACAGCCCAGCATTCTCAACTGGCTTTGATTATCTAGGTAACACTCTGGGGGCCAGGAGGGCTAGGAGGGAAGAAACAAAACAAAAAAAAAAACCCTCCTGAGCATGAAGCCAAGTTATCAGTGACTGACAGAAATCTGAGAGATTCCAACGAGAACAGTGACAAAATGGGAATTAAAGACAGACTGAGATCAGCTGCTAGGCAGAGCTCACAAAATGCCTTCTAACCTCCAGTTCATATTTAGCAAAGGCTTTAGCCTCTTGCTGCCTAGTTATTGCAGGCTTGGAGCTGTGGTCTTATCACCTGCGAGTGCTACCCTTCCAAGCCAGCTCCCATGCTATGAGATTCACGAGTAGAGCAGCAGGCTAGCTGAAGGAAATGCTGCCAGAACGCAAGCTCATAAATTGGCAGGAGATGAAGGACAGAGCCAAACTGTTCTTTCCAGCATGGCAGCGTAAATCCAGCACAGCTCTGCTCGGTGTCCATGGAATCCCTACGGGCTCGCCAGCCGTGTCACTGACAGCAAGCTTTAAAACATAAGGTAAGACAGGAAAAGGAATAAAGGGCCAACACTTGCAAATCCATGCTGCTGTGTTAAGCAGACACTGCACTGGGAATTAACACTTGGAGAAATGTTAAGATGTGGGAATTACTTTACGGAAAGCAAATGAAATCTGCGTTGCCCATGGTTTTCTCTCCCCCCGCCTTCTCCACGTACTATGGCAAGCAGCTGGCCAAAGTTCACACTCCCTGCAGATAGATTAATAGGGTCATATCCTGACATCATTTGCTCGTCGGCAGTCCCTCGAAGTCAAGGATGACATCCAACAGGCTGGTGGGTCCTCAGCTGACTGAGGAGCCTGATTCTGGATGCAGACGTTCTTCTGGGTGCATCATCTGCTACATGGGATGGGGACAGCCACGTTGGCTCCTGTGATATCAGTCTCCACCGAGAGAATCCAGGTCACAGAAAGGCCCTGGAAGGT
Source organism: Alligator sinensis (assembly GCF_000455745.1). Lineage (NCBI taxonomy): Eukaryota > Metazoa > Chordata > Crocodylia > Alligatoridae > Alligator > Alligator sinensis. The sequence goes on along the minus strand of NW_005841832.1, from coordinate 18,072 downwards.
GGAGACTGCAGTTGATGAAACAGCAGCCACAAGGAAAACTTCACATAGGCAAAAAAAAACCCCCAAATCTTTTTCCTAATCAAGAGTCTTTGCATTGCAGTCTCTATGGAAACCCCTGTGAAAATAAATACATACATCAGGTTTCCCCCCGGTAAAGAAATGGCTTTTGATGAGATTTCACAGTGTCTGGGAAGTCAGCATCAGCTCAAGGGATCTGTATGTTATTTCAATCCCTCAAACCAGTTGCTGGGGGAAAAAAAACAAAAAACAGCTCATCTCTTATTTTATTAATGCATTCCTACCATTTCTCATGTTCGTTATTTGTAGGCCGAGACTGTAGATTCAGAAACTGGAGAGTCTACAGCAAGGTCATGTTCTAGGATCACTTTAATGAAGAAATGAAACCTGAATGTGTGTGCCTTTTCGGGTCAGAAAATATATCCAGAGAGGCAAAAATAAATAGTGATTTTGCAGCAAAGTTTGACATTGTTTTTGTGGTACAAGGTTGAAAAGGGACAGAAGGTAGAGCTGATTTATATTCTGTTCCATGCCCCATGCACACACACTTCTTCCCTGCTTGCAGAAAGCTTTGGTGTTTGCAATGAAAAAATTAGAAGCCAAATAATTTTGGCCAATGACTGAAATATTTTAATTTAGAAATTCTGCCACTTCTGGGAGTTCACAGAATCATAAAAAATGGGGATTGGAAGGGACTGACCCCAGGAGGTCACATCTAGCCCAACCCTCTGCTCCAAGCAGGACCATCCCCAACTAGATCATCCCAGCTAAAGCTTGTCTAGCCGGGTCTTAAAAACCTCCAAGGATGGAGGTTCCAGTCTCTCTGGGTAACAGAGAGACTGGAACAGACCAGGTTCATTGGTTGAACTAAATCTCCCAGAAGGTACCATGATCAGCACTGTTGGTGGAAAGGAGCATCCCAATAGTCACATGGTTGAAATGCACCATGGAAGACATGGTCTTTTCAAGAAACTTGGCCCATAATACAGAGTGTGGGGAACCTGAACTATACCAGTCATGGGACACTACCTAGACATTTCAACTCTGAAATATTTTGGCTTTCAGCTGAAGGATCTGAGGTAGAAGGGCAAAGAGGGAGGGGTTCAGTTTCTTAACAGTGCAAAAGTTTGTGAGGAGCAGCTTTTTAAAATCGATTCAAAAGAGATTCTTCAAGCAGACAATCTTTTACCAAGAGAAAGGAAAAATGAGGGGATCCAGCCATTTCCCTTCTGAAAGTGGGGAAACAACCAACCAACAAAACCCACATGAGCAACATTTAATGCCAAGCCATAGATGATGGAATCTAAAGCTTTTGTATCCATGAACACATTAAAAACTGATGATTAAAAAATAAATTCTAAAACATTGTCTCTACATTTTTCAGACAGGAATAAAATATGCAAATGAAAAATAATAAAGGGACAACTCCTCATATTGGCCAAATCTATGAGGTACCAAAGGGACAGGGCTCTACTGACCTGGCCCTGGCCCATCATAACCAAGACATGTGGCTGCAGAGACCTTCAGCCAAAGCCTGCATGGAGTTTAATTGAATAGGAAGAAGAGTTGACTATACTCCAAGATCTACCAGTGCTCCCAGGTAGGCTGCTAACTAATCAATAGGCCACTTGTTGGGGAACTTAAAACATCTGACTGGTTAAAGCAGTCTCAACCAGTCTAAACTGCTTTAAACCAGTTCAGGCCACTTTAAACCTGTTTTTACTGGGTTAGACCAGTTCAGACCAGTTTTGACCATCTTACACCATTGGCTGGTTACAATGGCTCATCACTCCCTTACCTTGCCACCAAATCAGATGCTCACATGAGTTTAAAGAGCTGGAACAACCTATGTGCAAGTAGGGTTTTATATCCACTTGGCACAGGGTTGAAGGGCAGCACTTTCTACAGGGCTGAGAAGCAGCCACTCATGCCCTGGTGGGCACCAGAGACAACCAACATCAGCAGTGCAGAGATTCAGCCACAAACTCTATAGACCATAAGCAGAGCCAGCCTTCACGAAAATGACACCCTGGGCAAGTTTGTATTTTGGTACCCCCCACCCAGGGGGAGAGCACTGCTGTGAGCATGGGCTGCTCATACATGTGTGCACATGTGCATATGCGTGGTGCCCCCTGACCACAGCACCCTGGGCAGTCACCCACTGCACCAACCCCTTAGGCCACCTCTGGCCAATAGGGCCAATTCTCCCACTGCATACTGCCATGAAGCCATTGGCTGTGAAAGATTTTCCTCCCCAGCTCCCATACATGCAAGGAGGGGAAAACAAGACAGCATGTGTGCCCCCTGTATGCACAAGTGATGCAAGTATGCATGGATGTGTCCAGAAATCCCTGCACAGAATCCTACACTGCAGGGTCAGTGCGATGGCCACATTGTTGGCTGACTCACTGGGGACTTCTAGGACTAAAACCATGAAAATCTACCTTGAGCTAAAAAGCAAAGGCTCCCTAACTCAGGCTGTAACCAAAGGTGCAACAGGGCATTTCTATGGGCCAGCGAAGGCAGCTTGGCTGCTGGTGATGGCAGGGCAGCAGCTGCCATGGCTGCTGTTTATGCACTCCTACCTTCAAGCTGGCACCTGGGGCTGCTGCCCTCAGTGCCCCTTCCCCCTTCTTTAGTTACACTACTGGCTGTAGCAACTGGTAAAAAGGGGGACTTCACGCGCACACACAGTATAGCTACACCATGAACCCAGCAATTCCACAGAGGGCTGTTTTCAAGCATGCCTTGCCTACACATGCACCAAACCCCACCCAAAATGCACCTGTGAAGCCACTCCAGCTGTCCTCCTGCAGGTGCTCTCCAGATCCATCTCTGCAATGGTTGAGTACACCTGTTGGAGTGCCCCAGAGAGACTTCACAGCTGCATTACTAGGTTGGGCACATATAAAGCAGGGGGCAGGTGGAATTGGCCCTGTTCAGTGGCACCAGGGCTGTGGAGTAATCATAGTCAAAGTATTCTGCACCTCAGTATCACAGAAGCACAGTGCACTATCTGTGATAACATCTCTCTGAGTTCACTGGAACAGTCTGTGAATGACCACAAGCTCTTTCAAGGAGCAGCCTGAGACTAGCTGTAGCAGAAGTTCCCATAGCCCCTGCTTGGCTTGGCAGCTGTGGTTTTCATTAATTAGCAGCACTGCATAGTTTCCAGAGTTCAAGCGCCTACAGGGAATAGTGTTACTTGATGTCTAATGCTGGGGCTGGCAGTAGCTTTTAAATCTTGCCAGTAAGAAAGCAGCTCCCAGGGGTATGTGGCTAGCTGATGTACTCTTCCTCCTGTGTTTTTTTTTTAGTGCTGCTGGATCCAATCTTAGATTTCATGGTGGGCCCTAGAGCAGCAGTTTCAGTTTGCTCTGGTTGGTCAATAATCCTGTCAGGAGAGATTTTGCTCTTCATCCAAGAAAAGAAAATAGAGCTGGGGTCCAGCAATTTGCTTTACATTCCTGAAGGGACACAATGATCCCAGTTTCCCACTGTGACATTGCCAGCTGCATCCAGGTCTCCCACAACATAACATCTCTGTATTAAGCTAAATCACAGTTTTTGCACAGATCACGAGATGTCTGCTTCCAGCAGGAAAAGAGATACCCACAGTACAGGAGAAAGCAAATGACTGCCCTTTACAGACCCACCCTATTCTGCTTGTGCAAGAGACCCCGACTATGATGTACACAGAACTGGAAGTGTCCCAGGACTGTCATGGAGCAAAGCATCCAAGCAAAGAACTCTATTGCCTGCCTGACCTCAGTTGCACCAAAAGCAGTGATGGGAAAGAAATAACTTGGAGGATAAAAGAAGGGACAGTAAGGATAGGCGTGTCCTATGCTGTTAGCAGAAACAAAGCAACAGTATGGACAGACCCCTTCCATTTAAGTGAGTGGGAGAAGAATTCACAATAAGCACTCCAACCTAGGCTACCAACTTTCTCTCCTCTCAGAGTGCAATTCCCTGGTCACAGTCAAGAGGTCCCCTGCAGACCAGCCAAATTGTCTTTCACCCAAGAGCCTGGCCCAAGAACATACCTGGAGCAGGAACCCAAATGACCGCTCCTGGCCCTCAGAATAAGTTTGGGGATATACACAAGTTCTGTAGCCATGGTCTCTTCATTAAGGAAGTTACCAAACCAATGACTCAACCCCAGCACAGCCAGGCCAAGTGCCCTTTCAGCTTTGACCCTGCTGTTCTAGTTCCTAGATCTCAGGCAAATCGTGTAAGCCTCTAGCCAGCTAGATGAGGGGGATGTGTGTTAGGCTACATGAAGCCAAGATACCTCAGTCCTCTTCACTTCTCATGTATAGGTTGGCTGGGAAAATACAGAGGTCAGACTCTCAGCACAGTCCTGCTCACAAGACATCCAGAGAAGAGCAACAACTGCCCTATCCCCACCTCACTTCCCCAAGCCAAACCTTCAGGCTACAGGTAACCTAGTTCCTTCCAACACTTCTGGCTGCAGTTTGAGAACAGAGATTCTGCACATTTCAAAACATCAGAAAGGAAGCAGCAGGCAGCTACAATCTCAGTATCCTAACAAAGGGCTCCCAAGAAGATATGCAACTACTGCTATGCCACAGATGCCAACAGTGGTAGGATCCAGATGACTCTATGAACCAGGGCTCTGCTCCATGAAGGGTGCAGGACCGTTCCCCTGAGAATCAGATTGCGTCTTCTTGGCCCATAACAGCTGATCAAGGTACCTTGGAACAGTTCAAATGGTAGAGGGTTCACCTGGAAAGGGGGAGGCTTCCAGCTGAGACCCTGACTGCTCCATTCATGCTTGTGTGGGGAAAGGAGTGGTTTGGGAACAGCAAATTCTACACCTCTGCTGGAGATTAGGTAAAGTGATCACTGAGGTCCCTTCCAACCCTAGCATTGTATAAATCCTCCTCGTCCTCCCAACTAGCCAGAAGAACCTGGATTAAAAAAAAAAATGACAGAGAGACCTGCTCCTGTCATGTCATTTATCAGACCACATTTGTACTGAACCAGGCACACTAGTTATCCACAGGCATGGGCGACTGGTGCCATCTGAGTTGGGGGGGCATATGTCGTCCCCCCCCGGTGACCAGTCAGCAACTGGGGGGTTGCTCCCCCACAGCCGAGCTCATCGACCAGGGGCTATGTAGTATAGACACACCAGAAGTAATTCAACTATTTGGCTTAATTACCAGTGGGCGTGTCTACACAAGACACCTTACTGCGTAGCAGACTAATTTGATGTGAAGCAAAGTGTCACCATCTATACATACATGGCAATTCGGGCACAGTAGACTAATTTACTGAGCTGCCGGATAGTATTGTCAGATACAAGTAGTATCTGGCAACACAGTAAATTACTGTAAATACATGTGTAGATGGTGACATCAGGATTGGTTTACTCCAGCTCAAATTGAGGCAGAGTATATACAATCACATTAATTGCACATGTAGACACTCCCAGTCTAATCATAGCAGCCTAGGGTTATTATGGGCTAAATTTATCCCGATAGCCTGCCACCCATACCTAAGCTAGCTGGTTTAAAAGCTACCCTAGCCATCTCTTCTTTGCATCGCAGTCTGGAGTGCAGACATACCTACCCAGATGGGCAAAGCAACTAGCCTGAGGTCACCTAGCAGGCCAGTGGTAGAGTGAGGAACAGAACCCATGGTAGAGCCTCCCAGTCCAACATGCAATCCTCTGGATCTTGGGGTCCATCACACAGCAGCCAGGAAGCGCACTAAGCCATTGTCTTCCTGCTTCTACAGGTCACCCAATGGGAGAAAAGCATCTCCCACCTTCAGTGCTTGTTGCATAGCAAGCCCAAGTGCCAGACTAGGAAGAGTGCATACTTCCCCTCTCCTCCCCTACCCCTCCTCCACATACTCACAACACACTGCTTGTCTTTCAAAACTTTTTATTGTCAGCAAATAACAAAAAGAGTCAGTTTTGCTGTCTCACTGTGGGAGAAGGGGGTGTTCTGGTGGAAAGGAGCCTGAAGGGGATACAGCTGTTGGCAAGGCAAGTCCCCTTAACCTAGTGTGCCCAGCTGGGTTGGAGGCAGAGCACATGGTCTGTGGCTCTGCTACCATTACCTGCCTAGCAGGTAAGGAGTAGGGCAATGCAATGGCTGGGGCATTTATAAAGGGAGGGAGGTTACCTGGGAAGTGTACATCATTCTCTAAAGCAGGAAGCACATTTACATCTGCTTATAAATAAACAAAGAAATAAAAAGAACCACACACCACGAATGAGTCTCTTCAAAGCAGGCAGAGACAGGAGCCCTTGTACATTTCACAATACTCAGGTGTTTCCTAGCCACGGCCCCAACATTGCCAGACTCTCCCTACAGCCCTCACTGGCTTGCTGGGCATCCAAAATGGAGAGATCCCCTATGGTGAAGACATGGTGCCTTGTGTACCACTGGGATTGCTCCCTCCCAGACCAGCTTAGATTGCAGTGCTCACCTTCATGCCCAGTGCCACTTCAGAGGGATGTGAGCTGCAGTCACACACTCTTCCTACAAACCAGGCTGTACTGGGTAGCACAGCTACTAGAATCCAGAGACCACCTACTGACCCGTCCTTGCAGAACAACACTCAGAAGCAGCGGCACGGTATCCTCCCCTGGGACGTAACCACAACACAGAGGACTCCCCCCACTGCTGGGAAAGAACACAGGGTTGGCATACTGAGGGCTGGTTCCCGCAGAATCCAAGCTCCCAGTACAGCTGCCTGGTGAAGAGAATGAGGCAACAGTTTGCCAAATGACATAGCAGAGCATTACCTCGGAAAGAAACGTGGTGATGGTCACTGACTCCCAGATAACACAGCACTTCCCGAGCTGTATAGCCACTGACCAGACCTTCTGCCCTAGAAAGCCAGCAAGCCATGGGATGACAGACACAGCTGGAAGGCCACAAAGCCCTTCACTTGAGCTGTTGAAAGCCCCTGAGATAACATCTTATCCTAACTGTATCTGCTTGGTGCCTAGGTGGGAATTTAGGCCTATAGCTTTCTCCCAAGCTCATTCCAGAAGGTTTTGTCCTTGGCACTCTAGGCACCGCCTAAAATAAGATTAAACTGTATGCTCACAGTACAAGGTGCTCCCATGCAGACCAACTGGTACTTTTGGATTGCAGGATGCAAGTGTGGTAGGTGACAGGCTGCCCCACCCCGCTTTGCAGTGATTTGTGCCCTGATCAGCAAGCTCCTCTAACCTCATAGCCAGGAGCAACAGCCAAGTCTCACACTGCTCTGGGACCACAGTTCAATAGGGACGAGCTGGAATTCAGCACTCTTCAAGTGGCAGTGCAGCAAGTGCCTGCACTAGCTGTGGATCACATCAGGACTGCAAACTGGATCCCAGGCAAGGCTCCTTCCCCCAGAACATCCCACATGGTCAGACCACTTGGAGAGGGTTTAAAATTGATGTGCCAGGTGACTAAGAGTTATGCCCATGAAACTTCTCCCTCAACCCTCACCCACTGCCTAGGATGCAAATGAGGGCATAGGGGTCAACAGAGAACCCCACGGAGGGTTTAGGAGAGAGTCAGGCATGTTGGGAGTGACCAGAGAGATGCTTTCTACCTTTGCCTTTAAACATCAAAGCTTATATTATAGACTATATTATAAAATCCGGAAGGCAGGGCCACCCTGCCCAGAATACAAACAGCAGAGAGAGCACAGCTCTGTGACCAGCCGGGCTAAGGTCTGCTCCAATGCGGGACTTCACCATCACCGAGCTAAGCTACTTCTACAAACAGTAATTTAGTAATGAGGATGCAGTGCGAGTGGCCTGTGGTGGGCAGATAGGAAGGAACCTCCTAGGGCTGGTTCTTTGCTTCAGGGTCTTTGTCATAGATGTAACTTCCCACAGCTCCAGTGTTCACTCCTGCAGCAGAGACAAAGCCATGTGTCAGGGTAGGGCTGAGACACCTGGGCAGGGCATGGAGGGCAGATATATCCCCAAAGACCTGGCAGGGGACCCTGTGCAGAACTCTAAGGATGAAAGAGCAGCCATGGAAGATGGGGACTGAGGAAGCCAGAAGGCCCAGTGCAGGAGACTGACACAAGCTTGTCCCTCCTTCCTCAGGAGCTAGCTCCATGGTCTGAATCTGCTCTCCCTGCATGAAGGGAGCTCTCCCAGTTCACCCTGCTGGACCTGACACCACAGTCCAAGACTCGCTGACCACAGAGGGAGAAGGGCAGCTGCACATTAGGGAACATATTTACCTATGGCACAGCTGTTGGATACTGCCGTCTCTAAGGAACTAGGAAACCTTTGACTAGCCAAGCTCTTTGGGGGACCCCCTGCCCCAGGCTCTGAGAGAGTTAGGTTACCCCTACTCTATCTTCTCTCTACTCACCAAATCCTAGGACAGCGACACGCACAACACCCATTTAGTCCAATGGGTCTTCCCCTTCCAAAGCCAGCTCAGCAAGGTCATCACCCACCTCACCTGGGTCTGTATGTACCAAGCAAGATTTGGGAACCTTGCCTTACTCCACTCTTATACCTGCTCTGTGGAGCTGCTGACTGCACACAGAGCCCTGCTGACCACCACCTGTCTAGCTGGACCATACAAACATGCGTGTCCAAATGCTACACACCAGGCCATGTTAACATGCATGTTCAAGTGCTATACACTGTGAAGAGACAGAGCCCACAGCCACCAAGAGCAGCAGCTGGCCCTCCTGCACCCTTCCTGCCCTTGCCTTTGACCCCTGGAAGTCTCCTCTCTCCCCCAGTTCTGTGACCCCTCTCCAATAGTCCTCATTCCATGCAGCACACTTACCCTTTGGCCCAAAGAGGATCCCGTAGCAGGGCTTATGGCAGTAGGGTTGTCCATCATGCTGCAGGAGAAGAGAAACGCATCAGCACAGACCCTACTCAACAGACACAGGGGACTGTCCTAGTAACCCTCCTAGGCCCCCCTCCCCAAGCCACAGCAGGGCAGCTGTGGAGCCACCAGGGAGCTGCCAGCATCCTGTGCCACCTGCACTGGTACCCTGGGAAAAGAATGCTGCTTGACCTGGAAGCTGTCTAGTGCTTCCCCTGTGCATGCCCAAGGGCACACAGAGCTGTGGGACAGAAGCAGGCAGAAAAACGCTTCCACCCCAGCTCGGTCCTAGCCTTCTTTCTCCCTATGACAGCACCACTCCAACCCCCAGGAGTGGCAGCTGCTCATAGTGGCACTCACCCACCCCACTTAACATTGTGCTGGGAGTAGCAGAATAGCTGACCACAGGCTTTTCCCTCCCATCCCAGCCTTCCCACAGCAGAAGTTTCCTCCATCACTAGCACTAGTTTCTCATTTCAGATCTGCTCTGACCTCTGGTGGGCAAGTCTGGAGTTGCTGAACAAGCCCACAAGCAGTAGGAATAGGTGCCTAAGTCATGAAATGCGGGGGCAGCAGGCAGTGGAATGAAAGTACTGGCTAAGGCTACATAGGTAGGAAAGCCTTGGGACTGTGTTCAGCACTGCTTGCCCATTTCTACAGCCAGTGACCTAGCTAAAGAGGAGCTCTAATCATGGGCCCACTTCAGGCAGCTGCCTGCAAGAACCCAAGCACTGGACAGCACAGGATGAGCCCTGTGCCCATTTCAATGCCGTGGAGTCAGGAGCACTGCCTCAGTGTGCGCTCCCCTCTGGAAAGAAGCCAATGCCCAAGTGTTTGGTGCACCTTGGACCACACAATGCAAAAGTACCTCAGTGGAGAGGAAGGAGCCTGCACCAACATCTGGAGAAGGGGAGTTTGGTGTCTAACCCTCTCCCAAAGCTCCAGCATCCAGGGGGAAGGAATGGCCAGAAAAAGTCTTGCTGAACAATTAGGGCCCAGGATTGCTCACACTTCTGCTCTCACACATGGGTTTTGGCCACATCACGTTAGCTTTGGGGATGCATGGGCCGTGCTAAGAGCGAAGAGGGAACCCAATACTGTCAGAACGCAGCCTCTGCTTAGTAAGTACCTGGCATAGGGCATCACATACAGAGTTCTGGCTACAAGCCCCTCTGAGGTGGAAGGGGAAGATGTAATGCTGGTCAGGAGCACAAGAACCCTGGTCTCAAGTAGAAACCAACTCCTGGCTCCTCAGCAAGCCCCAGCCTACCATACACACTCCTCTGTCCAGGTGATCTGCACCATCAATGGATTCATCATCAAGCAGGTCAAATAAGGTCTCCAGCTGGGTGCAACCCAACTTCTACCAAATGAAACACCTTCTTTGCTTCCAGAGTAGCATTCAAGATGAAGAACAGAGCAGAGGCATGAAAGGCTCCTTTGGAGGGGATTTTATATTTTAGAGGTTGCATTCAGTCCTTCACATGCCTGGGGAAGGGGATTGCCTGCTTGAGGGGGAGAAAATAAATGCCGGGCAGTCAGTCAGGTCAAGACACGTCCCCAGTCCTCACCTCAGCATGGCCCCCAGGGGTTAGAGTCTTACTGCAGCGTTCACAGCGCAAGCAGGGCCGGTGCCAGTCCTTCCCCAGCGAAGTTACCTTCTCAGCTGGAGTGGAGACAAAAGCAACACAATCAGAGGGAGCTCTCCAATTCCTGCCTTGGCTTAAGACTGTCTGAGTCAGGCGTTCGCCAGTACCTCTGAGAAGATGCAGAATTACTGACTAGCAAAGGTACAGCAAGGTAAATGGGGGGCTGTCGCTGCACAGCAATACAAGGGACTGTCAGTATTATATGAGAGGTCCCTGCTAGGCATTGTGCAGAGCATTTGCCAAACAAAATGGGAGGGCAAACAGAGGGGCAGCAACCTGCCTGAGCTTGCCTGAAAGCCTCTTGGAGCAGCTCCTGTTCCCTCACGTGGTCATATCCTCCAGATCCCACTTTTAGCAACCAACATCTCCCCACAGAGGAAGCACGACCTTGCGATTAGGGCTCCCAGATCTCAGCCCAGCAGCCTGGGTTCTACTGTTGACTCTGCTACAGACACTCAACATGACCCTGGGCACATCATTTAAACTCTGGGGGCTGCTGCTCCCCAGCAGCCATTTCCATTTAGGATTTCATGCTCCTTGAGGCAGGAACTCTCTCTTTTCATGTCTGTGTACAGCACTGACCCCATGGGCCCTGCCCTGTGCTGGGAGCTCATAGGAATGAAACCACCACCAGGGTGTAAACAGGGCTTACCGAAGTAGACTCTCTTCCCACAGCGTGGGCACATGTTGGGCTCTCCAGTGAAGGTGGTGACACTGGAGGCTGGAACACAAAAAGAAAAGAGTTTGAAGGCCTGACAAAATTAGAACAATGCTCCCCCTGATGGTACCAGGGCCATCTGGCTTTTCTGACAGCACTGGCCAGTCACTCTGGCACCTCATGATGGCAGAGGGCTCTGCTCAGTGCCCGAGCCAAAGGCTTTCACCCACTGCAGAATCAACAGGCTAAAGTCCACCACTAGAAACTAGGGCTGGTCTCTTCAAGCAGTATAAGAAATAGTATCCTCCCTCCTGCCCTGCCATCTCAAACAAGATCAGAGCCCTTTAGGGCACTCTGTTGTTTGTCACTGAAGCAAGAGCCAGCATTCCTCACTGATAAGCTATCATTGAAAAAGCAACAACCCATCTGAGATATGCTGAGCTACAGCAGGGACCATGCTTGGTGGAGATTCAAAAATCAATTCCGTGAATCATAGAATCACAGGGCTGGAAGGATCATCGGGTCCAGCCCCCTGCATGAGCAGGAAAGACATCTGGGGTCCGGTGACCCCAGCCAGGTAACTGTCCAGTCTTCTCTTGAAGACCTCTAGGGTAGATGACTGCACCACCTTTGGGGGGAGCTTATTCCACAGTCTGGACACCCTAGCTGTGAAAAAGGTTTTCCTAATGTTCAGCATGAAACGATCTTCCAGGAGTTTGTGGCCATTGTTTCTAGTTTTCCCCCAGGGTGCCCTGGTGAACAGTTGTTCACTGAGCCCCTGATGTACGCCTCTGATATAGCAGTAAGCCACAATCAGGTCTCCTCTCAGTCTTCTTTTCTTTAGGCTGAAGAGTCCGAGATCCCTCAGCCTCTCCTCGGATAGCTTGCCATGCAAGTCTCTGGATCAATGCATAACATAGTAACAGAGGGGAGGAACAAGCAAGGACGGGGGTGTGTGAGTGTGTGTGTGTGTGTGTGTGTGTGTGTGTGTGTGTGTGTGTGTGTGTGTGTGTGTGTGTGTGTGTGTGTGTGTGTGTGTGTGTGTAAAATGTGGAGGGAGAGCACCCCACAAGCAGGTAGTAGTAAGGTTCAGGGGGGTGAACCCCCTCCAAGGATTTCCTCTACAACTTGAGCATCTGTCTGTGCTACAGCATTAGTGCAAGGGAAAGCAAGCACACTGGGAAACAAAGCACAGACAGCTCCCATCTGTAGCTGACACAATGAGCTAAAACTGATGTGGGACTTATGCCTCTTCAGACATCAGCTACTCAGGAGTGAATGTACACATGTAGGTATCCATGTACATCCACACCTGAACACAGGACCTGAGTTATAACAGCTGTTACTTTTGCTGCAACAGCCCAGCTCCTCAAAAACAGAGATTATCTGAGAGAACATTCACCCCATGAGGACTCGAAGGGTTGGGGATGAACACAAGCACACACTTGAGAACCCAGAGCTGTCAGAAAGGCTGCAAGCTGATGAATAAGTAAACCCAGTGGGGAACTTTACAGCTCCAAAAGGTAGGCCTCAGCTACCAACAAAGCACTTTAGGGCCCACACATTTTACAAGTATCCTAAGCATCCACCTGGGGTAGATGAACTCTTGGCAGGCTTAAGAGCCAATTCAATCCCATCGGTACCCCCTCTGAACTGATTTCTGGATAAGATGCAATAGTTCCAATAGTGTCCCCGTGGTGCTGTTCCACTGTGCCTGTCAAGGGCTCCCCAAGCAGTGCATACCAGGAAAGGAGCCAGCAGCTGTGGGGCAGCAGAGAGCACTGCATCAGAAACAGGACTAATGTGGATCCAGGGCAATCCTGTAAGAGCCCACACACCAGTTTAGCAAAGCCCACAAGGACACACTGGACCCAGAGGGCTAGAGTTGACCCAAATCACAAAATCATTGAATCCTGTGAGGCAGCCAGAGCCCCGGGGGGCCATACTAGCAGGGGCATAGTTCTGTTGGCCAAGAACGCCAACAGTACACTGGGCCCAAATGCCAAAGCCCATTATATCACTTTGGCACCAACCTTTGCTAGGTCCTTTGGGTGGGGCGCTGACCTTCTTCTCTTCCACCTTTGAAACATGCTCAATGGGTCCTGGAGCCGTTTGCCCTTCGGTCTGAGGCTTTTCATAGATGTAGGACCCAGCTCCACCAATGTTCACACCTGCAACAAGAGCAGCAGCATTTATAGGGTCATATCCCAGACACCCTTCCAGGCTCTAAGACTCCCAGCGGGCCAAAGCCAACGGGGCACGACCAGCTGCAAAGACTGCACTGCCTGTCTCTTCAGCACACCTATGTCTGGCTTACTCAGGGATGACACTTACTCAAACTGGATCTTTTGAAGACACACAGCTAGGCAGGCCTGAAATGCATAAACAGCAACCTCCAAATCCTTCTCCCATGTATGAGCCAGGGTTATCTGCCTCCCACACTGTTTTTACCTCGGGACCATTTTATCTGCCGGGAGTAGACATAGTTGGAGGCAGTAACCCTCCCTGCATCTTGAAGGGGAATTAGTTAACAGAGAACTGTCATGACTTCATTCCTCCACTCTCTTGACAGAAGGTTTCCGCATTATCTCACATCCAGGTCTGCAAAGAACACGTCCCATTAAAACTTACTGCTGATCTAGAACCACTCTGTGCATGGCTTGGAGGCCCAAGAAACAGAAACACTGACCTGGAGGCATGCTGGGTTCCCTAAAGGAAAATCCTGACACAGCTTTGGCCTGCGCTATCCTATTCTTGGGCCATTTTCAGCATCCTAAACACCCTCCTGTCAGCCAAGACAGGAGGAGACAAGACCGATGAATAATTCAATGGAGGGCTGCAGCCCTGGAAGTGCAGGAAATAAAAGCCCTGAGGAAGGAAGCCAAGGAGAAGAAGGGTCAGGAATGCAGACATACCTTTGGGTCCAAACAGTGTCGCATAGCAGGGCTTGTGGCAAAAGGGCTTCCCGTCATGCTACAAGAGAGAGAGGGGTGGGGGGAAGGACAGTCAGAAAGGCAGCTGGCAGGAGCCTCTAAGAGGCACCAAACTCTCAGGGTAGGCAAGCTGCAGCACAGCTCCAGACACTGCAGACATGCTTGCACATTTCATCAAGCGTACTGAAGATACCTGAACGGTGCAGACAGTCAACTGGGACGCCTAACACCAAACACTGGCCCCCTTTAGACATATTAGTCACCCATGCAGTTTAGATGCAGAGGCAGGGCATTCTGGGAAGACCGGGGACTATCCGTGAGCACAACCGTTTTCTACCTCCAACAGCACAAGGGGTCCCCTACCAAAAGAACCCACCCCCAACTCTTAGCATCACTTAGGAGTTTGTCTAGCTTTTGGTCTCCAATGGCCTGTCATGTCCAGGACTATTCCAGGGTTCAGGAGAAATGGACTCAAATCCCTGCTGCACCACAGTCCCTCTGCATAACCCGAGGCATGTCTCTGCTCCTCAGCTGCTCATGTGTACAAAATGGGAGACCATAGTCTGGTCCTATTACATACGGAGATGCTGAGAAGAGCCCAGTGAAGGACCTTGGGAATGTATCCTCCCCTCATTTCAGGGCAAAAAGCCCTTATTAGAGCATAACCCCCACCCCACTCATGTCATGGAGCAATCTCCACACCTCCAAGCCTCTCTCAGCAGAGCGGAGTTTGCCACAAAACACTAACCAACCTAATACAACTAGGCCTCTGTGGTGCCCTTCTGCACTCCTTAGAGGTACCTTAGAGGCAGATACCATGCGATGCTGCATTCAAAGGCAGCCACTCAACAGGTACGCTTGGTTTCTGTTCCCAGTCATTAACTTGCTCAATGTAAGCATCTGCAGAGCTCCCAGGCATTTGTCTGGGTCAACATTCTGGTTTCTTTGCATTGATGTACCTCCCAAAGAATGAAACAGTCCCAGAGAAAAACACCACATGAAAGAGAGGGAGTGCCCAAACCCCACAGTTAGTTCATCTAGAAAGCATCTTTAGACTGAAACCCTGCAACATGACACAAGGAGCTGGTAACATATGATCTTGCTTTTTAACATAATCTCTGGGTTGGGCTTCTTGGTTATTTTGGGGGCAAGGGAGGGAGGAAAGGCGGGGGTTGGTATTTAATGGGAGCCATGCACGTCACTGTGGCAAGTTTGAGCCATTTCTTTTAAGTGACTGCTCATCTCTTCTGGAGTTTAGGCTGGATCGTTACTTCAGTATTGCAGAGAATTAAGATGGACCGTGTAATAATACACACACTGCCCACCTTCAGTCTATTGTCCACCTTCACATATAAAGAGATCCCAACGCAGAAGGCTAAAAACATACATTGCTCCAGATGTATTGCGGTTTATATGCCGGAAGAGAAACATTTTCAGAAAGCAAGCACACAGGATGGCAAGGCATCACACAAAGGGGTCTGTTAGCAGGATCTGGAGACTGGTGTACTGGACAAGTCAGTCATCCTACATGAGGGAGAACTGAAACCTCACACTAGACCTTTCCATGGCATAAGCTTCTACACTGAAGGAAAGAGATTTTAGAAATTCTGATGAGGTCTTAATGCCGATGTGGGCAAAATCCAGCCCACGGGCTGGAAGCAGTCTGCCAAGGAATTCTATCCCGCCCGTGGCTGGTCCCTCGGCCCCACCTGGCCCAGGCACGGGGGACAGCCCAAGCCGAGATGCATGTAGCCGGTTCCAACTCCCCAGACATACAGCGGGGCTGGGGTAGCATGGCGGCTGGACTCAGTTTCCCAGCAGTGGCTCCTTCTAGTTGTGCTGCTAGAGTTGCTGACATCGCAGGCCCCACTGCCCAGGCACCCTGGCCCATCCTCTCTGCATCTTCTTCCAAGGGCGCAGGACAGAGCAGGCAGGTGGGCAGGGTCTCCATAGAGAGAGGCCTGGGAACCTCATGGGCAGGATGCGCTGGACTAAGTGGATGGGATGGGGCTGTGACAGAGCAGAGTTTCGGAGAAGGATGGGCGGGTGGGGCCAGAGCTGGAGCTGGGGCCAGGATCATGGGCTGGTGACAGCATGGGGCCAGGGCATGCCCTATGGGCAGGGGTCCCAGCCAGTCTCCATGAAGACCCCACCTGCCCACCCACTCATTCCATCCAGTGCCCCTGGCCATGGGTGTGGAGCAGACAGGCCAAGGCTGGATTGGATCAATTGCCACCCCACCCCTCACCTCCAACTCCAGGCCCACAACAGCTCACCAAAACTCACCACTCCTTAAGTGGCCCTCCAGCCCAAATAATTGCCCACCCCTGTTTTAAAACAAAACAAAAAAAATAAAAATTAAGGAGATGAGCCCCCGCCATGGACTGCTACCTACAGGGCCATCATTACCAAAAGACCTGGCCAAAATACCCACACACTGTCAAGAATTTCAAAGATTTATTTCTGAAGTTAATTTGCTAAATCCTTGATATTTTTTTTTCTTGTGCACACTAGTTTCAAAGATTATTTTCTAAAAAAAGTATGTTCATTTGGCTTGGGTATTCTATTCAGCCAAGCAATCAAAATAGACATTAAGATAAATGGTCCTGAGGTTAGACAGAAGAACGCCAAAAATGGATAAACGTTATAGGACTTCACGGCCCCAGAGGCTCCCACAGGAAAACCAAAAACAAATAACCATCTTCCCAATAAAAAGAACAGTCTTAAAACAGAGACAGTGAGGGAAAAAACAGCACCTACTGCACAAGCCAAATACAGAGCTATTTTTTGTTGTTGTTTATGATTTTCACTGAAACTTTCTGAAACATTGTGAAAAATTCAAAAAGTTTCCATGAAAATCCAAGAGGCTGAAGTCAGGATGAGTTCACTGTGACAAAAACTCATTTGCTGGAAAAATGCTGATCAGCTCTAGGTAGAATGGGTTGAGATTGCTCTGTCAATTAAATGGCATAATATAGCTTTCCCAGGGACACAGGTTTCAGGCACCAACATCTCTGAAGTCTGCCAGGGTTCAAGCTAAAAACCTGACTGTACTGGAAATGCTGCATTTCCCATGGCACATGACACCCATTTGTCTCCCCAACAGATAAGACGCTGAGTCAGAAGCCTAACACTGCCCTGTAGTTGAACACACAGCAACCTGCACAGCTCCCGCCACTGAAATTTTGCAATCCATGTTTAATCAATACTTAGCTCTCCTCTACCCCACACAGCAGTGCCTTAAAGGTCATCATCATTATCCCCACTTTACAGATGGGGAAACTGAGGCGCAGAGAAGGAAAGATAATTGTCTGAAGTCACCCAACAGTAAAAGGGAGGTTAGGAGGGCTGCCACGGACACCCCTGGCCCTCCTCCCTGCACCACCATCTGTGCACTGAGCGGGGCATTCAAGGGCAAGCCACTGCCATAAGGCTTTCTCCAGAGCACATGAAGTGGTCGTGGCTTCTGGCTGGACAAGGAGGCATTCAAGTCTGAGGAGCTTACAGGTCAATGGAGGCAAGTGTGATACTTCAGGACAATCTGCCCGCAAGCGAACAGAGAGAGTGCAGAAAAGAGGTGGGTTATAAAGAGGAACAGAGAGAAGTAGCTATGCACCGAGGGAGAACACAGCTTGACTGGGATTTGGGAGACCTGGGGTTTAGTCCTAGCTCTGCCACTGAACTGCTGTCTGACCTTAAGCAGGTCATTTTGTCTCCATATGCTGGCTTCCCACACCCAACATTTGCCCATTTAGGCCGCATCCACACGTGCATGGATGTTTGGTTCCCTGGAGACAACTAGCAGCGGTGCACCTCATGCCACCACCAGTTGTCCCTGGGGAATGCCTGTGCCACACACCCTCTGGCACGCAGCAAGTTACCCTGGGTGTGGTAAGGAAGGCTGAGGCTAGCACTGAGCTGGCCCCAGCAGCCTTACCTGGTGTCCTGTGGGCCCCTCCGGGCTGTAGCCGCAG
>NW_005841831.1:7615093-7619753 GCF_000455745.1 Alligator sinensis | reverse complement strand
TTTTTTTCTGAGACTGAGAAATAGCATTTATTCTTATACTTTGCAAATGTTTGATGATAAATCTTTAATTATTCCTCTTCACTAAGACTCGTTAGGAGGTGCCTTATTTTTTTTTTAACAGGACTCTTAAAAATACCTTAAAAGTAGCTAATACAAAGTAATGGCTTCAAAATTTAAATGTCAGAAAAGTATTCATGGTGGTGTTTTAAGGATGAACCATGAAAAAGGTTGCAAAGTATTATGTGGGATACACCCACTGCTGAAGAAACTGAGCCCTACAAATTCTGCATGATCTCCCACAAAGGCATTTTAAATCCACAATGAATTTTTGAATGAAAGAAAGTCTCCGCTTTTTTCAGCCTAACTCTTCCTCTGGTTACTGTGGAGCCATCAGATACAATGCAACTACAGACTATAGTCTTGTCTGATCTTGTAAACTAAAGAAGCATTAGGCTAAGTCAGCACTTGAATAAAATACATTTAGGGCAATCCCTGTTGTTTCAGGAAAGCAGGGAAGATAACTCACTAGGAAACACTTGGTGCAAAATGTTTGAAAGGAATATCAGAGAAAACTTCCTCAGTGTTAGAACAGTGTGGTGGTGAACTAGATGCCTGGGGAAGTTCTAGAATCGCCGTCACTGGAGGTTTTCAAGAAGAGTTTGAATAAGCATTAATCAGGGATGATCTAGTAATAGTTATTAGGGGTGTGCAAAATGGGCCATATTCGATTCGGATTTGGATTTGGATTCAGCCCGAATCAGGGACAGTGATTCGATTTGTTGATTCGGATCACTGTCCCCGATTCGATTCGGCTGAATCTGCATCTGAAGATTTGACGCTGATTCAGAGAATCAGCGATTCGGACACAGACACAGCTTTAAATGTTTTTTCTACATACCTTGAGGTACCAGGCGTGGCTCGTGAACACTGAGATGCTGGGGCGGATGGAGCATCCCACAGAAGAGCGGGGGGCCCCCATGTGCTCGGCGGCAAACCCAGAAGTGGACCAGAAATACTTCCAGTCTGCTTCTGGGTCCACCATGGAGCATGCAGGGTGGGGCACCCGTGTCCCCCCAGCTTGGCAATCGGCCCCAGGGGGACCATGGATGCCGACCCAGGAGGCACCAGTCACTGAGTCGGGGGAGAGCAGGAGGATGGTCTGCTGGTGATCATTCTGGGGAGCCCCCCATGCTTCTGTGGGATGCTCCATGCACCCCAGCATCGCAGCACTCACAGCCCCTGATGCCTAGAGGTATGTAGAAAAATCATTTAAAGCTGTGTCTATGCCTGAATCTCCGAATCTTTCCGAACCTCTCTGAATCGATTCAGAGGGTTCCGATTCAATTCAGAGAGATTAAAGGGGGCTCTGATTCAATTCGGATTCAGAGATTCGGTCCCTGAATCGGGCCGAATCTCCGTCAAATCGAATCAGAGACCGAAGCTTCACATAGCTCTAATAGTTATGCCTGGAGTGCTCTGTAAAGAGCAACAGTTAGAAGCTCAGGAACTCCCTCTGCCCCTCCTCTCCCCCCCACAGATTTCTGGGAGATAACAAGAGCTCTGCAGCCTAAAGTAGGTGGATATTGTAGAGGTCTACGCGCAGCAGCAGGAGGATAAAACTGAAGCCCACAACTCGTTTAGTTATGAAAGATGATTGAAGGAGCTGGGATAAGTTTATGGAGGGGATACAGAAAGAGGAGTTCTGGCTTTTCAGTAAGGGAGTGTAATGTATGGAGTCATGCCTGCTGTCCCCAGGTTGCGGAGCAGAATGGAGGGGATTTGGTTTACCTATGCTTCTGGGCCTTGCTGGTTGCCATGTGGGGCTAGGAAGAAAATGTTGCTACAACAGTCAGGATGTTCATTTTGCCTTCCTTAGGAGCACTGGATGTTGGCTGCAGCCAACACTGAGGATTTTGACTGGAGTGTGCCAATGTTTTTTTTCTGGGACTAAAACTTGGAGGTACTGGTTAAAGGGTCTTGCCCTCCAATAATTCAGGGTCCAACCGATCACTACATTTGGGATCAGGAAGGAATTTTATCCCATAGTCAGAATGATATAGACTATGGGAGTTATTGCTTTCATCTCTCAAGTGCATTTTAATAATGCTTTTGGCAGCGGGACACATACCACCCTTGTCTTCCTGCTTTACCTGTGGTAGAGTAAGGTGCTTTAGTTGCCTTTGGGCAATATGTCTTGTGGTTGTGCAACAGGGTTGATTGCATACCTTTAAAAATAGGTTGGGCAAGGACTTGAATGGGATAGTTTGGATAGTTTAGATAGAGATGATCCTGCCTCATATAGGGAATTAGACTGAATGACCTATGGAGATCTCTTCCAGCCCAACTTTTTGATGATTCCATGTGCTGCAGAAGATGCCAAGTTTAGAATGAGGTCCTGATTAACATGTTCATTATGGGAAAAATTCTGTTTCAGTGCTAAGGTGCATATGTGGTACAGTTTCTAGATAGCTAAGCCACCCAATGTCATTCTGTTTTGCTTCATGTAACAGCTTGAATCACAAGCACATGGCTGCAGTTTGATTCTGTACAAGGCACTGCGTCTCTACTACATATGTTCGGAAGTGATTCACTGTTGTCTGGGAGGTGTCCAACTCCTCTTACAATCCATTGCAATTCAGCTGCATTACAGATGCATTCAAATGCAATGTGGATTCCCAGACTGTGCTATTTGGAAAGGCTTTGCAAGACAGCCTTCATAACAGAAGTTTTTCTTGCAAAGAAGACATGCCCCAGAATGTCTTACACAAGGAGAGAGAGGAAAAGACAGCTTGGCAGATTAGATATAGTAAATGTCAAGGTCTCAGAATGTTTTGCATACAAATTTGTTGAAAAATGGAGTGTTTTGAAGTAGACAATTGTAATATTTATAGATGTTAAGAGGTTTCTGCATCTGAAATCACTGTACAGTTTTAATAGCATCAGATAACATCTGAAATAGTAAGCTGTTGCTTACATAAGCTTGTGCATCTCTGATTTAGTTAGTTTATAAGGTGCAAATCTACCCTGCCTTCTGCCAAGTTTACAAAAAAAATGGATAAAAGAAGTCAGCTGTGGCCAACAGAAATGTGAAGCCACACATCCTGACTGACCTGCCATTGTCTATCAAGGCATGTGCAGATTTGAAAATAGTAGAGCCCTTCAAACGCAATCCACCTCTTTCATTTTAATATCTCCTATGTTCTGCTCCTTTCAAGTGTCTCTTTTTTCTGGTAGTGCCTTTTTCAAATTAAAAAGGGTCTCCAAGCCTTTAAACACAGCATGTGTTCAAAGTGTGGAAAATTCTTTTTGAACAGTCACAGACTAATAATATTTAAAAAATACCCAGGAAATGCTGGTAAATTTGTTTTGTGAAAGGAAAGCTCAGTACTTTCAAACAGAGAATTTCTGATTAAGTGGGAGTTTTATATTAGTGGTGTTTCTCTTTATCCAGCATACGATTTAATATGTATTCACATATACTTTGGAATACTTACGTGATCTAGTCTGTGGCAACATGACTGTTTGGATAGCAACATGATTGTTGCTCTCAGAGGGGAGAGCAACAAGGGTGATGTCATGGTGGGGGTCTGTTATAGGCCACCAGACCAAGAGGAGGTAGTAGATGAGGCTTTCTTCAAACAGACAGTGGAAGTTTCCCAATCCTGGTTCTCATGGGGGACTTCAATCACCCTGACATCTTCTGGGAGGGCAATACAGCAGTGAGCAGGCGATCTAGGAAGTTTTTGAAGAGTGTTGGGGACTACTTCCTGGTACAAGTGCTGGAGAGACCAACTAGGGGCCATGCTCTTCTTGACCTGTTGCTCACAAACAGTGTAGCAGGGGATGGCAATTTGGGCAGTAGTGATCATGAAACGATAGAGTTCAGGATCCTGAGGAAAGGAAGTATGACGAGCAGTAGAGTAAGGACCCTGGACTTCAGAAAAGCAGACTTCAACTTGCTCAGGGAACTCATGGACAGAATCCCCTGGGAAGCCAGTCTGAGGAGGAGAGGAGTCGAGGTGAGCTGTCTGTGCTTCAAAGAAGCCTTACTGAGAGTGCAGGAACAAACCATCCTGATGCGCAGGAAGACTAGCATGTATGGCAGAAGACCAGCTTGGCTTAGCAGGGAACTCTTCAATAAACTAAATCACAAAAAGGAAGCTTATAAGAAGTGGAAACTTGGACAAATATCTAGGGAGTGTGCGGGCCGGGTGTGAGCTGGGCCCTTTTTTGTGCTCTGCGCGGGCTGTGGCCAGCAGCCCAGGCACACAGGGTCGGAGAGAACGGGCGACATGCTAGAATTAGGCACGGACTCGTAATGGTAGATTTAAAGATTGTTTACTTACACCAAAGATGGTCGTGGTGTAGGCTGGACAGTTTTCCAGGCTCAGCTCCGCTTAAGTCCTCGCTAGAGGACTCCGACAATTGACCCCGGAGTGGTTGAAGCTCCGCGGGTTTGGCTCGGTAATTGGCCCCGGAGTGGTTGAAGCTCCGCGGGTTCGGTAGTTTCAAAGGAAAGGGATATGTCTTAGGATTGCGCTTGGCGATGGGGAGAGGCTAGAGGCTGTTTGGCCCCCGGAGTGGTTGAAGCTCCGTGGGTTCGGTAAATAGGCCCTCTATTGCCCTCTTAAGGAGAAAAAGAAGCTGGGTTCGAAGGGAT
>NW_005841831.1:7613644-7615073 GCF_000455745.1 Alligator sinensis | reverse complement strand
AGGATCGGCCAATAATGTGGCGCGAATCTAAATACAAATGGCAGGAACTCCTTTGCACCGTGCATCACTATGATGCAAAAGAAATGCACCATGCAAAGAAGGCTACAAACTGGCGGGAAATACTGTTTTGCACGCGGGTTCTCTATTGCAGCAGAAAACTCTACTGTGCAAAGGAGCTGCAATTTGGCAGGGACATAATTTAGCGGTGCCGAAGCACACAAAAACAAAAAACCACAACTTTGGGTTGTGACAGGGAGGAGTGTAAGAGCATTGCTCGGGCATGCAGAAATGAAGTCAGGAAGGCCAAAGAGCAATTGGAGTTATAGCTAGCAAGGGACAAGATGGGTAACAAGAAAGGTTTCTACAAGTAGAAGAAACTGGGCAGCACAGTTTGGGGAGGAGGTGAGCATCCCTCAGTGCTGAAAGAACAGGTTAGGGAATATTTAGAAAAGCTTGACATGTACAAGTCCATGGGGATGGATGGGATGCACCCAGGGGTGCTGAGGGAGTTGGCTGATGTGATTGCAGGGCTATTGGCCATCATCTTGGAGAACTCATGGTGATCAGGAGAGGCCCTAGATAATAGGAAAAAGGCAAACATAATGCCCATATTTAAGAAAGGGAAAAAGGAGGATCTGGGGAACTACAGACCAATCAGCCTCCCTTCAGTTCCTGGAAAAATCATGGAGCAGATCCTCAAGGAATCCATTGCTAAGTACTTGGAAGAGAAAAAGGTGATTAGGAAGAGGCATCATGGATTCACCAGGGGCAAGTCATGCCGGACCAACCCTTCTATGAACCTTCTATGACGAGGTGACTGGCTCTGTGGATGCGGGGAGACGGGTGGATGTGCTGTAGCTTGATTTTAGCAAGGTTTTTGATACACTAGGAAACTATTCTCACAGGCAAGTTAAGGAAATATGCGCTGGATGAATGATCTGTAAGGTGGGTAGAAAACTGGCTGGAGCATCAGGCTCAGGGAGTAGTAAATAATGGTTTGTTGGCAGCCGGTATCAAGTAGAGTGCCCCAGGGATCAGTCCTTGGGCTGGTTTTGTTTAATGTCTTCATCAACAGCCTGGAAGATGTTATAGAGTGCACTAGGGCTGTGCAAAGCTTCAGGTGGTGATTCAATTCAATTCGATTCGATTTGGTGGTCGAATCTTAGAATCCAAATTGAATCAGGGGACCAATATAAAGGTCCAAATTGATTCAAAGATCTCCGAATCTTCGGAAAAGATTTGGAGAGCTTTGATGATTCGGGCAGTCCCCGGTGGCTGCAGCAGTGAGCAGCAGCCAGACTCTGACCTAGTAAGTACTAGGGGCAGGGGAGGTGGGGGCTGGGGGAGGAGACCATGGGGGGACCACTGCCAGCCCCCTCAACTCCCCACACTCCCCCAGTTCCCCCAACCCCTGCCTGCTCCCCCCGCC
>NW_005841831.1:7594925-7613424 GCF_000455745.1 Alligator sinensis | reverse complement strand
CCCCCCCTGCTCCCCCAGCCCCCCCATGGGTGCCCCGCCCTGGCCAGCTCTGGCCCTTTAAAGAAAAAAAAAAACTCAAGAAGAGCCCCGGGACTCACCGCTCCAGCCTCATGACTTTGGGGGCTCATGCAGAGCCCCTCACATGGTGTGGGGCAGTGGGAGGCAGCAAGGATCACTCCCCATTGGCAGGAGCGGTGAGTTTGGGTTTTTTTGGGGTTTTCTTTTTCTTGAAGGGCTGGAGCTGGCCGAGGCGGTGCACCCATGGGAGGGCAGGGGAGTAAGGGGGGGTCAGGGGGATCATGCAGAGCCCTCCATGCAGTGTCAGGCAGTGGGGATCGCCCCCCGCCTGGCAGCACCTGCTGAGTTGGGCTTTATTTTTAACAAGTGTGGGGAGCTGGGGCAGCCATTGCTGGGCTGTGAAAGGGGCGGGGAATGGGCCTGGCCTGGCTGATTTGGAGATTCAGCAGCAGCCAAATCTCCCAGTCAGATTCAGTGGAATCGAATAGGGACAGTGATTCAAATCACCAAATCAAATTACTGTCCCCCAAATCGGCCGAATCTGAAGCGAATACTAGCCACTTCACAGAGGCCTAGAGCGTAGCCTCAGCAAGTTTGCAAATGACACCCAGTTGTGGGGAGTGGGGTAGTAGATACACTGGAAGTTAGGGCTGGGATTTAGAGTGACTAGACAAATTGGAGGATTGGGCCAAAAAAATTCTCATGAGGTTCAACAAAGACAAGTACAATGTCCTGCACTGAGAATTGAACAATCCCATGCACCAGTACAGGCTGTGGACTGACTGGCTGGGCATCAGCTCTGCAGACAGAGACCTTGGGAGTACAGTGAACAATAAGCTGAATATGAACCAGCAGTGTACCCTTGTTGCCAAGAAGGCTAATGGCGTTCTGGGCTGCATTGATAGGTGTGTTGCCAGTAGTGATTATCCCCTTCTATTTAGTACTGGTGAGGCCACATTTCAGATTCACAGAAGTTTAGGGCTGGAAGGGACCTTGTGATATCATTGGGTCCAGCCCCCCTGCTCTGGGCAGGAAAAACTGCTGCGGTTCAATAACACCAGCAAGGTGTGCATCCAGTGTCCTTTTGAAGATCTCCAGGGTAGGTGTCTGTACCACTCCTGCTGAGTGTCTATTCCAGAGTCTGGTTACATGAACCATGAAGAAGTTTCTCCTTATATCCAGTCTGAAACCTTCTAGGAGTTTATGACTGTTGCTTCTGGTTTTTCTCGGGGGCGCTTTAGTGCATAGTTCTTCCCCTAGCCCCTGATGCTTACCCCTGATATATTTGTAAGCTGCCACCAAATCTCCCCAAAGTCTTCTCTTTTCTAGGCTCGACAGAAAAGACTTTATTTGATATTTGATATTTGTCAGCTTTTACTCATATGGCTTGCTCTTCAGGCCTCTAATCATATCAGTGGCTCTTCTTTGGACTCTCTCAAGCTTCTCCCCATCCTTCTTGAAGTGTGGCTCCCAGAACTGGATACAGTACTCCAGCTGCAGCCTCACCAATGCTGAGTAGAGTGGAAGAACAACTTCTCTAGTTTTGCTTGAGATGAATAGGTTGATGCATACCAGAGTATCGTTTGCTCTGCTACCTGTAGCATCACACTGGTGGCTCATATTCATTTTATGGTCAATTATG
This sequence comes from Alligator sinensis, assembly GCF_000455745.1. Classification (NCBI taxonomy): domain Eukaryota; kingdom Metazoa; phylum Chordata; order Crocodylia; family Alligatoridae; genus Alligator; species Alligator sinensis. Next base: position 7,611,764 of record NW_005841831.1, on the reverse strand, counting down.
ACCCCCAGATCCCTTTCAGACATGATGCTAAGTAGTGTAGTACCACCAAGCCTGTAAGTTTGTTGCAGTTTTTTCCTCCCCAGATAGAGCCCTTTACACTTCTCAGTGTTGAACAGCATCTGGTTCTGGTCCATCCATCTAATTAATCTGTCTAGGTCCACCTGAATCGTCAGCCTACCTTGATGCATGGACACATTTGCCTACATCTTATTGTCATCAATGAACTTTGCTATTGTGCTTCACACCCCCACATCCAGATCATTGCAGTACTGTGCTCAGTTCCCGCCCCCTACAGAAAGGATGTGGACAAACTGGAGAGAGTCCAGCGGAGAACAACAAAAATGATGAGTGGGCTGGCGTGCATGATTTATGAGGAAAGACTGAGGGAACTGGGCTTATTTAGTCTAGAGAAGGGAAGACTTAGAGGGGATTTAATAGCAGCCTTCAACTACCTGAAGGGGGGTTCAAAAGAGGATGGAGCTAGACTGTTCTCAGTGGTCACAGATGACAGAACAAGGAGCAATGGACTCAAGTTGCAGCAAGGGGACTTTAGGGTAGATATTAGTAAGAATTTTCTCACTAGGAAGGTAGTAAAACACTGGAACAGGTTACCCAGAGAGGTGGTGGAAGCTCCATCTTAGAGGTTTTCAGAACTCGGCTGAACAAAGCTTTGACTGGGATGATCTAGTTGGGGATGGCCCTGCTTTGAGCAGGGGGTTGGACTAAATGACCTCTTGAAGTCCCTTCCAACCCTAACTTTCTGTGATTCTGTGACACACATCCTGCACATGTCTTGTATAGAAGCCTCAGCCCTGTTTTGGTGAACAGAAAGTTATAATTGCCTTGAGTGAAGTGGAAAAGTTGGATCTCTCTGAAATTTTATTGCTGAAAGAGAAATGATATATCCCTCTCAACACCTGAAAATGGGAGAAAGATAGAAAAACATCTAAATAAAAATGGAAAATACAGGGGTTTTTGTAGTAGTGTTAGATATAATTTCATTAAAATTTTTATTTGAATGTTTAAAGATTGACTGAAAAAATGGTTTGACCTAGAAAGGTGCCACTATTATAAAAATAAAATCTTTAAACTTTTTATTTAAAGTTTTAAAATGAATGATTCTTAATAAATAAGGCCCCATTCCTGCATGTATCTGTGCACAGGTTTATTGGGCGCAGACAGAAGTGATATTTGTTGCATAATCGGGCTTTTGAAAGTGCAGTACAGCTGTGCCCTGACAGAAGTGCATGGCTGCAGAGTACTTTAAAAGTCCCCAATCGCATGACAAATTAACCTTCATTATATGTTGGTTCAGATGAGGTCATTCCAAAGCAGAGTGCCGTCATTAACTTCTGTCTGCCTGGGCAGCTGGGTCTATCAGCCCAGCCACAGCTCCAGTGCTGTCTACACAATGGGAGGAGGGGAGAAAAAGGGGAGGGAGCTTGGGTTGGGGTTTGCCTAGCCTGCAGTAGAGGTGTGTGGGGGGGGGGTGGATTGGAGCCCCCCCACCTTGGAAGGGGGGCCCCAATCCACTCTGCCCACCTCAAATGTTCTCTGTTGAGTTGAGGGGGGAAGGAGTGGTTTAACTTGTGGCGCTTTGTGTAAAGCACCGTGAGTTAGATTGGGGAGCTGAATCTCTCTCAGTGCTCGCTGTTAGTGAAGCTATATGCAAGTGAAGAGAAACTGAAGATTTGGGGCCCATCTTACTGTTGTCATAGGTTTTTTATTAACTGTTTTCTGCTTGACTACTGAAAATGAAAACATGATTAAAAAATACATTCTTATGGCATGCCAAAACTGGCCCTGACCCATAGAAAATCACCTATTTGTGGGTTATTCTTATGTATGCAGTGCATCTTTGCACAATTTACAGATGTGTTAAGGCTGGTTTACCTGATTGATTACCCCAAGTTTTCCAGATTGATAAATGGACTGCACTTACTGAATATCCATATGCCCTTCAGTGGAACTTAAATGCATAGGTTCCAGTCAGTACCAGGTTCAGTTGAGACTGAGCAATAGCACAAGCTAAATTTGGTCTAGACTTAGGTGAAAGATCTTGCCCAGTTTTACTGTGTTCAGGTTAGGGTTTGAATCACGGACAAATGAGGAGGAGGGTTTCGCACATTAGCCACAGATCTAGCTGTCCCCTGTAATTGGACAAGGAGATGTTGTGTCCTTCTTAATCTATGTAAAACTTTCCTAGGAACCAGATTAAGTAGTTATTTGAAGTGTATCATTATCTGATTATCAAAATACTGATTGATGGGCAGCAAATGTGGCAAACGTCTGGCCCTCTAGGTGCAGCAGTGCATGACAATGTATATTGAGAACTCTGTGTAAAAAGACAGTTCTGTTTAAAATGCGCTAGATCTGATCTATTTTATCTGGCAGCTAAAAACTTCTGCATTACAGAAGCAGGTTCAAGGATAAATGGGACTTCTTCAGACTGCCTCTTGTACCTATATGCTTGCTGTCAGATTTTTTTTTTTTTTAAATGTGTGTGTGGGTTGGGGGTGGGAGGAGAAAGTGGTTGGGGGAGAGAAAAGAAACTCCCTCTGCATATTAGATAGCTTGAACCAAACAATTACATTGAAAAGATCAGTCTTTACTACATAAATAGAGGAACATGAATAACATTTTTACAATCTCAGGAGATCAGAAGCAAGTTGGCTAAGTTACATGAAAATACATTCTTTATCTCAAGCTTTTATTAGTAAAATAAAGGTTTTGGTTTTGCACCACAGTAACTTTTTTTTTTTTTTAAATCAAGAACTTCAAAGGCATTAACAAGCCTGAAGTCTCACAACCCTGTTATGTGCAAGGTCTATATAATAACTGACATACACACATAGGGAACCCCAGATATAGTGAGGTGAAATGGCATGCCTGCAGTCACTCAGTGGAAGACCTGGGAACAGAACTTGGGGATTGAGACTCCCAGTTTCACCTGCTTTAACCATTGGATCAGAAATCCTCAACATCCATTCCAATAACCCATCTGCTAATAAACATTAATAATGTATAGTTTATATATAAAACAAATGAGATTACTTATGGTCATATATAGAGATGTGCAGGTTGAAGGACTATTTTCAACTATGTCCCTTTGAACTGGGTCATCTTAGTGCAGGCCTAAGATCCACTGTCACATATTTTCTTACTGAAACTTGCAAGCTTCAGACTTATAATTCACAACTGATGTTAGTAACACTAGGTAAAAAAAAACAAAAAAACAAAAACCAAAAAGTGTGCCACTAATGTTTTTACTACCATAGGGTGCATCCAGACAAGCCTGCACGTGCCTCTTGCAGCGTCTCAAACCCCTTTGGGACACTTCAAGCGCACATGCTTGCATGTGTGGATGTACCCATATTGTCTACATCTGACTTGTTAGAGAAAGTGGTTTTAAAACACCAGTGTTGTCCAGTTCAGCATTCATCAAGCTACACAGTAGAATTCCCCCATAGTTCGTTGGGTGAGCAGTGTAAAGCTATACTGCTGGACTGACTCACAGCAAGATGTACCATAGGTCAAGTGGTCAGCACAGAAGCTTTGAGAAGTTATCCTGATGTGGAGTTGGAGTATTAGAAGGGTGACCCAGGACTTATTTATGCTTTTTCTTAGAAACCAGATTGAAACTGGGTTTCCCCACTGTTTGCACATAGAGCCTAGTGTGACATAGTGTTTTTAAGCTGAGATTTGCTTTAGGGTCATTAAAAGCTGAAACTTGAATTCTGGTCTGTAGATCTATACAGGCCAGAGATGCAGGGCATGTTTATTTGGCTCCCCTGAAAATACCTCTTAGCTTTGGCTTTGGATGGGCCAGATGAAGCTGGTGACCTCCAAGAGTTTGAGAGAGGTTCTGCTGGCTGTTTTTTTTGTTGGCCAACACGTTTCCTCCTTCACCTTTCAGGATGCACAACTCTCTCTTCCCAGGCTGTTCCCTGGTGCTCAGAATGAAGAAAAAAATCTGCAACCATGTTTTAAGAAGAGATTAGTACCATAATGAGAATCCCTTGCTTTTATTAGTCCTATTTGCATAGGCTCAGAGCATGGGGCAGATAAGAGGCTTAGGCCATTTAGTATAGAAAAATGGAAGGTAATAATGAGGTTAGGGAAGAAACCCTCAGTGGTCCTGTTATACTACACTGAGCAGCAGAAAGATCTGGGGACAGAACTCTGAAATCTCTCATTTCAATACTTCGGTATCAGGAAGAATATTTACAATCCTGGGTGCAGGTTAATACCAACGGGATGAATTTCCCCTGCCCTTCAAAACATGCAACGTTTGAGGCCTTGCTTTAACTACTCAGCTCATCTACACGAGACCTCTACTTCGAAGTAAACTAATTAGTTCCACAGTAAAAATCTCATGTCTGCACATGCAGCCGGATTAGACCACAGGAAACTAATTAACTTTGCAGCAGGGTGGTACTTGTAAATACAAGTAATATCCTGCTATGGAGTTTTTTTACTCTGCACCAGTGCATCTGTAGATGCTGATGTGGCTAGCTGAGGCCTGAGGGTACTTCAGTGAAGGGACTGCCTGCCAGCTAGCCCTGTACTGGAACACCCCTGTGACCCAGCCCCTCCACACCACATTGAGCTGGGTCAGAGCAGCCCCAGGCTAGCAGGTTCACCCAGGCCCCCTGCTAGCTGGGGCTGCTCTGACCCAGCTCAATGTGCTGCGGTCCTGCGTGCACATGGAAATGGTGCTTGGCAGCAATCAACTCCGGTGCAATAAGTACCAGAGTGTATTGCTTCAAATTAATTGTATGTGTAGATGTGCTGCCTGACTGTCAGCTTGCATCCCTGCCTAAAACTTCTTCCCCTTATATTTAGAGTATTGTCTTTTTAATTTTCTTCCTGTCTAGTGAAGCATTTCTCACCCTGCAGGGTGAATTCCATTGAATATTACTGAGCTCCTGTTGGGACAGGCAGTGCTATTAAAAGGCTAGGACTACAGGAGCATATGTGTCTTTCATATGAGAGATCTTGAATGGGATTTTAAAAATACACCAGGATGTTAAATGGGACACACTTTCTTTTCTAATATTGACAGCCTAGCAATTGGGGGTGTGAGGGTCTCTACCAGTGTGTCTCCAGTGACAGATGGCACTCTGGGGTAGGTGCCTCCACCCCAATAGAGCCCCCCCCCCCCCAAACACACACGCGCACGGAAATCCCAGCTGGGAATGTGGCTTCTTGCTACCTGGTAGAGACCTCCTCCCCTCACTTCCCTCTCCCAAGCCAGGATGTGGGGCTCAGATGAAAGGCTGTCACTGACAGCCTGGGGACAGGGATATGGCTAGCCTTTCTGGGCACTCTCCTGTAGCCTAGGGGAGTCTGCAGAGCATGCTGCGAGTGCATGGATTATTGCACGAAAACTCTGAATCCCCACCACTGAACCCTGAAAGTCTGTTATGTTTGATCGCCCTGTAACATTAGCACTTGTGTAAAGTACAAAAGTTGCAGTGCGATTGGAAGTCCCTTCCAATCTTCTTATGTCTGTGGCCTAAGATCTCAGGCCTGCAATTGGATTCCTTTATGTGCAGGGATAGATGTCTTCAGGTCTGATTCCAGGATTAGGTCTTCTAATAAAGCTTGTTTAAAATAAAAATACATTAAAATGGTTCACCATGATCTTCCCCTACTGGGTTTTAACTCTATGCACCTGTTTTATAAGTGAAGGGGAAGAAGTGGCTACATTAGGGAAAAATACTTTAACATGCTCTCTCGCACACTTTGACACAGCTGCAGTCTGTTCCGGTAAGCCTTGCTTTCATGGTTCTCCCTGGTTCTCCTGACCCTGGCTTTGGATTTCCTGACCCTGATCTTGGATCTCCCCTGAAACTCGGTGCTGGCTTTTTATCTCTCTGGTTTCCCTGGTATCCCAACTCAGCTTGACTTCCTTGATCCTGACCTCAGATTTTCCTTGGAACTTGACACCAGCTCTCTGACTCCTGACCTCAGGTTACATATCCCCATCTTGGCTCTCCAGGAACTGGGTCCCATGCTCCCTGCTCTGCCGACTCAGGCCCCAACACAATGCTCCAGTAGTCCATGCCCCTGTCCTGCTGGCCCCCTAGTTATGCCTCAGGGTCCATCTGCAGGCCCAGTCACCTACGTCCTGGGCAAACCCTCACAATATTGAATAAGACACCTAGACTTCATGTCCCCTTCAACCATAGCTCGGAAAAATGCACTCATATAATTTGCAGGCACAAATAGGTCTAAACCCAGGAGTTGTTATCCTCTCACCAGGCTCTATTTAAACAGTTTCAACCATGCCAACCAGTTTCTCATGACCTGCCAAAAAACAAGCAGATCTCCCTTTGAATCTTTGTGGCCTGTTTCCACACTGGGGGGAATACTATGCCTCCATATATAATAATTGGCTTTATAAATAATAAAATACCATGGCTTTAACTGCTGCCATCCATCCCCCACACGATAAGACTCCCTCTGACCACACACACAGTACCTGTCAAACTCTCTTTCAGATCTTTTCCCATTCCTAGTTTCCTGTCATCCTTCTGTCAAATAAAATCCCCAAAAGTTTAATTTCCTTGGCTTCCACCTGTACTGCAGCCACAAGCATTGGGGGGGGGAGTATGGCATGTGGGTGCAAGGGGAGCCAGCGTGGGGGTGCGTGAGCAGTGCCCGCTAGCTACAGCACATGGCCACGGGGTGCACCCCCACGCCCGCTCCCCGCACAGCACTCTGTGACCGCATTCTTCCCTGCCCCCCAACCCCGGGAGAGAGACTGCTGCTGTGGCCAGAAGGTGCACTGGGCATGGGGAGGGAGGGGCATGATGTGCAGCATCCTGTGGCAGTGCACAATGCCCCCTCACGTGCCCTGCACTACACCCCAGGGCTGCGCCCCATGACACGCAGCTGGCGGGTGCTCCCCATGGCATGCCACTCCCCTCGGCCGCGTGCCACCCCCACCATGCAGCCACACACCACGCCCGACCAATGCCCTGCACCACACCCCGGCATCACTCCCCATGCCACATGGCCACAGCTGGCAGGCGCTCCCCAAGCCATGACCTGCAGCCCCTCACCATCCTTCCCTGCACCCATATGCCATGCCCCCATGTGCCATGCCCCCCTGCGCCACACCATGGGGCCACTCTTCACATCACATGGGCACTGCCTGCGGGCATCCCCTGTGCCATGGACACTCCCCACACCATGCCCTGTGGCCAAGCACCATGCCCCCCATGTGCTACATGCTCCACACCGCACCCTGGGGCTGCCATGCGGCCACAGCTGGTGGGCATTCCCCACACCCCCGTGCTGTGGCTGCTTCCTGCACCATGCCCCACGGCCACACACTACTGCCCCCCACGCAGTCATGTACCAGGCTCCCCCCCCGGCGTGCCCTGCACCACAACCTGCGGCCATGCCCCACACTGTGGCCACTCCCTGCACCATACCGTGCAAGCACATGCCACCACCCCTCATGCAGAGTGGCGGGGACAGGGGATGGAGCAGGGCACAACCCGGAGTGGGGTGGAGGGCACACTACCCCCTCCTGTCATTCATGATGGGCATTTTGCTAGTCATGATATAAAATCTTGATCCAACTCACCCACCTGCTAGGGAAACCCATCATGTCCAAACCTTAACTAAAAGCTCGAGTGCCAGTGTATCATATGCCTATGCTAAATTCATAAGGGCTATGTTTAACTTTATATCCTTACAATAAGTTGCAGCCTTTTTATCTTTCTTAACGAACGTGCAGTATACTGCCCTAGCACTATGCATGTCTGATCGTCATGTATAACATCTGCCAATCCTTTTATATCCATAAAGGTAGCACTTTTTCTAAACTCCTGTAATTGGTATTTAAAAGCATTATGGGTCTCCATTTATACAAAGAGCGAGACAGAGAGTCCCCACATAATAAAACAAACAGCCATTCCCGTGTTAAAATTTGTGCTCACTATCCTGTCTCATAAGACCTCCTTAAGACTTCAGTCAGGTCTGGCCACACCAAATTTCAAAACCTTAGGTAAAATTCAGCTGGCAGGCCATCTGCCCCTGGGGTTTACCGTTCTTAAAAGCATTCTTCAAGCATTCTCCTGTTTTTATTAAAATCCTCCTTCATCACTTTCATCTCTACCTGCATCATAAAACTCTGCAATTGCACCTCCTCCTCTTCCCTCCTGTAGTACAATCAAGCATAAAACTTTTGGGCCACCTGCATCCCCTCCTCCTGGCTTTCTATTCCTGCTCCCCACTCTCCTATCATAGCAGTCAGGTCCCCTCTGCTCTTCTTCACCTGGATGGAGAAGTAGTAGGGCCAGCTTTTCCCCTTCTTCACTCATTGAATGCCTGCTAAAAACTTCTTTTCTTTAGTTAAAAAAAAACAAAAAAAAACACTCCTTCAAGACCCTCCTCAAGGCATCCAGTTCTTCCTTTATGTCCCATCCCAACTCTGCCCATTTAAAAAGATATTGTAGCCTACACTGCAGTCTTTTAAACTCCTCCTTCCATGCCCCTCCACCATAAAAAAGTTCACTTGCTTTCTGTTTTACTGACTGCCACCATTCCCACTGAGTTTTAAAACAGATTTTAAGCATTTGCCAATCCCATACAGTTCTCCAAAATCCTCACACACCTTCTCCAACAACTGCATATTTAATTTCCATGGCTCCCACCCCTCATGCTGCTTTGCCCCCCACCTTCTTTTTGCCACTTTAAAATTCTTTGAGAAAGAAGCAAAATCAATGTGAGAGCGTACCTGCATTATAGGATCTGCTTGTTGCCACTGTTTCTCTCTCCCAACTATCTTTTAAAACTTCCTCTATTAAAATATTACAAAGCAACAATCCTGATGATCCAAGCCCCATGGCTCTCCTCCTTTTTCTCCATCCCCACCTCAGTTTTACAGTTAAAATCCGCTGCTGCCATCTGGGACCTTTCACTCATCATACAAATTGCCACTTTCCTAAAGAGCTGACACCTGGCCCTTCTTTCCAGACAGATGCAGACATTAAAAATTTCTATTTCTTTTCCCCCTTTCTTTCACCAACGTATGTAACAGTTGGCCACTAATGACTTCCTCCACTTTCACCATTTTCACCTGGAGGCTTTGATTAAAATTACCAATCCATACTATTCCTCTGAGTTTCTGACCACCATGGGGTCTCTCACTTCTGCCTCCTCTCAAAACTGCCATAGGCTGGGTTACCTGGCAGTATGTACTCTTGCAAGCACAAGACATCTGCTTTCACTTGGGCCAGGATGGGCTCCACCTGGTCCTACTGCTTCTGACTAAAAACACTTCTCACATTCAGTGATGACACTGTTACAGTCATCACTAAAAATGCAATATTATCCCTACTGATTTGAGCTATTCTGTTCCTCCATTAATGATATTTCCACTGCTACCTCAAAATGTTTGACTCCTCAGTTATCTAAAAACACCTCCACTTCTTTAGTGCTCTCCTCCTGCATCTCTGCCGTGCATTCGGGGATGGAAACAGATGACATCTCTTGCTTCCCCCTGCAACCTCCTCCTCCATTCCCATCTCTGCTTCTCTTGGGTTTCTTCCCTTTCCCCTCTTTTTCTTCCTCTTTCCTGCCTGTTTTGCTATTTCTTCCCACTCCTCCTGTGACTCTCCCACTTCCATTGCTTCCCTCTTCTGCTCTTGCTCACCCTTCTTCCTGGTTTCACTCCCCTCATTGTTTTCTACTCCGCCGATATCTTCTATTTCTATCTCCTCCCCCAGCTTTTGCACTCTTTGAGCCACCTTTCTTTTATGTTGACCTCAAGCAAGGCTTTTTCCTTCTCCTTAGTGGTCCCTTCCACCAGCTTTGTCTCTTCTTCCTTTTTTCTTTCTTCAGTTCCTCTTTTTGTGCTGCCTTTGGGAGTCTTGTTCTGTTCCCATAGGACTTGAGATATATCTGAAATACATACCTTTACCCCACACAAATTACATTTCATTTTACCCTGGCACTCCCCCGCCACGTGCCCTTTCTCCTCACATAGATGGTGTGATGGCAGTAGAGTGCCAGGTATCTTGTCTCCCTGCATCTGCTGCATACTTTGGGTTGCTCAAAGTAAATCACATATCTGCGATGTATGCTTAGTGTGATCATCACGGGCAAGTGCTGGACCCCTCCTGTGTTCACTGGGTCTGCGTCCAGTAACACCTCACCCTCCAAGGATGCCGGTAGATGTGTGGGGATGCTACTCCAATGTGCTGTAATTATGGTGCATTGGAGCAGACTTGATTAACTGGCATACTCCAGCAGCCTCCCCATAAAGCTCGTCAAATGAGCCCTATGTTCCTGTCCATATGCCAAAAATGTCCTGCACTTTGTCCACAAAATCCATTCTCACAACACATTTCGAACCATGTTTCCCCATCTTCCACTTGAACTAGGTCAGAGAATATTCTGATCATGACCGCCCATTCTCTCACGTTCTCTGAACCCACAGACTTTGTCCACTTTAGTTCCCGTCTGTTTTGTTACTTTTGGTATCTTTTCCCAAAATTGTTCACTGTCTGCTACTCCCCACCATAGACTCTCCTCCTGCCATGCTCCATCCTCTGTCAGCTAAAAATTGCTCTCTACCTGCCGTGTTCCTTCCTCCATTTGCCATGGGTCACTCATGTCCTGCCATGGACTGTCTTCCAATTGCCGCTGTCTGTTGATCCACCGCCATTCCTCATCCTTCATCATCGCCAGCTGTTAATTCACTACCTCCATTCATCATCTAGCCCAGGGTCATCTGCTACCATTTCTTGCCCTTCATTTGCCAATGTCATGTCCATTTCCATCTGCCAAGCTGCTGGACATGCTCCCCCTGCCTGGGGGGGTGAGGAGGAGGGATGCATATCCAGAATGCTGCTGCTGCTGCTGCTGTTTCCTCCTCCATTGCCCCTTACTATAGCTGCTCAGGATCCCTCCCCAGCCTCTCTGGCAGAGATCAAGTGTGCACCTGATTTCAGCTGACAAGCGTCTGAGCAATGATTTAGGGAGGCTTCCTACAGCACACATTTGGACAGAATTGTGGGCTAGCTTGCAGTCTGCTGCCACAGGTGGACTTAAGTTGGGAGGCTGCTCTCCTCAGCACTCAGTAGGAAGCCCTAAGGGTGGCCAGCTGTTTGATCAGCCAGTGCGGGGCTAATGAACTAGGGTTAGAGTTTCAGGCAGGTTTGCCAACTAGGCAATTAGTCCTGGCTGGGCTGCCTCTTAGGGCCGCTGACAATGACAGCAGCAACAGGGAAGTTTTATAAAGTTCCCTTCCCTCCCGTCTCCTGCATGCTTTGTGGCACCTCGCCTCCCCTCCACATCTCTCCCTCCTGTGCCCACCAATACATCTGTTCCCACTGTCTCTGGCTACTCTGGGGGTGAGCTCCAGAGCCACTCCTGCCCTGCTCCATGGAGAGCTGGACTCAGCTGTGGACAGTGTGGAGCAGGTTCCTTCTCCCTAACATTGCTCCTGCACTGGCAGTGACCCCCTGGAGGATTAGGCAAGGCTTCTTCAGCCTGGGTTGCCCATCGTGGTTATAGGGAGGGAAAACAGGAGTGCAGCTACCCATGCAGTGCCAGTTGCTGCTCCCACATCCCCCTGGATCTGCCCATGTATGGACCCACTTCACACTACCCGAGAGTTGTTTTGTGTGACCTGCGTAGCAAAGTGACACCCCTTGGGGGTTGCTAGAACTGTGAAAGATTTATTTTTATATATATATATATATAAAAATATATATATATATAGGACTGAACTGAAATACAATTGATTTCAGGGTGACTCAAACCTCAGTTTCTTCAGAATATTTGCTGGGCTGAAAAAAAATTGTATCTGTTTAATCCAAAATGAATCTTTTTTAAAAAAGCATATGGTGTTAAAATAGATGAGATAAAAACAATTTGCCCAGCTCTCTGTCATACTACATATGGCTTTAATACATAGCCTCACTATTGGTCTTCAGACCCAGATTTTTAAATGTGTGTAAGAGTTGGTTTGCCCAATATCGTAAGGCCAAAAGAACTTAATTGTCATGGCAAGTCAATAGGGATAGGCTCCTATGTTTTGTTACCTGGGGTGGACCAACACTCTGGGCCTAAGTGCTGCATAGGTCTTTTGCTGCCCTTAATCATCCCGTGTGCATGCAACCACCACAACTAGATGCAACTACAAGTCATGACTTGCATGTCTGTTGTATTTCCTTAGAAAGCCATTTCCTTAAAAAGGGCTTTTGTTTAGATGCCTTACTGATGGTCTTTCTTGGGAACGGATACCTCCTCAGACTGTCATTTTGAAAATTACGAAAAATTACTTCTTGCCAAACATGCATTTACCAGGCTGATGGAGCGCTCTGTGCTGATTGGTAGAAAACATAGTTATTAACTATTGTTAAGCAGCTAGTTTTCATTCAAGCTTTTTTTCAATTAAAGATAAATTTGAAGTACATTTACGCATTCAGGGGGACTTTTCTTTTTTTTTTGTTAAATTATAGCACTTGTCAGAAATGAACCTTGTAGCTCTTCCCTAACCCCTTATTTTCAGCCGCACTTAACTTCCTAACCAGTCTTTTTTGATGAAGCCTGAAGGTGAATTTGATATGAAACATTGGGAAAAGTTGGTTCAACTGTGTTTTTGTAATAGAAAAAAAGCTCACTTTATCTATTTCTAGGTTTTTTGCGCTTGTCTAGCAGACTTGTCACCACATGCACGTTGGCACCATTACTAATGTTGGACTAGATGACCTCCTGAGGTCCCTTCCAACCCTAATTTTATATGATTCTAATCAGTGGAGATTTAAATTGTGAATTTCTAAAAGCACAAGCCTCTTGCATTTAAACTAAAATGTTAACTCAGTTATCTGTGAGTAAACAGCAAGTTGGTATTGGTATTCAGACTAGCCATTAGAGGGAGACACAATCAAATGCACAGTGCTTGTGTATTGCACTTGTACAACTCAAAAATTGTGCAAGGATTATACTCAAAGTTGGCCTAACAGGACCTCTTGTTGAAAAGAGGAAATCCGGCAGTTTTTGGAGGGCGAGTTCATAAAGCCTCAGTGATATTATTAACAGCTGTTGACTTTGATGAACTGACATCTAGCTTGCCTCCTGGTAACTATCTTCAGTTTTGATCCAAGACAACTATAACAGGCAATATATTTACATTTTTCTTAATGATAAGATAATTGCTTCATTTTTCACATTCTTCCCTCTTCCCTTGTCATCAGCTCTCATAATTTCCTTCAAGAACTCTTGACAACATCCTTACTGCCATAAAACAAACATAAAAGGACTTATAACTTGGACAGTGTAACAAAACTGTAGTTACTAGTGACTTTACTAGCAACTTGTTTTAATGCTATATGCCCTCTTGTCACTTGTCTTGTCTTTTGCCACTTGAACTTTATTATTAAAGATAAAATTCAGATTCTTCTTCACCCTATCTTGTGCCCTTGCCTCTCAAGCTATAAGAAGATTTTTGTTTGGCTGATATGACACACAACTAACAATTTCTGATTCCACCCTGCAGAGGGCAGTGGTGTAACAGAGAGCGAGCAAGTGCACGTTTGCATGAGCGAGTAAAGATTTCACAAATCTATTTACGAAGAGCAAACTCTGTGCAGCCTTCTTTTAGAAGAGTATTAAGTAAGGTGTGTATATACTGTAGTTGGCTGCATTAGTGCCCTGTGCATTTATGAGATATCATGTCTTTTGGACAGAACCCTTCAGTACTCCCCAAATTATGAGAAATTCAGTGTATGAGACTTTGCAACAGTCAGTCAAGGATGGCTATTTTCAATGCCTCTTGGATCCAAGCAAAACTCTAAAGAACATAATGTCTTCAAACAGATCTGGAATGGGTGAGCTAATCTCCAAATGAGTGATACGTGGCAGGTCTGACACTTGGTATGAGATTACACCAGAGAATGACATTCTTCATGCCATTTTTTACCCTTGTGACTTTTTCACAATGAGGTCTTGAGGGACCTTGGAATGATTTCTTCCCACCCTCCTGGTGTATAGCCCTGGCACTATATTTGAGAAATCACATTACAGTCACTATTGTCAATATTTGTTGGCCTGGGAATCTATCAAGTTTCCTCTGATTAATCATCACTCAGTGTCTGGTTGATTAGTATAAGGCATTCCTTTCTCAGGTTTATAAAACATACCCTGCCCCTGCTAAATTTTTTATTTTGCTTATTTCAGCTGATGAAATACAGAGCTGAAGGGCCCATCCCAAGGTGGCTCCTTTCAGATTTAAAATCCACATTAATTTTAAAAAAGCACACTGAGCCACTTAAAGCCAAACTCACAACCCGATCATGTGCCAGAAATTCATTATCCTAGGAAAGCAAATAACCCTCTTCCCAAAAGCCTGAGACAAAAAAGATTGAGGTTCTCAGCATGTCTAGAAGTTATCAAGCTGATGCTCTGGTGCACTGAGGGAGGCAGAAGAGTTCCAGCTGAGGAGTCTTCACCTTAATCAAGCGGCAGTAAAGTCAAATGCTACTACCACTATCACTGAGACACTGACTTGACATTTTAACATGTGTGTGTTTAAAGTCTTTTGAGATGCTGCAAAATGCACACAGCACGTATTAATCTGTTCACCATGGTGCACATTTGCTGCATGGGAGCAATATTAGATACCAGGAAATCCTAGCATCTAAAACAAATGTGCCCCAAAGAGTGAGGCAGCACATGTGCTAGCAGCATGCTCTGCCCAAAACAAAAACCAGGCTCTCCAGAAGCTGCCAGCCAGACTTTGTGCGCCTGGATCACCACCTCTGCAGCCCCAGGAGGCCCCCGGGACTCCAGGTAAAGTTGTTAGGGCCAGCACCCAGGGCAATTTGCCATGCAACACAGCATGCATCCAAGGGTGTGCATGGGGACAAATAGCAGTGGCACACACAAACATTTGCTGCTGCTGTTTGTCCCCAGGGAAACGTGTGTGCTGGTGGGGACACACCCTAAGCATTTGATTTCCCACTGCTTTGCACCATTTGTCATTATTTCCTCACTTAGGAAGTGAAGATAAAATTATTTCATTGTGATTTAGTACAGTTTTATTCCCACTTCGCACTGTTGCAAAATAATATATGGTGCCAAGCTCTGAAAAAAACAGGTTTAAATGATCAGACTCACATGGTAATAAAAATTAGCTGGGCCTGACAACAAATTTGTGTCCTTGAAGTGAAAGAGCTCTGGAGCTCGCTGCTAATCCATCAAAGGATCTAATAATCCCTATTCTTTATCACTTAGAACAATTTAAGGTTAGTCATGTATTGGACCTAAACACACTTGACATTGTCCCTTTTTTACAGCCAAAACAAGTGTCTTAGATGACAGTGGAAGCTGTAGACTAGACCTAAGAAAACTATTTTTGGAAGAAATCTGAGTTCATTAAGCTTGCAACTTGGTATTTTTTCAAGGGGAGAGGAGACAGAGAGTGGTTTGCTACAGTTTATATGACCTAGTTAAGAAAAATATCAGGTTGCCTCAGGCAGGTAATTAATTTGTACATACTTCCTCCTGCCTGTAGCCTGTTGCAGAGAATATTAGCTGTACACAGGTAAAATTGCTCGGCTCCCACTTCACAGGAAGTCTAGCTAGATTTGCAGCTGTCTTTTGGTAGGTTAGTAACTAGAATTTTTGTCTGAAAAAAGGCAGTAAGGCTACAAAAGGACCCCACATCATATTTTTTGTGAGCTTTTAACAATTGACTTGGAATGACAGAAAGCTTTCTCTCTCGTTTCCTCTTTGACAGCAGAACTAAGTCAGCCTTATTTTTACTGTGATCCAACTACTGGTTCGTGAGCTGCAGTCCTCCCTTGGAAAAACAGCTGTAGCATGGGCAAAATGGGCTTCTCCGTGGTGTCCAAAATGCATGATGGCCTCAATTTACAGGGATCAGTCACATCTAGGAAGAAGACAGGAGTTAAGTATCTATTCAGTTCTTGTCTTCTAAGCTGTGACATTCAACAGTGAAAGCAGTTCTGGTAGCAGTTTCTGTCACTGAGGAAAAAAATATTAGGACCCACTTCACTGGTGTCATTTCATGCTCTTATCTTAGTCCTGCCCGAAACCCTGAATGCTTAGTCTGAAACTGGATGTTGGCTGCATATTTAAAAACATCAAACTTTGTGACTATAGGATCAAACAGCAGAGGTAGGAAGGCAGCTTACTGGCACATGACACTGTTTTTAATGAATTTCTCAACAGTAAATGAAAATTGTTTTTGGCCTAGGAATCAAAACCCAGTACAACACAATTGGTGGAAAACAGTTTCTTTTTACTTGAACCTCAGTTATCTGAAACTCATTTCCCAAACAGTCCAATGTCTTTGATACCCTGCAATTCCCACATCTCTGCAAATCCTGAGTTCTCCAGCTGTATTCAGCATGCCCTTCCAAACAGCAACAATAGCCCCCATGAAAATTGTTTTACCATGTTATGGACCAGGTGAAAATTCCCAACTGGTAGATTCAAATTTTGACCTCCTCACTGACTTCTGATTTGGTTACATGTTACACTTTGAGCTGCTCAAATGTTGAGGGATGCTAGCACTAGTTTGAGTTTGCAGCAGTCATACCTTAAGGCTAAAAACCTTTTCTGACTGTCCCCCAACTCCATAGCTGTGACTTGCCACTAGACAGCTGGAGCTTTGGGGCCTAACTAGGACCTACAGGCATATGTAGATGAAACAGGGGCCCTAAATTAAAGTGGTGAGTTTTAAAAAACGGCGCTTCAATTTAGAGCTGATTAAACCACCATGCTGTGCACACACCCTGCTGACTTACCTGCCTCTCCAGCGGGGAGGGGAGGGGGAGCTGCTGGCAG
>NW_005841831.1:7587912-7594854 GCF_000455745.1 Alligator sinensis | reverse complement strand
CCCCCCGGTGGCACCCACCCACAGGCACTTGGCTCAGGCAATTCTGGGGGGGGCACCGCAGCTGCAGAGGGAAGCACTGGGCCCCTGTGCAGCTCAGGCAGGCAGGCTCGGGTTGGGGAAGATCAGGCTCACCACTTTTCTGGGGTGGAGCTGCTTTCCTGGGCTGCTGCTAGGCTGTCTGCAGGGCTTCCTGCAGGGCCATGGAGCTGCACACAGCCTGGTGCTTCGTTCCATGGCTGTAGAAGCAGCAGAGTTTTAGTTTGCTACAGCCCAAATCCTTTAAGGCTCATTACACCACCAAATTTCCTACAGTAGCTGGAATTAATGTGCAATACGCTGCTGTGGTGTGCAAACACTGACACCATTAAAGCAGTGCAAAAGCATGTTGCCCACTTGAAAGTGTTGTGCAAATGTGCCTCTCGTTTCGTCTACACACGGCCTACAGCCGTGAGTTACCACTACAGGGAAGATGAACAAGGAGGACAAGCTTTTACCCGTGCTCTAGGTGGGGGTGTATGAGAGATGAGTTGGGGGGCATGAAGCTAATGGGCGGAGAGTTAATGGGATTGGGGTGGGTAATAAAATAGAAGCTGGAAAGAAAATGGGGGTGGGGGAAGGGTGGTAAAATGAAGGAGGTCAGCTGCTGGAGATCAAAGTAAAAAGAAGGAAAAAAAATTCAAAAGAGAAAATAAAGACGATCTTATGTTTTAATAAATTCAGGTTTGGAATTGGGGTGTTGGTTGTGCTTCCTGGGGTGGCTGGGAGGTGGGAGCAGTGAGGGAAGGCACTTTTGGTAGAGCAATTGCCTCTACCCTGGGAAGGAAGCATAATCTCATGGGGACCTCATCTTCCTTGCTACCTTGTTGCCCTTCCACCCTGCTAAACCCCACTCCTGGACCCCTCTGTGCCCTGCAGCTGGCATAGCATGTATTCTGCAGGCTGTTTGCATGGAAGGCCCCTGGGGGGAGGTGTGGCAGGGGTCACATCCCCAGTGGCATTGGCTTGGTGCCAGAACTGCCCACTGGGCAGCAGAATTCAGGGGATGGAAAGTTTGTCCACATAGAACAGAAGAGTAGGGGAGGAGGGACTGCATCCTGGGATGCTGGAGGTCTGCAACTTGAGCAGCTCATCTGTGGAGAGTGGCCAGAAATTACTGTAACACAAGCTGGATAACATGGATCAGAGAGAAATTTGCCCTGCAATGGCATAGCTTTAAGCCACCTAAAGCATGCTTCAAACTAGTTTCAGGTGTTAATGTGTAGACAATCTAAGGATTAAGAGCTCCAGGAGCTTCCTAAAACTAGTATGTAACAAGGCCCTTAGTTATCATGAGCACATCTTGTCTTCAGTGGCTTCTGAACTATTCATCCTATTGTTCCTATTGTGAATAGGAATACTGTTTTGATGGGAGCTCTGACAGTTTGTTAAAAATGGAAACATACTTAATGAGTGAGTATTGTGGGAATTTTGGCAGGTTTGTTTTTGGAGAAAGTAAATGTTCTTGCAAATTTCTTAGGAACAATCTCCTCTTTAGCAGAGAGAGAAAGGTGAATGGCAAGTCAGGGAAAGGAGAGGATCTGAGACCAAATAAGCAAGCTGGTGGAGAGTAATTGTGAAGGGTTGTGCTGACCAAAAACAGGTTGTTTGCCTGGTTGTGTGGAAACTACACACAACCTGATAATGTCTGGGGCAGCTGGGAAAGTAAACTCCCTAGGTGGTTATTTATAGATTCATAAACAGTAATGTAGTCCAAAATAAATATAAAAATTAACAAAAAACCTAAAATAGAAATGTCTTCAAAGTCATTATTCTGCATGCACACACATGTATGTCCTATGCTGTCCTCGTAACCCTGTCCAAGAAGTCTAGTAGTGACCCTAGTACAGACATTTGTTATACATTTCAATCTATTGCCTCAGCTTCTGTCTCTGTTCTGGAAAAGGGAAGAATTTTGTGCAACTGTTTCTTTGCTGAAGTGGCATAAGAGGATGAGTTTTCATTTATCCTCAGTTTCCTGTGTCAGAAGTACTGAATAACCGTTTGTGATGAAATCACTGAAAAAGGGCAATGGGAACAAGAATGTCATCGATGTGTAATCAGTAGAAAATGGAAAGCACAGTAAAAGTTTAGAGATGAAAAAAGAACTATTAGGTCATCCTTTGCCCCCCACCAAGGTTGGTGTCCCTGCAGCTTAAGTTCAAATATTTTGTCCTGTTTGGTTTTAAGTGATTCACATAATGGAGTTTCCACTGTTGCTCTTTGGAAATTAATTAATATATCTCACTACCTGATATTCAGCCCACATTTTCCTGTGTTTTAATTTAATTTTGTAAACCTGGGGGCATAGAGCCCATGGATATGAATTTTTTTAAGGTATGCACCTTAAAAATACTACAGTGAAGAGGAGAGCAGTACTAACTGCTTAGGTACAATGTTTAGCAAAGTTAGCACTTAACTGTGAATAAAAATTACTACCCCAACCCAATTCTAAATTGTGCTCTTCCCTTTTCAGTGTGTATAGTCTTTAGATACTTGGAGATATGTATCTTTAAAGGCAGTGTAGCTATGGCCTGACACCAAAACTCCCATCAAAGTTAGTGAGAACTGAAGGGGCTCATTCCCCTGGTGGGATTGATCCCTTGAGCCATGCTGCTTAATGTCAAAATTAGAAGTACCAGCTGTTGGTGGAAAAGCAGGAATAAACCCAATTCTGTCTGATTCTGATGTATATATTTACTGGGTTGGAGGTGAGGGGCTGTTGAAAGGGGAAGACTAATATTTATTTTCTGACTGTGCATTTAAGTCATTGCAAGCTTGGATCTCAGTGAAAATGTGATTATTTTTCTTGGCCTCTTTAATTTTGGTTAAGTTCTGGATACGCACATTACCTCTCCCTGTGCAAAACTCTTGGAAATGGCAACGGACTTAAATAATGCCCTGGAGGGGCCAACTAGCGGATAGAGGTGTAAGAAGCAATTTTAGTGCCCTGGGCAGAGATGCTAGAGGTGGGGATGAGGAGGAGTACCAAGAGAGAGAGCATTGCCTGACCCTGGAGATTCAAAGCAGAGGTGTAACTGGTAGGTTTTGTCCTGGGCCAGCAAGAAATAGTTGCTTCTGCAGTGGGAGGTGTTGGCACAGTCAGGTGATACATCGTGAATTCACAGCTGCCGGCTTTATGAACCCGCTTTCACCCTCCGCTGCAGCGGCTACCACTGCCAATTACTGTCCATAGCAGTGACTTGAAATGCTGAATGCAGCAGTAAGAAAAGTGGATGTGGGGATGTCAAGGGTCTCTGCACCCAGCCAAGTTAACAGCCTGGCTGGTGGCCACACCAGCAGCAGCATCTCTCCAAGTAGAGAGGGGGCTCCTGTCCCAGCTTCTCATGACCAAAGCTTCAAGCCCTAATAACTCCCTTCCAGGAGCCCTCTTAGCAGCTCAGGCTCATACCCCACTCACCCCCACATGGTTTTCACTGCCGACTCAAAGACCCTGAATATTAATGCTACAAAGTGGGTTTCCCAAGGGCTGCTATTCTGGCACCCCCTCTAAATTCACACCTGGGTCTCATGTCTCACGTCTCTCTCCCCAACCCCCAGTCGCACTGCTGTGAGTCGGTAATGGTGAGGTCAGGCAAAGGCATGTTTCACTATGCTTCCCTGCATGGCCCCAAACCAGGAAGAACCAACCCCATTAGAGAGGAGTCATTAAAGAAAGGAGGATCCAGGTGGGAGAGAATGGAAGAAAAGAAGAGAGGTAACAGAAGAGTGTACCAAGGGAAGGGAAAAGAAGAGAAAAGAAGCACTGTGCAGTAAACAGCTAGGATGCACAAGAAAACTGGAGGGCAGAGACTTCACCAACTGGAGCGGAGATGAGGTTTTAAAGAAAGAATAGCAAGTAAACAACCAACTCCTTTAAATAGAGCTACTCAAAATGTTACTTTCTATTGGGCGGTCCCAAACTTTTGAATACATCACTATCTTCAAAAATATGGAAGGAAATTCCCCTACCACATCCAGAGATGGAAATTAGACCCTGCAGAGACAAGCATTCTTGGCTAAGATTGTTTTGGCTCATTCATGAATATTATTTGCATTTAGCTCATAATTTCCTGTCTTAAACCAGCTTCTCTGGCCTCAGCATTGTTTATGTTGTTCTGCCTTGAATTATCCCAGTTTGCTGATGCTTTTCTGATACTGTGATGATTAGGAGTGCACTTTGTGTTTTTAAATGTTAATATGTCACAGCCACTTACAACCTGCTTTGCGCTACTTAGAAATGTTAGTACTTGTGCTGCACTGGCTACATCCGTGAAATCAGTTCTCAGAAGATTATCTCACCTAGAGTTTCTTTCCTCTCATTTCATTCTGCACTTCCAGAATTCATCTCAATTGCTTTTCTGTACCTCAATGCCTAACAGCATTGCCGGTCTCCAGCATTAAAATAATCGCTAGTCAGATCCCCTTGAATCATGAAGTTACCTCGAAAAGCATGAGCTTTTAAATAATAATAAATTTTGGAAACTTATGACTTGCCTTATGTTTTTACAACACTTAGGGTAGAAGTTTTCAGGCTTTTCTCCTCTCCCAGTGAAACCTGAAATTCTCACATAATCACAGGACTCCAGTACCTGCGCTGCCAAGAAAAGATCTAATATTGGGATAGTCATGGTAAAATCTTGAGGGTTTGCACCATTAATTTAAAAACTAAAATGAATTGTCTCTTTATAAATGTGGGGGGTCTGTGTGAAACCCAGAGGAAGATATTTGGTGATAGTATATTTTAGCATGACATCTAAATGACTCATTAATGTGACCTCTTTCCATTGTATTCAATGATGCTCACCTGTCAGGATTTTACCTCTGTCTTCTGGAAATATTGGTAGAGCTGAGGGTCGGTCTGATAGTTTATAGTAAATTCAAAATTACAGTTTGGGATATCTGACAGAGTACAAAGTAGCTTTGCTTTCAAATGTAGCTGATCACTTCTGGGTCTTTTATGCAGGCTTCCTGGAGAGGGGATAATGAGTCAGGAAAGCCTCTGAGAGAGCCTTTTGGCCTGGGTTTACATATATGCCTCTTCTTCACTATCTTGCATGTAGTGTTGCCATGTATGCTGCTGCCCTGTGAATAAAGAGCATGGGCTTTCTGGTCGGGTATGGCAGAATCTTATTTCACCCTGTGCAGTATCAAAGATGGAAGTTATTGTAACAGAAAAGAGGGTGACCTTCCTCGGGAATGTGTCTCTAGGGGGTCAGGCCCTGGCAAGGGTATCAGCTGGGATGGCACTGGTCAGGGGCTGTACAAATTCAGTATCTCTTTCCCCAGAGTGACTCCTGCCCACAGGCCCTCCAACAAAGACGTAAAGCTGCTTCTCTCTGAAGGAATCCTAAGAAAGGCAATGACATTGTTCCTTCAAAAGGACTTCTCGCTGGGTGGCAGTGAATTTTTTCCTGGTGCCAGGAGAGGGTGACTGACATTGCTATGCCAGCTCTCATGAACATGGTACAAGACACAGTACAGTTGAGATGTGTTTGCTCACCTTGTTTTCTCTTTTTGCTAGTGGACAATGATGGAGGGGAGGAAAAACATATTATTTTGCCTATAAAGCATTCTTTCCTATGGCTTTCTGCACTATTCTTTTATTCAGGAAAGGGAAGAGACCCAATGAGGGACATATTAGGGCCCATACAGAATCCTTTGATAAACAAACTGGGGGGAAAAAATGCTCACTGTAACATGTTTGTTTCCTTTTTTTCTTATTCTTCTGTTTCACATGTCAGGTAAAGCAGTTCAGATTAGTTAAAATGAACTTCCAGTGAACTGTGTGCGTAGGCTCCACTGAATTGCCTATTTTATTCAAATCCTTATGTCTAAAAAGAAACATGCTCTGTTGAAGTGCTGAGAGGGACAGGAGCACAGAGATTATTGCAGTTGATTTTCCCGTAACTTGCCCAGACCAGGGCAGAATTGCAAGCTAGGCTGGGCTATTAGAAAGCAAAAATGAACTTTTTTAGTAAATCAACAAAAGGAATACTTTGCTGCTAGGAAAATATCTCTATCTATCATAATTTTTCATGGGAATTTTTTCAGGAAAGCATAAAGGAGACAAAGTATTTAGAACTACACTGGGATTAAAAATATGAGGTGCTCGCTTTGGGAATTGTCCTAATACAACCCAACTCCAAAGCAGCTTGGCCTAGAACAGTCATTCACAACTTGTTTAGACTCCTGGCACTCTTCAGACAATGCCAGCTCTTAGCGCGCTCTCATTTTTTGTCTGTGGAAAAATAATTGTACAATGCTTCTGTTGCAAAGAACTCAGACCGCAAGAGGTCAGAACGTTTTTGACCCTATGGATTCCTATTTCAAATCTCCAAGTCTATCTTGTGAGTCATCTTTAGGTGTTTGTTCACCTAAACAGTGTTTATATTGCATGGCATCACACAACCCTGAGAAGGGTCTCGTGGCAGTCCAGGGTGCCATGGCACCCTGGTTGAGAATGATTGGGCTAGAAACTTCAGCTAGCTTTGGTGAGGACTGTACCTTTAACCAGTGTTGTGACAACTGACAAGAATGTTAGTTATCAAAGGCTCTGTTTATACTGCGTACGGCGCACTGACTGTGAAAAGCTTGCATCAGTCTGATGAACACTTCCTAAATGCTTTACTATAGTGCAGTATTTAGGAAGCACACACGGCCTCTGCAGCCTTTGTAACAATTGTCTAGAAGGTAAGTCACTGTAGTGCCAGTCCCTAGGCCTGGAAATTTGCATTAAGCTTTCTTACAAGTGCTCCAAAAGTCATATAATATAGTAGATTAAACACAGGGTTGGGAGCCAGGAGGTCTCAAATATATATTTCCCTCCTCTATATGACTAAATAACTTTAGTAATTGTCTGTATTTTGTATAATGAAAAATTAAACAGTATCTATAAAAACATCA
>NW_005841831.1:7561808-7587881 GCF_000455745.1 Alligator sinensis | reverse complement strand
TGTAGTACAATAGGAACATACTAACTGGCCACATTATAAGATATAGAAACCAATGCCCATAATAGCAGACGCTGGGAATTTCAAAAGTTACTTATGATTTTGAGTGTCTCACTCTCTGAGTACCCAAAAATTACACACCAAAGGGCTTGATCTTCAGGCTTTCCTGTTTAGGCAGCCAAAAACTGAGGTGTCTTTAATGTGTCCCTTAACCTGTTTTCAACGTTCATCAACGATTTGCATTCGGGTATTAAGAGTGAACTGGCAAAGTTCACTGATGACATCAAACTATGGGGGAGCATGGTCACGCTCCAGGACAGGCTGGCACTACAGGCTGACCTGGAACAGCTTGCAAGGTGAGCGGACCTCAACCTGATGTTAAAACAGAGAAATGTAAAGTGCTCCATTTGGGGAGAAATAGTCCACAACACACTTACAGTCTCAGCAGTACTATGCTTGCTAGCACCACATCAGAACGAGACCTGGGTGATACACAACAAAATGAACATGAGCCATCGATGCAATGTCGTAGATGGCAGAGCTAATCAAACACTGGCATGCATCTATCGAGGCATCTTGAGCAAGGCTAAGGATGTCATCCTCCATTTCTGCTTGGCCTTGGTGAGTCCACAGCTGGAGTACTGCATCCAGTTCTGGGTGTCACACTTCAGGAAGGATGTGGAGAAGCTCAAGAGAGTCCAAAGGAGGGCCACACACATGAGTAGAGGCCTAGAGATCAGGTCATACGAGGAGAGGCTGAAAGACTTGGGACTGTTCAGCCTGGAGAAGAGAAGTCTCAGAGAGGACTTGGTGGCAGCCTATAAGTATATCAAGGATGTAAATTAGGGCCTGGGGGAGCATCTGTTCACAAAGGCCCCACAGGGGAGGACAAGAAATAATGGGCACAAGCTGATTGAGGATTGCTTCAGGCTAGACATAAGGAAGAACTTCTTTATAAGTTGAGTACTGAGGGTTTGGAACAGGCTCCTCCCAAAAGGTGGTACAGTCACCCACCCCAGCGATCTTCAAAAACTTCTTGATGCCCACCTTGCTGGAGTCATCTGATCCCAGCAGTCTTTCCTGCCCAAGGGTAGGGAAGCTGGACCCAATGATCTGTAAGGTCCCTTCCAGCCCCTAACAACTACAGAACTATGAAACCTCTGTGTTTTGCTTTAAATATCTGCAGACAATGCAGATAATGTGACTCAACTACCTTCCACTTTCCGCCTATGGGCATCGTTTAATTCTGCATGCTTTCAGATTTCATGTATAGTCACTATCTCAGTTTATATATGATGAAATGCTGAGATGCATACTGCCTTCCTGGTAGCCACTTAATTTCACTGGACTGTGTGTCATGGAGATGACATGGATCCATTTCACAGAAGTTCCTGGAGAAATAACTAACTAATTTGTATGGTGGTTTGTAAACAGAAAATGCTGTTTTTAAAGAGCTCATGGTTAGTTCCTTGTGAAAAGCATGATGTTGATTTTGTCAAAACTAAGGCAATCCATCTGGAATTTCTCAGAGGTGGGGCCATTAAATAGTTATGCAAGTGACTGCACGGCATGGTGCCTGTCACCTAAAGTAGGGTCTCTTAGGATTTGCATGGTATGGGCTTATGCTTTGGAGTCAATACTTGCTGACGGTATAGATTTAGACAGCAAATGGGCTTATAAGAGTGGATCCTTCTCAGAAGGGGATTTTATTTCTGAGAGTTCGGTTAATGAGAGGTGGCAGTCTAAATACAATTGGATAATTGAAGATTTAATACTTTGGGGAAAACTGTTTATATCACTTACAGATCAATATCATCTTGAACTATTAAATCAAACTAGTTTTATTTTCTTAACCTTGTAAGGCTGGAGAGCTTGGACAAGGGTTACTTGATCTTTATTTACTAAAGTCCAAGAAATCCTTGTGGTTCACAGTGTCTGGTGCTGCAATGCATAACATCATGCTATATGTGTGAAATCATTGAATTAGTTGGCATTCCTATTACGTTTTCATGTGACCATAAACTTTACTTCACAGAGGAAAATGCAATACCTGTAGATGTATTTTCCAATGAATTAGGGAATAAAACTCTCTGCTTACTTGCACTGAAAATTCTCCCCTCCCCCAGTATGTCTCATCCTAGATCTGAGAGAACATCCTCTAGAGCAGGGATGTCAAACTCCCTTGGCTTCCTCAGGTCAGATCCAGAGCATGGGGCTTCTCACAGGCCAAATCTGGACCCACCTCTGGAGCTGCAGTGAGTGATTGCAGTAGTGGGCTGAGCAATGTCTGGGAGCTATGAGGGTTAAGTATCTGATGAGTTAAGCTGCTGCTGATGAAATCTTATGCATCTCTGATTTAGTTAGTTTATAAGGTACAATGCTACCCTGCCTTCTACTTGACTTCAGGCATATACAGCTAATTATGTTTCTGTGTTGGGGGTTAATACAGCCTTCATTTGCCCTACTGACATGCAACCCCAACAGGACTCTGTATGCCAGAATTTGGCTTTGGGCCCTACCTTTGTTCAATCCACCCCACAGTTCCTGGCCCTTGTGGCTAGGGACAGACATTCAAAAAGCCTGAGCCTGAATTGAGTCAATCTTTGCAAGTTAGTCTAACCTGGCTAGGATAAGTCAGTTTTGTAACCAAACGGATATTCCATAAGTGTAGGCGCATGCCTGCAGTGGCTCAGGCTAGAAACCAAAGGGTGCTAGAGCAGGCCTCCCTCCCTTTCCACAGGGCTGAGCTGAGCTGAGGGGGGCATGGCCAAACCCCGGCAGGATGCTGTGATTAGCGAAGGGTCCCCCACTCCCCTTGATAACAGAGCATTTATCAGCTCTGCTAATAGCATTTAAAACAAAGCCTCACTCATTACAATCTCTTTTTAAACAGCTTTTTTCTAAAGGAAGGAATGCAGGAACATTACCATCTGAGCTGTTGATTACCTCCAAAAAGCCCTAAGTGGTGGCCAAATCTCTGAATCTGAGTCGATCAGAGGACCCTTTAATCTCTCCAAATCAAACCAGAACTTTCTGAATCAATTCAGAAAGATTTGGAGATTCGGACATAGACATAGCTTTAAATGTTTTTTTTCTATGCACCTTGAGGTAGCATGCATGGCTCATGATTGCTGCAATGCTGGGGCACGTAGAGTGTCCCACAGAAGTGAGGGGGGGGCCTGCACTCCTGTGGGAGCTCCATGCACCCCGGCATCACAGCGATCATGAGCTACCTCAAGGTATGTAGAAAAAACTTTTAAAGTTGTGTCTATGTTTGAATCGCTGCTTCTCCAAATCAACATCGAAGTTTCAGATTTGGCTTTGGCCTAATTGAATCAGGGACAGTGTGGCAGGGCACTGTTGGTGCCTGCCAGTTTAAGGTCTGAGCCAGCAGACCCTGCTGTGCCTGCAAGTCTCTGCCGGAGCTCTGGCCAGGGAGTGGAGGGGAGGGGCAAGTCCTGCTGTGGAGCAGAGAGCCCTACCCAGTCCAAAGAGCATGCTGGGATGCTGGGGGTGTCTTGTTTAGCTTAAACCAGCAAAGGGTCTGGGACAGACATTGCATAACTGATTTTGGATCAAACCAGTTTAAGTCTGATATTACATTTGACCAGGTTTATCTCAAACCAGTTTCAGCCATTTTCAAGCTGGTTTATGTGCACTGAACATCTGTTCTGTTACAGGCTTAAACCAGTTTCTAATCACTTAAACCAGTTTGTGTAATGTCTGTCCCTACCCTGTAGGAGCCATTACAGGCCAGATGATGTGGCTCCAGGGGCTCTATCTTTGACATTTCTGCTTTAGAGTCACTAGTATGGCTTTTCCAAGAGCTCAGGCATTTCTTTAGCGCTACGCTAAGTTTGTTGATTTTTTTCAAAACATGGTAGAAAGTTTGAGGGGCAAAATCAGGAAGTGAGAATCACAAAAATTCCCTTAATTTTAAAGCCCACCAATCTTCCACTAAATAGGGACAACTTTGAAAATCAATGGACCTAGGTGGGACTCAAATATTAACATTACTTTGAGGCTTCTAGGCCCCTAGTTAGCGCTAATGTGAAGAGGCCTTGTATATCTGTTGCAATGGATTAGAAGACATTATGGTTACAAGGTTAAATATTCTAGGAGTGCCAGAATTAATGCTTACAGCCTTCATTCTGTTTCTCTCAGTAGTGTGATGCTGGATACCAGGATTCAGGGTTCAGTTCCTGACTGTGAGAGACGAGCATAGTCTTGAAATTAGAACAGTGGTTGTAGTTAGCACAGATTTGGCACATTAATTTCAAAAGACTCTGTATCTCGGCTAGCTAGGTTCTACTTATGGTTCTGCCTGAATTGAGCAGAGAGAAGTAGTTAGCCATATTAGTCTGAAGTCAGGAAGAAACCAGTGCAGATTTGTACCTTATACACCAGCTAAATAAAAAAATGCATACATTTTCATAAGCAGCAGCTTAATGCTGCTTACAAAAGCTTATGCAGCTTTGGTTTAGTTAGTCTATAAGGTGCAAATCTGCCCTGCCTTCTGTCTACCTGAAATGATTTGCAAAGCCCTAAGATGCTTTATTACTAATATAGGTGCATAATAGCTTAGTTGCCTCTTAGGCTTGGAAGAAGAGGTTATGGTCAATAATGAGCACTGGGAAGAGTGCAGAAGTAGAGAGAAAATAGAGAATATAACAGTCAGTGGTTTTCAGTAGCCTGAATTTAAAAAAAAAACCACGAACTAACCAAAAAAACCCCAAACTGGGGACATTGTCCCACAAGAGGATCAAAGGGGAGAAAGTTTATTACTCGAAGCCCGCTCCTTCCCTGCATGGCACATCTTAAAGATTCATACCACCCTTCCCTGTCCAGGTGAGGAATACTGATTTAAATGATTGGATAGTTTTGCAGTCACTGTGGAAGTAAAACAGTTTTAATTTCTGAAGTCATTCTCTTTATTCCATAACAACTCAGTACAGTACAATCAACATCTGAATCCAGTGGGACATTTTGCTGCTATTCCTAGTAACATTCTCTGTATTCCTTTTAACTGTCCTGATTCGGGGGGGGGGGCTTTTAATAATAGAATATAAGCAGTTTCTACAAAATTAAAAAATATGATAATGCATTTATCTCTTGATATACATTTGAGTTTTGGGGGCATTTGAGGATAACAAGGGACAGCAATTGATCTGGAGCAAAGTTGCACCATCTGGCTCAGGAATTTGCAGATTGTGTTATCCCTTCCCAGTCAGTTTTCTCTGTTACTACCAAC
Source organism: Alligator sinensis (assembly GCF_000455745.1). Classification (NCBI taxonomy): domain Eukaryota; kingdom Metazoa; phylum Chordata; order Crocodylia; family Alligatoridae; genus Alligator; species Alligator sinensis. Next base: position 7,582,633 of record NW_005841831.1, on the reverse strand, counting down.
ACACTCAGTTTTAACTTTAAAGCAGAAAATTACCAGTATAGCTGAAAAAAATAATGCTTAAAATCCATGGTGGTTTCATTATAGCTACACATTAGTAATACCCTAAAACTGCTAATTGCAAACCTCTGCTTTTAACAGCCTTTTATGCATGTTTAGTATTTTTATGAATCCTTAAAAGATTTTTTTTTTCTAATGTTTTATGGCAGAAATGACTCGTCTCACCTGACATGAATAGCAAGAAGCCAGCTCAGTCTTTTCCAGCTCCTTTACTTCTGATTTCAGAATGCATCATTTGTCTGCTGTGGGTAAAGCCAAAGCCTCAACTTCCTTTCAATTACTCTGAGAATTAAAAAAAAAAAATAGCTGGGGTGTGATAGGGTGGGGAAAGAATATGTTACGGCCATACTGTGCTCAGTATAGTCATTTGGATTATAAAATATGATTGAGGTTTTTGAACTTCAGTTTTAAGGCCATTTCTGATAAATATTAATACATTCCCCACAAATGTTAATCTGCCATGAGAGTAAGAGGATGTCTCCTGCCAAGCTAGTCTGCCTCTCCCTTCCCCAACAACTCAAGCTTCTTCCAGTCCCAAAGGGTTTTTTTTCCTTCTACTTGTTCCCCCGCCCCCAGCTTTTAATTGTACCTTCCTAAGTGGCATACAATTAAAACCAAAAATCATATCATAATGCAAAATGCATCATTACCTTTCAACACCAGACTTCCTATGAGATAAGCCTTTCTGATCATCAACATGGAGAATACCGCAGCCTTTATCATAATAACCTATTTCCTGCTTTTTTTTCCCCACCCAAACATCTTAAAAAATCCTGGAAGAACAATGTTTTTCAAACAGAATCTGTATGATCACAATAATGGGCTGTGTTGCGTCGAGCTGGAGAGTGGATTCCAGAGTCAGGAATTCTACCCAAATACCTTACCTGATTAAATGAATGGGCTTGAGTACCCTAGCTCATTTTTAAAGTTGCAATATCATGGAATAAAAGAAGTAATCTGCAAGTAAATGGGTGCATCTACACGTGCAATTAATACAAAGCAATACACTCCAGCACTTATTATGCATTAGTTTATTGCTCCTGGGCATGTTGTTTGAACATGTGCCTGGGACCACAGCATGTTGAGCCAGGTCAGAGCATCCACAGCTGGCAGAGGGCCCCAGGGCTCAGCCTACCAACCTGGGGTGCTCACTCCACAGCTCAATGTGCCGCAGAGGGGCTGGCTGGGACATGAGGATGCCCCAGGGTAGGGTTAGTCAGCAGTCTACATGTGTGTATTTACAAGCACTATCCTGCTGCAGAATTAATTAGTTTACTCCAGTCTAATAAGGGTTGTAGACATGTAATCCTTACTACAGAGCTAATTAGTCTGCTCTTCAGTAAGCGTCTTATGTAGATGCACCCAAGTGAGATATGGAGTCAGATCCAAGAAGGGGCATAGGTACCTAAACAAGACCTAAGTGTTCTACAAGCACCTAATTTAAACATTATAATCTGCAAAATACCTGCTCAGAAGCCTCAGTTTAACACACGCTAGCTGGATCCGGCCCCTCTTAAAATGCAATTTAATAACCTTATTTTTAAAACATAACAAGATGGGGAGGTACTACTGCCAGACTTTTAGAGGGTAGTCTAATGGTTTAGAATGGCTGGAGTACCATTGCAGTTGTGGTCACCCAGGAAATGTATAAGAGGTGAGGATGTTTTTGTGATCTCTTTTATTGAACCAGCTTTATAGCTGGGACAAGCTTAATACCTGAAAGCTCGTCCAACAGCTCTTCCACTTACGTGGTTCTGACAATAAAAGAGACTTAAAATTCCATGCCTCTCTAATAGTTTATGGACTCACACAGGAACTGGGAGATGAGGATTACTATATTTACTCAAATCCAAGATGGTTATGAATTTAAGAAGACTTCCTCAATAATTACATGCTATACATGGAAAATGTACAACTTTGTTACTATTTTCCATGTACAGCCTCTAATTATTGGAAGGTCATCTTAAATCCATCCCCCACACTAATGCAAGCAGTAGCAGGGGGACAGGCAGCATTGGAGTCAAGTGGCCAGACCCCCCTGACCCTTGTCCCTGCTGCCTAACCCTCATCCCAATATCACCCTGCCCCAGTACCTGCATGCCCCAGTGCATGCTCTGCCACGCCTGCAGCCCCTTGTGGCTGCCCCCCCCACCCCACTGCAAGCAGCTGCCCCCCTATCTGGGCCTCTCTGCTGCCTCCTCCCTGTGCTGCCTCTGCCCGCCAAAATTTTTGCCCCCTGCCACCTCCCCCACCTGCTACCCTGCTGCTGCCTTCTCCCCCACCCCGCCAGCCTCTGAACCTCCCCCTGCCTCCTTGCTGCTGCTTACCCTCTGGCTCTGCTTCCTCTAGCCTGAAGCACAGTGCACATAGATGCTTTGGCCCCAGCCTGGCCATACAGCAGTGGTTGAGGCAGCAGCAGCTCCAGCTTTGGTTGCTGCATGGCTGGCCTCGGGCCAGAGCAAATATGTGCTTTGTGCCCTAGACTGTAACAGGGCCAGGGCCAGAGCCAGAAGATAAGCAGTGGGGAGGAGACGGAGATACAGAAGTGGTGGGGAGGTAGGCTGGGGGGTGGGTAGAAGCAGTGGGGGCCTCCTGTGGGGGGCAGTGGTGGGGAAGGGAGGGCAGAGGCAGCTGTGGGAAAGGTGGTGGAGGAACAGAGACTATAGCAGGGGGAGAGACATCAAAAGGGAGGGAAGGGCAGGTATCTAGCAGCTGCACATCCAACCCTGATTCCAGGTCAGGACTAGAGTTGCAGCATTCACCTACCTCCCTACCATGCTTGTACTCAAGTTCAAGACAGAGAGCCTAAGATGTGTCTGTAGATGCGTGGGGAGGTTGTTCCTATGTGCTGTAATTGGAGCATGTTGGAGCAGACTCAATCAAGTCTGCTGGAGCATGCTGAGTAGTGCAATCCAGCAACCTCTGCATCTCATGTATCAGTGTCCCCACACTTCCAAATGGTGGTGGGGGCACTTTAACTAAAGCTTGTTCAAGATTAAGTTAAAGCGCCCTTGCCAGTATTTTGAAACACAGGGGCGCTGATACATGAGATGCTGTGGGTGTTTTAATTAAGAGAGCCACTCTAATTGAAGTGCTCCCATGTGTAAAACCATCCAAGGTGCCTAAGCTCTAGAGAGGGGAGGGAGTCCAGATGCACCATAGTGTTTAGCATTTTCCTGTTGACGACCTCAAGTTGGCTGCCCACTCAGCACGCAGGTTTGGATATCACCTCTGAGGCACTTAACTTTCACCGTTCATAGTATAGAGAGCTGGGCATCTAGCCTTGTCTCCATGGAGCAGGTGCCTAAATGTTAGGTGTATTGTAGCACATTATGTGTAGGTACTTACATTTTTTGTTGGATCTAGCCCCAATTTCAGGGCCACAAGCATCTCTCAGGAGCATTGGCCACACGTAGGGAGTACATGTGGGTGCATGTGCACACCCTGAGCATGGTGGTACATCCCTTGTGGGTGGCACCTGCCTCTGGCAGATGCATGGCTGTGCATTTCTAAAGGATGGTATTTTGGTTAGTTTAACTTATTTAAGTTTTTTGCTGCCATTTGCTAATTTTTTCCCCATAAATGCTTCCTAATTATTCCTGGCTCTTCAAAATGTTGCCCTTTGTTGACATAGGCTGTTTTGGAGAGAAATGTTATTTGGAATATTCATAACAAGTCTGTCACTAATTATCACTTTACAAATGTGCTATCGTGTATATGCATGCAATTTTCTGAAAAGGCACATATGCTGTGAAATGGTGATTTGAATGCAGTCTCTCTAGTTGTACACCACTGGGATTTGTTCATATATTTTAAAGAGAGAAATTAGAAACTGTATTGAGAAAAGCAGAAAAGTTTTGTAAGTTATCTCACTCAATTACTATTTCATGTGATATGGTTAGCTTGGCTGCAGATTCTAGTGACTTCGGTAGAGAAACAAAAATAGTCTTTTATTTTAATATTTAATGCCTTTCTGCAATATGGTGTAGTAAATGTTGTATCATTCATTCTGCCTCATCCTGCCCCCCCCCCCTTCCTCCCAGCAATGCATTATATTGGTAGAATTTGAAAAGTTTGGGTGGCACTTACAAGCCTGAGGTCTAAGTTTATTTGGCCAGGCAGAAAATCCCTGGGATAACATCCCTACACATTTTTATGACATCTGACCTATGACCATTTAAAAAAGTAATTAGAATTCAAACGAATAAACATATTGAGTTATACAGTCTCATAAAATTATTTGGTATTCAAAGAGTAAGCACTTCATACTTTGAGGAGGAGATGCTGTATTTTTATGCATAACAATGAAATATAATCCCTGCTTTTAAGTGCAAAATTCAATTCAACCTTAAGGCATAAGTGGTTGCTTTTTAACACTATTACTACTACTCCTTTTACATATTAATATACCAACTGAAACATTCTTATTTTTTTTAACAGATAAGGTGGCTAACTGTGCACTAAGGTGGCTAAGTGTCTTACTATGGAGAATATTTAGGTAATAGATATTCATCAACTAAATTCACTGGGACTACTCTAATGAGTAAGTGTCATTGCATGTAATGGTTGCTGAATCGGACCTCAAGGAATAGTCCATTTGTGGAGTAGGAAGTTCTATGCCTGATGTAAAAGTAAGCACCAGGTATAAGCAGCAGGCCATGACCAATGTATGAGACAAAGATGTAGATTTTCAGTCTACATGTGCAAATGCTCCAGGGTGGGTTCACTCTAGAGTAATTTACTTTTAGAGTAAATTCACTCCAGGCAGGTGTCTACACGTTCAGGGATGTGAAAACAAATTTGCTGCTCATGGCAGCAGTCTGCTCCCACCCCCACTGGCCCTGTACCAGCCTCCTGCAGCAGCCAGGGAGAGCTTTAGGCTCCTCCTGGGTGCTAGCCCAAGGGCTGGCAGGGAGCACAGAGCCAGGAGGCAGCTGTCTCCTGCTGGGGACTGGGAGATTGTTTCCTGGCCCCAGGAGCTGCCTGCTGCTGGGGCAGGCTCCACCACTGAGAGCTCCTGGCCCTGGCTCCCCTATTGGAAGGAGGGGGCTTAGAAAGAGCTGCAGGGGAGAGGCAGGTCCCAGCCCCCTGCCCTGATTCACCAGTGGGGCAGCTAGCAGCAAGTTTCCAGCTGGGTGGAGAAACCCTGTCCAGCCAGGGGCTCACTGCTAGCTTCCCCAATGTCAGATTGGGGCAGGGGGTTGGGACTTGCCTCTACTATGCAGCTCTTCCCAAGCCCTGCACCTTGATTGCCCAGTTGAGACATAAGGCTGTGACCTGCCTCTGAGTGGGACAATTCCCAGGCAGCCCCAGGCTGTGCAGGGAAGTCTGCAGGTGCAGCCTGGAGCTGGCTGGGGACTGCCCAAAATGGGACAATCTCCAGCCACTTCCAGGCTGTACATGCAGACTTCCCTGCAGAGCCCAGGGCTGGCTGGGAGCCGTCCTGGTCAAAGGCAGGTCCCAGTCCACTCCAGACTGAGTGGGGAACTTTCCCCATGCAGGGAGCTACCAGCCCCAGCTCCACAATTGCAGAGCGGGGGTTGGCAAATGATTGCTCCTATCCCCAGCTCTGTGATTAGAGTGGGGGCTGGGACATGGTTGTTCCCAGCTCCATGATTGTGAAGCAGAGGTTGGGAACAATCATCGCCCAGCCCCTGCTTTACAATTGTGGAGCAGGGTCTGGGAGCTCCATGCTGCCGGGGCAGGGGGAAATTGTCCCCATCCGGGCTCTGGTGGTATAGCCCACCTGGCAGTAGACAGCTCCTGGGGGCAGGGAGCAATCTCCCGCCCCCAGCTGCCTGGTTTACTGGGAACAAATTTGCTCCCAGTCAGCCATCTACACATGCTGTGCTGCACAGTAATTACTCCTTGAGTAAATTTGCTACTTGTATTTATAGGTAGCAAATTTACTGGAGACTAGAACAAATTACTGTGCAGTAAGTGTCTCCACGTGTAGACATGTAGTTATTTGCTCTAATCTTGAGTAAAGTGTCTCATGTAGATGTGCCCTTCTTTTAGAAAACAAATCTCACTTTTTTTTTTTATTCCTTCATAAAATATTGCTGAATAAATCTTTTAAAGCTTGAGTTGCATCCTTTCATCTGTGCAAATAAATGTTCTGTTTTGCTTTCAATATTCTAAATCCAAGGCTCAAGACAGTTCAAAGGAGGGCTATGCGTATGAATACAGGTCTGGAGAGCAGGTCATATGAGGAGAGGCTGAAAGACATGGGATTGTTCAGCCTGGAGAAGAGAAGACTTGGAGGGGAACTGGTGGCAGCCTATAAGTATATAAGGGGCGCACATCAGGGCCTGGGGGAGCATCTGTTTACCCCAGGAGAAGACAAGGAATAATGGTCATAAATTGCTAAAGGATTGCTTTAGATTGAACATATGGAAAATCTTCTTTATGGTTCGAGTGTCCAGGGTCTGGAACGGATTCCCCCCAGAGGTGGTACAATCACCTACTCTGTAAATCAGAGCTTTCCAAACTTTTCATGTTGGTGACACACTTTTTAGACACGCATCGTTTCACGACACAGTAATTCAGTTCCGGGGGAGGGGCCAAGGGAAGCAGACGTGAGTAAGGGAGCTCCACGGTGCCCTTCCGCAAAATTTTCTGCATTTCGCGCGACACACCTACGCACTGCCGCCGACACACTAATGTGTCGTGGCACACAGTTTGGAAAGCTCTGCTGTAAATCTTCAAAAAAAACATCTGGATGCTCACTTTGCTGGGGTCATCTGATGCCAGCAGTCTTTCCTGCCCAAGCTCAGGGGGTCTGGGCCTGATGATCTCGTGAGGTCCCTTTCAACCCCTAACATCTATGAATCTAAATGCATCTTTGCCTTGATGTCATATGCCATTGGATTGGCAGCTGTAATCTGGGATTAACCTTGCTGAATGGTGTTTTATTGAATATCACTTTTCTATTACTAAGAATAAATACTGATTCAGAAATCAGATTATTCCAGGTAAGGCATTGAGATGCATAGATATAGAGATGCTGCCCAAATGGTGGGAGCTGCAAAACAGAGGTGCTAATGGTGCCGAGAGCATACAGAGGGACAGAACAGAGGCAAGTGCCAGATGAGAGGAGTAGGGAGAGAGCGGGTCTGTCAAGTTAGTGGGAGCAGTTTCCTGGAGGACTTTAAAACCAAGAAGTATAGTTCTGAATTGGGCTGTGAAATAGATGGGGAGCAAGTGGAAATGGCTGGGGATGAAAGGATGATCTTTTTTTCCGCTGGTCGAGAGTGAATTTTGTGTTGATGGATTCTACTTTCCTGTCACTCTTCAAAATTATCCTGATAGCATTTTAATTGTAGGTTTCCAAGAAAGAACAGATAGATGGGAGAAGCTGTGTTAAAAAGGACAGAAATGCTTATACGGTGAGCAACTTCCAGCTGCTTCCTTCCCTTTGCTCTCTGTGCACGTTAGAACCACCAGAAGTTTTAAATCTAGAAAGTGAAGATATGAGTAACATTTAACAGAGCTGTCTTACAGAAGGACCATCTGAACTACTATTGGTATAGTTATTTACACTTCTTGGAGGATTACAGGAAGCTGGCTATATTTAATAGTTTCAGAGAGTGTCTCTAGATTTCATTTATGTATTTCTTTATTTGGTTCTTTGAATGGGGAACTCCATGATCTTTATGGACCCTTAACTCTAGATGACCTGGGCAGAAAGAGGCTCTTTCATTGAATAGAATACCAAAGTCAGAGGCATCTTCTCTGAAAATACTTGGTAGATTGGCTTGAAAGTGCCTCTGGAAGGGTAATTAGTGAAAGCACAAAGGTACATTGTTTAGTGGTTAGCACAGGGAGTGAGCGTCGGGCTTTATTCAGTTCTGCCACTAGCCTCTTGGGCAAGTCATTTAAATCCATATTTTCAAAGGTGTCTACAGATGTGGAGAAGCTCCTAGAGGAATTTTTAAGTGCCAGGAAGAGCACACACCAACTGCTGAAGCTTCCTTAGCCTGACGAAGGGTTTTTGAACCCGAAAGCTTGCTTAATAACTATTCTCCAACCATTTGGGTTGGTCTAATAAAAGATATCAAATTCACCCAAGGAACCATGTCTAACTTGCTTAGAGACTTTTGATAATCCCATTTTGTGGCTATTTGCGTTCTTAGGAGTCCAGAATATCTTTGAATAGCAACTGTATCAATATCAGAAGACACTGATATAAACTGTTACCATGTAACTATTACATCTGTGTGCTTCTGTAGTGGTACCAGTAGGTAAAACCTGTTTCTTTCTGTGTTAGTTACAGGGATTTAGCTCGCTGCATGGCTGCCTGATCTTACAAGTGTAAAACTTGTATTGTAACTGCTGATGTGACCTTCCCAAAGTCAGTTCCCCATCACCCTTTTAAAGCAGTTAAGTTCAATTTGTCCAAAGCTGAAGCCTTACAGTGTGTGTTGAGCTCCAGATATTGGAATTGCTGTATACGTTGTTCTAAAGCAGTGTTTGAGAACTCCTTCATTGTCCTAGGGGTTTTCTTGACTTTGTGCGGTCGGCACTGTGAGCTATGAGACAATGAGTGGAGGGTGAGTGTGTTTTAGATGGAATAGTTTATGGGGTTTAGAAGGTCTTGTGGGGCTTAACTTCACGGTAGTGGATTATTGCACTCAAACTAGCCTGTACTGTGAATCAACATGTGAGCTACACAGAGATTGGATTAGCAGCTGATGAATTGTAAGCCTAGTTGATGCATTATTAGCCTAAGCATCAGCCTCATTTAAACTTTGACTCATTCTCCAATAAACTGGCTAGTTGGCGGAAGCTGAAAGCTCCACTTTACTTGAGTCATAATTTTTTTGCATGGATGGCAGGCAGAAGCTAGCTGCAAAACTCAAGTCCTGCCTTGAGCCAACAATGCTGTAAAAGCAAGCCCTTAGTGCTGGACATTATTAAAAATCATGCTTTACAGATCTGTGTGCCTATCTTTTTTTTATCATTCATCCATGTCTCTTGCATACTGTTTACATGCATGTTTATTTCATTATTATATATTTTCCATTTTTCCAGAGCTATGGATGAGCACATTTAACCAAAGCAAATAAATAAATCCAACCTTAAGAGGAGTTAGACATAACAGTTCTGGGAGGTGTTTAGTCATGCAGCATGAACATATCAGTTGAATAATTAGGGAGATGTAGAGCATAATAGCTGTCATTTTACATAGCTCCTTTATCCTCTCAGTGCCCTGGGGATATGCTAGTCTGCGTCGAGGGAGTGCACTGCACAAAGCATATGAAGAAGGGGCAAAGTGGAAAGCTCCCCAATGCTCTATGTTGACCCTGCTACCTCGGCATGGTCCCTCACTAGCATTGAGCAGAGAATGCCTCGTACATGCTTTTCTCGCAGGCTTTGTACTGTGGACAGGAGGAAAGGGAGTGGCAGAATAATTGGGATTTCAATTGTGTAACTTTTCCATGTATTTAATAACTAGTGAGGAAACAAAACAGATGATCATTTTCTTCATCTCTTTTGGGGGTATTAATGAAAATAGGAGCTGTGTCAAGGAGTTCTTGGTTTGGCTGGAGGGAGGAATCAAAAGCCTGGTCATTACAATCTTACTAGGAGTTATAGCTAAAGGAGGGGGTGGGGGTGGGGGGATGGTATAAGACTGATGCTGGAGGACTGGAGCCAGACTGAAGAAAGCTCTAAGTTCCATTAAAATAGGCAATATGTCCAGAAAAGCTTGTCATAGTTTGTGCACTCTGGTTAAATGCAGGCATTATCACTTGAGTTGTATGTGCCTAGTGTTTGCAACAGCATTTTAAAACCTGTAACATGAGTGACCTATATTCAGCATTTTGGAATACTGCCCGAAAGTGCAAAATAGAATAACTAGTAAGGTACCAGTATTTTTCCTCTCTCTTTGCTAGAATGATTAGTGGGTGTGAAATGTCTTACAAGTTTTAAATATCATTGGGGTTTATATCATTGGGGTTTGGTTGTATTTTCATCCCAGGAAGGCAGCTTCCTTTTCTTTCTGTCTTTAACCAAACCAAACCAAACCCCTCTAATATCTTCTATATAATATTACAGCTCTTCTAGTTGTGATGTTAGTTAGGCCTTGACATTTTGTTTTCAGAGGCTGGGGACAGAAATTACACCTTGCAGTATGACTACAGCGGAGTCGCATCTTACGCGGGGGTTAGGTTCTAAAGTTGGCGCGTAAGGCGAAAATCGCGTATAGTCTAAATTACCGTGCCAGCGGTGACTGCCTCTGCCTCCAAAACCTCCCGCCGCTGCCATGGAGCCGTGCTTGGAGCTGTGTAGCCAGTGGCAGTGGTGCAGCGTGGGGTGGTGTTGGGGATGGCTACGTGCCACCCGGCCACCACCATACTGCTGCTGCTGCCCAGCGGCCGGCCACACAGCTTCGGGCATGGCTCCAGGGTGACAGCGGGAGGTTTTGGAGGCAGTGGCCATCACCGCCATAATGGGCCTCCAGGTAAGCAGCAGAACTGCTTGCAAACTTAAGCCCCTGCCCCGCCTCCCACCCTGCGTATAGTTGAATTTGCGTAAGTTAAATGCGCATATGATGCGACTCCACTGTAATTAGAAACCAGTTCAAATTTGTAATACAACAGAAGTTCAGTGCACATAAACCACTTTCAAAATGGCTGAAATCCGTTTAAGATTAACCTGGATGGATGTAGTATCAGACGTAACTGATTTAGGTTAAATCAGTTTATTGAACGTCTGTCCCAGATTCCCTCCAGATTCAAATGAACTCACAGTCCCTGAGCATCCCAGGATGCTTTGCACCTCCCCCACAAACCCCTTCACAGGGTGGGTGTGCTAGCCTTGGTCCAAGCTGTCTGCTCCAGCCGAGCAGGGAGGTGTGCTCTAGCACTTCCCCGGCTTCTGGCCTGGGCCACTACAGATATGTGGCTGCATTTCTGGAATCAAAAGTGAATGTCTGTTCACTCACTTATCAGTTCAATCTGTGCAGTTTAGACTAACATGCAAAGATTGAATCGATTCAGCTTTGGGCTTTTTGACTGTCTGTATTTAGTTAGAGTGCTTCGCATTTTGCATCTGAAGCACTCTGAAAACAGTAACTGGATATGAAAACACCCTTCTAAGGTTTTTCACAACTTGGAAAGCCATATATAGCTGATTTTCATCAGTGGAGAGCAAATGATCAAAACTAGAAGGGAGGCCCAAGTGAACGGGCTTGCAGGGATCCAGGAACATGCTTGACCTAGTCCTGCCTAAGGCATTTTATGCCAGATTTATTAAAGAAACAAAATTATAGGTGTCATCAAGAGTGCACGGGACAGATGTCTCATGGAACTAGAGAATGAGCAGAGGTACATGGATTGGTGTCCTAGTGACCACAGCATAATCTGGGACTACCTTTGTGTGAAATGCAAAAAGAAGTGGTTTACATTTTTCTCTTCTTTTTTGACTGCTACGTGTTGTTTTAGACCTTAGGCTCCCAGAATCATGGGCAAATAGGACTTTCTCAATCAGCTTGTCTTCATCTGTTCATGTTTTTTTGCCCACTCACAATTTCAAGATTTATACTCATTCAGGTACATGTATATTCAGCTGCACACCTGCCAGGCCAAAGTGCAGCTTACTGAGTAGCCAGATAAATGCTTGCAGATCCACATTGCATGGATGCTTGTGGATCCACACTGCAGGCAGAATAGGATTGCAAACTATGTGTAAGTACAAAATCAGCAGTTATGTGGCTAGGTAAGTGCCATTTGGGTACACACAGTGATATATTTTGTCACAAAAGTACCAAAAACACGATTGTCAGGAAAGAAACCTGAAAGCACTAAAGGATTTTGTACAGTTTTTTTAATTGTTTTCTAATTTGGAAAAGTTATGAGATTAATGAGTCTATAAAAACATTAGGAATTATACATTTTCTATTTATTAAATCTGGCTGGAGCATCGGACTCAGAGAATAGTAATAAATGGCTTGATGTCTAGTTGGCAGCTGGTATCAAATGGAGTGCCCCAGGGGTTGGTCCTGGGGCTAGTTTTGTTCAATGTCTTCATCAACGACCTGGAAGATGGCTTAGAGTGCACCCTCAGCAAGTTTACAGATGATACCAAGCTGGGGAGAGCAGTAGATACGTTGGAGGGTAGGGCTAGGATTCAGAGTGACTTAGACCAACTGGAGGATTGGGCCAAAAAAAATCTCATGAGGTTAAACAAGGACAAGTGCAAAGTCCTGCACTTAGGGCAGAACAATCCCATGCACCAGTACAGGCTGGGGGCTGACTGGCTGGGCAGCAGCTCTGCAGAAAAGGACCTGGGGGTTTCAGTGGACAATTAGCTAAATATGAGCCAACAGTGTGCCCTTGTTGCCAAGAAGGCTAATGGCATACTGGTCTGCATTGGAAGGTGTGTTGCCAGTAGGTCAAGGGAAGTGATTCTTCCCCTCTATTCAGTACTGGTGAGGCCACATCTGGAGTACCGTGTTCCTTTTAGGCCCCCATACTACAAAGGAGTGGCAGAACAAGGAGCAATGATCTCAAGTTGCAGCAAGGGATGTTTAGATTAGATATTAGGAAGAACTTTCTCACTAGGAGGCTAGTAAAACACTGGAGCAGGTTACACAGGCACGTGATGGAATTTCCATCATTGGAGGTTTTTAAGACCTGGCTAGACAAAGCTTTGGATGGGACGATCTAGTTGGAGATGGTCCTGCTTGGAGCAGGGGGTTGGACTAGATGACCTCCTGAGGTCCCTTCCAATCCTAACTTTCTGTGCTTCCTGGTCTGGTCTGGTGGCCTATAGCAGGCACCGGCCTTGTTGCTCTCCCCTCTGACCCTAACTCAGAGACTTTCCACAGGTCTTTTTCCAGTTTCATACTAGAGCTTATACATGAAGAGCAACCGCTGTCCTTGAACAGTTTATACCCATCCATGATGGTGCTCCAGTCACATGAGCTCCCACCATGTCTTTGTTATTCCAGTCATATCATAGTTCTGGGACTGTGGTAGGAGTTCCAGTCCTTCCTGCTTCTTTCCCAGGGACAGTGCATTCATGTACAGACACCTGCGGTAACCAGCCAATTGCCCTGATTTCTCAGGAAGATTGAGAAGGCCTCCCCTGTTGCCCATTCTTGCTTGTGCTTCTGCCAGGTCACCTGCTTTCCCACTTACCTCAGGGCTTTGGTCTTCCTTCCCATGATGAAGCCAGTTTAAAGCCCTCCTCCATTAGGTTAGCCATCCTGCCTATGAAGATGCTCTTTCCTCTTTTCATCAGGTGTATCCCATCTCTTCCTGCCAGTCCTTCTTGGAACAACGTCCCATGGTCCAAGAAGCCAAAACCCCTCCAGCAACACCATCTGTGTAGCCATGCACTGATCTGCAGGATGTCTGCTCCTGCTTGGGTCCTTCCCCTTGACTGGAAGGATTAAGAAGAACGCCTCCTAAGCCCCTGTCCCCTTCACCCTTGCACCCAAAGCCCTGTAGTCACTTTTCAATCTCATCAGGGTCACTTCTGGCAGCATCATTGCCCACATGGATGAGTAGCATAGGGTAGTAGTCAGAGGGCTGGATAAGTCTCAGTAATCCTTCTGTGACATCTCAGATTTGGGCCCCAGGAAAGCAGTAGACCTCCTGAGACAACAGGTCAGACCAGAAGATGAATGCCTCCATCCTGCACAGAAGGGAGCCTCCAACCACCCCCACCCAATGATTCCTATTTTTAATAGTTGTTTCAGCCCTTCCAACCTTGGGGATTCCTAGCCTGGCCTCTTCCACCATTGGACCATGCTCCTTTTCCTTTGTTGCTAGGGCTCCATATTTATTCTCCAGGCAGACTGCTGCAGGTAGAGATGAAGACTTCTGCTTGCTGTCAGAAGTCAAAAGCTTCTAGCTTCTTGGGTGTCCATGTGCTCTTCCTTCTCCAGCATTGTCTCTGGTGGTTCTTCCTCTGCAGTCCTTAGAGGTCTCCTCCACCACCAAATCGATGAAGTCCTCAAGGCAAAAGATGCTTCAGAGTCTTGCCACTTCCTCCTGTAGCTCTCTTGCCTGCTTCTTGAGGGACACCGCCAGGAGGCAATACTCACACCACAGGCACTCCCCCACCTGGCTGTCAATGGAAAGAACTTGCAAGCCACAGTGTCTACCATGCCAAACCAGGATGTGGGTGGAAGCCTGCCTGCACAGACACCTCAAAGGTGCAAACAGAGAAAAGAGTTGGCAGTGGCAATGACTCTGGCATTGCATCATCCTTACCATTTCTTTTACCAAGCTTACAGTGAAGGAAGGTGAAAGAGAGGTTTTCAGGCAAACTCCCTATTGAACTCCCACTCACTCTTGGCTCTAGTTAAACAAGGGGCTTAATTATTGGTCTAACTGCACACTAAACATATGTAGGTTAGTTACTCTTCATTTAAAAAAAAGAACTTACTTTAAGGTTTCCCCTTCAAAGAGGGGGGCAGCAAACTTGCTTGTGACCTGCCCTGTTTGCTGCCCCTGTTCATGTGCTCCCTGGTTGTTCAGGGTGTCTCCTTTTATACCCTGCTGGGCCTGGACTGGCTCTGTCCCATTGCTAGAGCTTTTGTCAGAAATGGGCATCGATCAACCAACTAGGAACGCTCCTAGCTGCTCAAAACACATACCCAAAAACGCATCCCCCCAAACCAAACACAGAAGCAGGCCTGAATCGTTGACCTTCTTGGAGCAGGATGTGGTACCTGGTTTGTCTTCCTCTTTCCCCTCTTCCTCTTGCTCCCAGCAAACTGCTTGCAAACAGCCCTGTTTGCTGCCCCTGCTCACTCCCTTTATCCATTGCTTCCCAGTGGTCACTGAAGGATTGTTTTGCACAGTAAATTAGGTAGAATGGAAAACTCAACTCTTCACTCAGTGCAGCCTAAACCATGGTTTGGAAGCCAAGGATCTTATGTGTTGGGTTGATTCTGTGTCTTAGGTTTTGTTACATGTGTCCATATTCTTCCAAGCACCTTCAAAATATTTCAAAGCCCAGTTGTATATGGTACAAGACCTTTGAAACTCCACAAATGGCCCAAACATTGTAAAATATTTAAATGAGACACTACAAGTGAAACACTTCCAAAATCACAAGTGACAGCACACAGGAGTAAGAGAACAATGCTTGGGAGTTGGAGTTGGGCTTGAGACCAGAGCAAGAGCAAGGCCCTACAGCCCCAATCCCCTCAAACTGTCCTTTCCAAAGGGGAGAAAAGAGATTTGGAAGCTCCTAGCCCTGCTGTTCCCTTGATTGCTTCTACCCCTACTTACCTCTCCCCTCTCCCATCCCCTCAACTTCCCATACTTGGCACTAGAGGAGGCTACAACATTTGTAAGCATTCCTGCAGAGAAGAGCGTACATGTGCCCCTTGCCTGAAACGTTTCCTTTCTGAAGTATCTCACTTAGAAATATTTCAGAGTCTGTCCAAACACTCAGTTCCTGCCATTTTGGCTGCAACTTTCTTTTTATGTGACTTTCTTTGTGGTGCTCTTTGGGTAAGCCTAACAATGAAAGTAGGACATTCAATGAATATTTGAATCTCTAGTAAAGGTGCATTAAGAAATCCTTGAAGTTTGACAGTCTAATACAGAACTCCACTTCCTCTACTGTGATTCCTGGCCTGTCTATGCTAGAGCCTCTCCTACACATACAACCTTTTATTTTGTTTTGCTGTAACAGGCAGTTTGGCCTTTTTAAGGGAAACAAACAGCTTTGGAGTAGAATCCCAGCTGTGGGGAATTAGCTGGCAGTTAAGAGCCCAAAGGGGGAGAGAGCAAGGAGTTTGAGCTGGGGAAAGGAGAAGTTTGTGGACAGGGAACAGATTGAAATCCAGTAGAGCTCAGCTCTAGGAAAGGCCAGAGGTGAAGGGCTCCTTCCTGGTGCCTGAGGAAAGGCTAAAGGCTTGCTTTATGTATTTATTTGTTTATTTGGACCAAGAAGTATTATTTTGTGCTATGAGGATGGACTGAGAGGCTGTCAAAGAAGCAGAGGCAAACAGTGAGGCTGCAGAATCCTAAGCCCATTTATGGATGGAAAAAAGCTCATCTGCACAGCAGCAGACGTGCTAACCCACTTGCAAGCCCCTACTTGGAGGAAACCATCCAAGACCTTTTGGCTCTTTGATATCAGTTTCTTGAGAAGAGATTAGGTTTTGCCCTTTGCCTGTTGGCCCGTATTCTGGATCCTTTAACTTTGTATGCTATAGTGTTACCTAAGGGGAATTGCTGAGATACTCATTATAGGTGTTCTTTCCAGTGAGATAATATATTAGGGATTAGTGTAAAAAAACAATCTGCAAGAATGTTGGGAGGTGGCCTTTAGAAAGAAGGGACTCTTACAAATTTCTCATTTGTAGTTACATGGTCAATATGCTGCCATCCTCTCCATTTCTTAGCAGTTATTTCTTGCTGCTCCCTGATGTGCCTTGTTTCTTTCATTTTTTCCTGTATTTTTTCCCCTTTTTCTTTCTTGGTGAAAACAGATCGAATCCCGATTTCCAGAGCAGCAGGTGTTTCACAAGTCTAGATGTTAGTCTCCGCTTGTTTGTCCCTGCAGATGCAAAACAGGACAGAATGGGGAGAGGTGGAGGAAGAGCCAGCCCCTCAGGCATCCAGGTGTTTAAAACTGATACATCATGAGAAGCCTTGAATATTTGAGATCCTGGGACATTTAATGGAAAGAGAGAGAGAGAACTGAAGCAAGTTATTCTGGCTTTTTTTT
The DNA here is from genome assembly GCF_000455745.1 of Alligator sinensis. Lineage (NCBI taxonomy): Eukaryota > Metazoa > Chordata > Crocodylia > Alligatoridae > Alligator > Alligator sinensis. The sequence goes on along the minus strand of NW_005841831.1, from coordinate 7,565,875 downwards.
TTTTCCTAACTAGCTTCTCAACCTAAAATTATACTTATTTCTCTCAGTATTCTCTTTATCATAGCATATTGTTAACACTATCCCAGACTAAGTTGGTTCTTAACTCTCTAGTAGGTTAAGAACAGATCAGCCATGCATCCCTGCTAGACTAAATGCACCAAGGGGCAGATGTGGGGGAAGGGGGGGAGGCAGTGTGGTCACCCCCCCTTCTGTCACTGCTACTCTTGTACCCAGCTGACCTAGGTGAAAAGAGCCCTAGAGCTGTTCCTGCCCTTCTCCAGCTGAGGGCTGCAGGGAACAGTTGTGTGGGGTGCCAGGCACTGCCAGGAGCAAGAGCAGTAGCAGCAGGTGTGTTCTTGCACATGCTCCCTGCTGCTCCTTTAATGTGATCCCCAGTGGCTGGGAGTAGGCTCTGAAAGACCAAATCCACCCTCACCCATCACCTCTGTTCCTGGCTGATGCATACACAGAGGGAGCCCATACAGGAAGGAGGACAATAGTGGGGGGGATCATGACATATGCACATATGCAGCAACAGTAAGGGAAAAAATCCTTCCTGTTCCCATGCAGCAACCAGGAAACCCCAGAAACATAGAGAATACTCTTGGTATAGCATGGACATAGATAGTCCTTGTCATGCCAGGAGTAGGCCCATAAACCAGAGTAGGCAGCCATGTCTGTGAGATCACTCAGGATTTAAGGGGCCAATTGGGGTCAGGGGGAATGAGCAGAATCCAAGTGCAGGTTCAGGAAGCCAAGATGGCAGTCCAAGTACTGGGTCTGGGAATGAAATGAGTCGGGAAGCTGGAGGATCAGGTGGAGCATGAATCTATTTGTAATTACCATTTTCTTGCAACTATTGAGACAATTGTCTATAGACCTTATAGTAGTTTTGTCCAGCCCATATTTTTCCAGTTTTTGAGAAATCAGGTGGGAAAGCCTTGCTGAAATCCAAATACAGCTTTCCCTTCATCCACCTAACTAGTTATCTCATTGAAGAAAGAGAGGTTTTCAGCAGGGCAGTAGCAAGATCCATGTTTTGGAGCCTCAGATGTTGTCAAAAGAGCTTTATAGTTGTAGTGGGGTAAATGACAGACCGGTATTTATGTGATTTCAGCAGGGACTACACTGAATACTCTGCTTTCAACTCTTACTCTCTTTTGTCAGTGTCGCAGAGCACTGAGGTGCCCTGCTCCTGAGGAGGAGAAACTGCTAGGGAAGGGACCCTAGCAGTGAGTGAATAAGGAGCCCAGCTGTGGGTTGCCGGGGCAACCAGGGAAGGTCAGGTGACCAGAAGGGGCAGGGCCTGGCCCTTATAAAGCCCAGGGGCTAAGGCTAGGCTAGCAGTTCCCTGCCAGCTGCCAAAGAAGAAGGAGCTCTCTCATGGAAGGGATGGAGTATTTCCTGGTAGGCTTGAGGATTGTTATGGCCAGGCAGTTTCTGTTTAAGTTATAGCGGATTGGCTTAACTTTGTATTTAAGTTATAGCCGATTGTATTTTGTGTTGCTGTTTTTCACCGGTGGTTTGGGCAAGGCTATTAGGGGTTGGAGGAGGCCTCATAGGGAGCCCACAGTGGTGTGGGGGCTCCAGCACCAGTAAGGGCGCAGTATCCTCATAGGGGACTCACAGCAGAGTGTGAGGGAGCAGCATCCGGGGGACATTGACCCCAGCCCCAGAGAGGGGCAGTTGAGAAGCCCCAGTGGGGGCAGGGCGAGCCCTGGAGAAGGGGGTAGCAATGCGGCGAGCCCCAGAGAAGGGGGTGGCCTTACAGGGGAGCAGTGTTGTGGAGAAGGTCCCAGAGAGAGGGCACAGAGAGAGACTGGGCCACGGAGGGCCCGAGCGCCAGAGAGGTTGTAGACCTGGACAGGCTTGGGGTGTGGTATTGGGGTGGTAGGAGCCACGCATAGCCCCTAAGGCTAGGGTGCCCCAGAAGCGCCCATTTGTAGAGCGGGACCCACGAGGGGTCTGGGAGTCCACAGGGCAGAGACTACAGCAAGACGTGCCCAAGAGCAGCCTCCCTAACATATTTCAACATCAAAGTCGTGGCGGGCGAGAAACTGAGGCTGCCCTTGGGCCAACTTTGCACGGGAAGGGGCCTTGAGGAGATCACGGCCCTCCTGTAGGACCCTGCCTGTGACAGTCAGCAATAGGTATAATCTCCTTATGTGCTAGAATTTAAGTCTACTCTGAGTTCCATTCCTGCCTGAACAGGTGTGTTCCAGACATGGAAAACTGCAGGAAAGATGTCAGCATCTAGCAATGGTAAAATTCTTTATGGCTAGAAAGAACAGGGTGGACTGTAGCCAGGCTCTTTATGGCTAGAAAGAACAGGGGGGACTGTAGCCAGCAAGCCAATTAAAAAAAAAAAAAAAAAAAAAAAATAATCAAGTTGTTGAAAAATAAATCTTCTGGACTCTAATGTTGTAAGCCTCAACTTAATGACTGGAGAACTGTTGGGCTGAACCCACTGCTTACTGTAGGATAACCTGCTTGCCTCTTGCACGTGTCCGTTCATCTGTTTATTTCATTTACCTGTTTCTTGTCTTACCGTAGATTGCAAGCCATTTAGATCAAGGACAGGTTTTGTACTAGATGCTCATAAATTGGTGCCCTGTTAGCATTGTTGCAATACAAACAGATAGCTATGCTGACATCCTCATCCACCAAGGTGGTAAATGCCCTCCATGCTCACTGAAGGCAGTGAGAGTTGGAAATTAGATTATCCCTAGACAGGCTATAAACAAGGAACAGATAGCGCTGACAGATATACAGGCTCCTACTCTAACTCATGGTGCTTTACATAAAGCACCCTGAGTTAGGGCACCTCCACCATGACCCAGCAGATGTTTGCTTGTTAGGTTGGGGGTGAGAAGGAGGATTGAACCTGCCTGCAGGAGCCTGCCTACAGCTGAGGAGCCACTTCTCTCCCCTACCCCCATCCTCCGGCTTTTGGGCTGTCTCAAGAAAGAGCAGGGGAGAGGGAGCAAGTTGCTGCATGGGGTTTGCCTGGCCTGGACTGGAGGAGGGGGCTTGGAGGTGTGGGCCATGAGGTACAGGGGAGGGCTCCAGTCCACCCCCCACCCCAGCTTAGGCCGGGCAGTACCCCCTGCACCTAGCTCAGGTTGGGCAAACACTAGCCAACAGCTCAATCCTCCTCCCCCCTCCCCTCTCCCTTACTGCAGACAGCTTGGGTGGGGGGCTTTCAAAGTGCTCTGCAGCCATGCATGCATGCCATAGTATGGCTGTAGAGTGCTTTCAGGGGGCCAGTCATGCAACAAATGTAACTTCTGTCTGCACCCCAAATCTATAGCAGAGATGGCAAGTGGTCTCATGTTGTTTCAGCTCTTGTCCAGGGTCTAACTCATTAGTTTCCTCACTTACTAGAAGCAGAACTTATTATTGCCACATGCAATAGCATATTTTTATCAAAAGCCAAAACAAAATATTGACAATGTATTTGTTTCAATATTATTTTAAAATAAAAAATGCATCATGCTGGCAGTGATATATTTTACCACATTTTTTCTGCTCTTTAATGCTGTTCGTAGCACATCTTATTTTAATGTAATTTTTCACAAGCTCTCCCAATGTGAATCTTGACCTCAACATGAGAAAACATATTAATTAGTCATTTCTGTGGTGGTTTAAGCTTCCTTTGAAGAGTCCTTAACAACCAGCTCTTTTTTTTTTTTTTTTTTTTTTTTACAATACATAAGAGCATTGCAACACCTTCATCTGTTTAGGTGGGAAATCAATTTTGGAGTTAATGCTCAATCGCGTGTGGGGAGGTTGAACATGGTACTGTTCAGTGGTGCTGCACGGGTAACTCCCTTCTCATGGAAAGAAAATGTTATTTATCCCCATAATTATTATTATTAATCTTTAATTTTTGTGTTGGAGTCATTTTTGTACTAAAATCCACAGACTTGCCAATGCTTTTTTTTTTTCTTTCAAATAGGAGGCTCACCTCAATCGCTCTCATAGCCTGTCTATCTAATTCAATTGGGATGTCTGCCTAAAGCAGTCATTAACAGACTGACCTCAGGAGTTGCTGTATGGTTACAATT
>NW_005841831.1:7545653-7561777 GCF_000455745.1 Alligator sinensis | reverse complement strand
TCCTGCTGGAGACAATGGGAGTTGAAAGTACTCCATCCCCTTAGGAGTAGGAGTCAGAGCTTCTATTTCAGAGTATGAAAAAAAACATACATTTTAGTCTCTTTAAATGGGGATGAGGAGCTGCTTTCAGGAGCATGCAGCATCTGTTATGCTTTAATGATGATATTTGCATGATCCTGTAGCAATACAAGCAAGCTAAATCCCCCTAAACGAAGCAGGGTTTAAAATTGAATTGATTGTTCCTGTGATTGTATTGCCACAGAATCATGCAGATGTAACAGGTTCATTGTGGGGGAGAAGGGGAGAAGAAAGAAGGAGATGATGAGGGGAAAATGGAAGAAAAGAAATAAAAACTAGACTTATTAAGTCTTGAGAAGAGATGCCTGAGAGAAGATGTAATAGACCCCTTCAACACCTGAAGGGCGGTTCCAAAGAGGATGAAGCTGGACTGTTCTCAGTGGTGGCAGATAACAGAACAAGGAGCAATGGGCTCCAGTTGCAGCAAGGGAGGTTTAGGTTAGATATTAGAAAACAATGTTCTCACTAGGAGGGCCGTGAAGCACTGGAACAGACTATCCAGAGAGGTTGTGCAGTCTCCATCCTTGGAGGAGACTAAGCTTTGGCTGGGATGACCTAGTTGCAGATGGTCCTGCTCTGACCAGGGAGTTGGATTAGATGACCTCCTGAGGTCCCTTTTTTTTAGACCTGAATTTCTGTAATTCAGTTATTGTAACAGTTTGTTTGATATCATCTTTGATACCGATAAATTAAGTCTGTCTAAACTCATGTCACCAAACCTCACAGAGCCAAGTGGAAACAGAGTGTATCTGTTAAGCTGGGTGGTTGCAAATCTCTAAAGTAGCCAGAATGCAAAACACAGAGGGTTCTGCAAGTCCAAACAACCTTAAACAGCACTCCAGACAAAAGCTGCATCTGCTGCGTTTCTTGTTCATGACCAGGGAGCACTCCATACAAACTGAGATAACGAATGAAGCCATTAACTGCCTTGGCGCCATGACATCTTTCCTATGCTATGGCTGGGCTGTAAAACATAGGAGTAACTACTTTCACATGTGATGTAGAGATCACTATAGTTCTATGTCATTTGATACTGTATTTACTTGTGCACAACATACACCATTAGCTGCTAGGGGTACGTGTCTTTAAACAAGGAAGCACAGGAAGCAGAGGACCTGATCTTGCACCAGCTAAACTTCCTCACCCCATTTTTTTTGAGCGTGGTGGGTCTTCAGCTCACTTGGCAGGTACTGCTTCTTGCCAACCCAGCTCAATGCATGGAGCTGAGCAGTTAGCTGACTGCCACTGGCTGAGCTGAGGGTCCAACTCTGCTGCAGCTGAACTGCCTGGCCCCCACTTTTCAAGCAGGGTGGGCACCATGACCATGAGCTAAGGGTTTAAGAGAGGAACCACAGATTTTTATTTATTTATTTTTTTTCCCTGCCATTGCAATGCCAGTGTTTTCCCTGCAAAAACACCATTGCTGCCAGTATTTATAAAGGAAGATGTTTTTTGTTTTCATTCCACTTTGCAAAAACAAAGGTGCATGTCTTATTTGAGGTACACTATGAAAGAAAATGGAGTCATTTTCCTGTTCAGAGATCTTCTGAAGCCAAACCAGCTCCACTCAGTTGAGAACAGCACTGCCAGGGCAGAAGAGGATATAGAATCACAGGAAGTTAGAATTGGAAGGGACCTCACAAGATCATCTAGTCCAACCCCCTGCTCAAAGCAGGACTATCCTCATCTAGATCATCCCAGCCAAAGCTTTGTCTAGCCAAGTCTTAAAAACTTCCAAGGATGGAGATCCCACAACTTCTCTGGGTAACCTGTTCCAGTGCTTTACTACCCTCCTAGTCCAGAAGGTTTTTCCTAATGTCTAATCTAAAGTTCCCTTGCTGCAACTTGAGACCACTGCTCCTTGTTCTGTCATCTGCCACCACTGAGAACAGTCCAGATCCAGCCTCTTTAGAAGCCCCTTCAGGTAGTTGAAGACTGCTATTAAGTCTCCTCTTCTCTAGACTAAATAAGCCCAGTTCCCCCAGTCTTCCTTCATAATTCATGTGCCCCAGCCCCCTCACCCTCTGCTAGACTCTCTCTCCAATTTATCCACATCATTTTTGTAGTGGGCAGCCCAAAACTGAACACACTACTCCAGATTTGGCCTCACCAGTGCTGAACAGGGGGAAATAAATAATAACTTCCCTTGATTATACCTTTGTGGCTGTGATTTAGGACCATTTAAAACCTCACACCAGTTTTGTAATGGATGTCAGGGGTACAAACAGGATATAGGTAGTTGGAACTTGGCCCTAGAAGGTTACAACCCAGGGGATCAGGAACAGACAAAGTAACGTGGGCCATATTTATAAGTAGGAAGCCACATTCTTGCAGGCAGCTGGGACCACCTAGGACAAAGGTGAGAAATTATTTGGGCTGGAGGGCCACATAGAGAGTTTTGGTGAGCTGTTCTAGACCAGGTATGCCCCTGGGCCCTGCCCTAGCCCCACAGATTTATCCTGTTCCCGGATGGTGCTCCTGGCCCACCTTCAGCCCTATCCCATCCCTCTGGCTGAGCATACCCTGCCTGTGGGGATCCTAGGCCAATCTCCATGGAGACCCTACCCTCCTGCCCAGTGCCTCCAGCAGTGGGTGCATGGTGGATAGGCCTGAGTGCCTGGGCAGCAGATCTGGGTCCAGTGGTGGCAGTAACACTGGCAGTGCCAGTCAGAAAGAGTGGAAGCAGAGTCCAGCCACTATGCTGTGCCACCCCAGCTCTGCTGTGTCCTGGGACAACAGGACTGGCCACCCACACCATAGCCTAGGTTGCCCTTTGTGCCTGGGCTGGGCAGGGCTTAGGCCACAGGGGTGGGCAAATTGCGGCCCAAGGGCCAGATGTGGCCCGCCAGGCCATTCTATCCAGCCCACAGGGCCCCTAAAAAATTTAGAAAATTAATATTAATCTGCCCTGGGCTGCCTGTCATGCAGCCCTGAATGGCTTGCCAAAACTCAGTAAGCAGCCCTCTGCCCAAAATAATTGCCTGCCCCGGTAGGGACTTGCCACAGGCCAGATAAAATCCCCCCTCAGGCTGGATCTGGCCCCGTGGCTGTATTTTGCCCAGCCCTGATGGTAGTTAGGCCACTGGCAGCCAGGCCCACTCAGTAACAGGAGTTGGCTTGGGACAACTTAACCTGCCTGCTGTCCTGACTCATAATAGTGGGTTTATTTTCTTCTTGGTATATTCACTTTTAATAACTTGATGCATAGTTATTATTTAATCTGTTGTTCCTATTTACACAGGAACTGCAATTGCATAGCAATATATTTAGTACTGATATAAAATGAGAAAAAAATGGCCCCATGTTTTCTTGCACAGTATTGTAGATATGGTCAGAAAGTTACAGATAGTGGTGGGATTGTAGACATGCAAATTGGAGAGCTGAATGAAAAAAGAAGTCTGCCCAGTATGTATATACACTTGAGCAACAATGCTAGCTTCAGGTGCTTTGGGAACCTAAATGAACAGGCAACCTCTCCACTGAAATACAAGAACACATCAAGGACTCCTGCAAAATAAGTGAGGAGCACTTAGTTCATTTGTTCTCAGCGTTTTTAGACTCAAATCCTCCCTGTTTAGACAAAAGACACCCCTTGAAAAATGCCAGCTCTTAACTCTCACTCATTTCTTGACTATGGAAAAATAATACAGCAATTCTTCTGTTGCAAAGAACTTGGAAAGACCACAACTACCCAGAACGGTTTTGACACGACAGATAGATTCCTATTTGAAATCTCTGGGTTTATCTTGTGAATCATCTATAGGTTTTGCACCCCTAACGGTGCTAAAATTGTGCAGCATGCCTTTACCCTTAAAAAGATCTCATGGCATGCCAGGGTCCTGTGGCACCCTGGTTAAGAGTTGTTGATTTAAGCCACTCATCCAGCATTACAGTGCTTTGGAGGAGCACACTGACCTCCTTGTATGGAATCCTGCATGGTCCAATGGAATCCACATTTTTCAAAGTTTAACTGAGCCCCACACTGACATTTAATTTTTTTTTCAGAATGCATTGCCTCTGACTCCTATTTGCATTTGATTTAAATCTGCTTCCTTGTAGTCTCAGATATGCTCACATCAGCACTGTTTACAGAGTTGAGAATTTGACATATCTGCATTAATGTTTGAAAGCTGATAGAGTAGTAACCCTTGTTGGACAGTTTTTCTTCCTTGTATTCATTGAGCATGTCTTGTTTTTTTTTTAAACCCAGTTATGTGCAGTAGCAACAATATAAGGCGCTCAGTGTTGTAGCCTATGTTTGATGGCATCTGTTGTTCAATGAACTTGAAGTGACACCATGAACAATGTCATGTTTCCCTAGTGATATTTTCATCCAGTTTTGTTATAGTTCTTCAGCTTGTAGAAACAGGCACCAAAGAGTTGCCCCTTCAGGAGTTTTCTAGAAATGTGTGTGATGTCTTTCTTGATCTCTCGTAAGAGCAGTAGCAGTCTGTTCTTACCTGTATGGCGCTTGTCAACAATACTTTTGTCATTTTCCTAATGTATTTTTGCAGGCTTGGAGTAACAGTGGGACAATGGTTTATATACATAGTATTCAAATGTTCTCTGTATTGAAATTCATTTCTGGCATCCTTTATTTTGTCTGAATAGCAGTTGCTAATGTAAGTAATTCTACTGAGCCAGATGCCAGCCTCTTCATTGTCATTTGAAGTCCCTTGACCTTATTGATTTCATTGGGTCTCCTTGCATGAGTAACTGCTGCTTTCTATGAGAACTGGTTGTAGAATATGACCAGCTTTTACTGAAAAGCCAGTTTAAGTATTCTTGGGTTAAAACTAGCGTGCTTCTGTTGATGCTAGTAGGGTTTGACATTTGCTGCAAAGTCATATCAGTACAGCTGTGCCATCTTGGGGTGGGAAAATATCAGAGACTTCTGTTGGTTTAGCTTTGTCTTCTGGGAGAAAGTATAGCCAAGTTAGCAAAAAAACTTTTTTTTTTTCCTCCTGGAGGCTTTCCTGACACAGCTATATTAGTGCAGCCAGGAGTTGCTTTTCAGTGTGGTCAAATCAGGCCTGAATGGTTTCCAAAGGTGATGCCCTTTGATGACAAACAAATGCGCTGGCAGAGGAAGCAGAGAAACCATGGTGGTATTTTCAGGTGGGTTTTATGCTCACTGGTGGGCACATGAGGCAACAGCTTTTGCTACCACTAGGTTCATTATATCTTTTCTCTGGCTAAATTTTCAGAAAAATTAAGTCTATAAAGAATAAAGGCCTGATTGTCTTCTTGTAAAGGTGTACATTTAGGAGTAAGCCCATTAACATTAATGCAATTAATATGTAAGCAAGTGTAGAATCAAACTTAAGTGCCCTTCTCTGAAAAGAGATTGAGGAAATGGCCACTTATTTCTTAAAATATCTGCTTTTGGGGTTAAATTTGCCCCTTTGAGGATTGAAGGGAGATTTAAGCAGTACTTAAAGTTTATGCTGCCCTCTGCACTGGGGTAAATATTGCCTCTTCTGTAAATTTAGACACTTGTATACTTACTGTATTGACTAAAGAAATCATGTTTACCCTTGTTTAATACTTTGCCTTATTTTTAAAATTTGCCTTTAACTTGAATACATTTGATTCACAGGCAGTGAGAGGCAGTATGTATGGAGTTCCCATGGTAGGTGGGTTTTTTTACGGTCACTTTTCAAGGTGGAGCCAATATTGGAATATTGCTTGCATGCCTTACTCAGAAAGCATGATTGGAACCCCTCAGGAAGGGAATTTCAGTTTCTAGTCTTATCACATTGGTACCATTTATATTTACAGGAAAATTTCACTTCAGTCCAGTTTCCTAGAATAGTGATGCAGGGCTGGTCCACAGGCTGGATTGGGCCCCAGGCACCAGGTTTGGGCCCTGTGCTGTTTCCACACATGCCCAGATTAGCTGAGGCCATGTGGAGCCCAATCCCCACACACCAGGGTTGTGTCTTTGATCCAGACAGGGGTGGTGCAGAGCCCCAAGTGCCAGGATTGGGTCCTGCTTTGATCCCATGTATCAGGAGCGGGTCCTGTGTTCTGGAATTGGGCTCCATGCTGCCCTGTGGACCCAGTATAGCATACAGAGCTATATTATCCAGCCCAGGGGCTCCTTATGAGTCCAGAAATTTGTCAGTGATGGGAGTGGTTCCACTATTCCCCCACTGCCAAATTTTTGGATCTGTGTGGAGCTGTGCAAGCTGGATGTTATGATGCTGGGGACTGGATCTGGCTGGCGGGCTGAGGGTGGAGTACCCCTCTACTAGCATATTTGTAAAGGCTACAGATCTGTCAAACTCTGCTCTCCTGAGCACTATTCTTGGGGGGCTCTGCTTCCTTAAATTGGTTCTTTCTTTTTCTTGTGTTTCCCTCTGAATGGGATTTAGCACTGAAGGAGCATGTTAACGCTAACTAGGTAAGGTCTTTTATAAGCCTTTGTTATTTAACTGGGCTGCTGGTAATGTTTGTCAGTAGTGGCTTTTAAATAGTAACTTCCACTCTTATGGACTGTTGGTGGGATTTCTCGAGCTACCAGAAATGGCAATTTGCATAATATTATTTTATCTTTAATATGTTAATATGAAACCTGTTGCAAAAATAAAATTAATGCAGGCTCCAGACCCTGAAGTACAGAAAGGGAATGAAATCAGATGGATTTCCAAGAGTATCAAAAAAGGCTGGGAATTGCAAAGGGAGAAGAAGCCAATCTGAAGAAAGTTGCATAAAGATAAGTTACTTGTCAGAAGAGGCGTTGCTGCTGAAGTTTGTGGGGAGCACAAGCATGATTGATACAAGGTTGCTTGCTTGCTTGTTTGTTCATCTTTGACATACAGTAGAATGTATTTTACTTCATTTTTAAACTTTTATTCTGTGACTATTTTGCTTTCTTTACAAAACAACTGCTCGGTGATATATGTTGAACTGTTGAGCGATATGTACTACACATGTAAAATCAGGCCATTCATGAATAATTTATCCCTGGCTGCTTGGCAGCCCCTCTAGATTATTTTGAATCCGTGGAGAGCTTCTTGCAAATAGTTACATGGTCAAAAGATAACAAAGTCTGCAGTGTTTTTTTTGGTGGGGGGGCTGCTATGACTTAGCTTGAGCTAGACAGGTGGATACCAGGAAGCAGCTGTGGCTACTGCATCTCTCTGCTGTCCAGCTACAGTGCAGTGTGGCAAAAGCCCCTTCCACCAGAGCCCATGTCGCCTGACTACAGCATGACAATGGCAGAGCTCCCTACCTAAGCCCTGGGCACCTGACTGCAGCACAGTATGGTGAAGGAGAGCCTGCTGTAGCTGAATGCTACCAAAGGCACAGCTCAGTGGGCCAGAGCCAAAGTCTTCATGGGCCATAGGTTGCCAACCCTGTTCTGTATTGCTCCCTGGGCCAATTCAAAGGGTCAGGATAGTTGTTTTTCAGCCAGCAGGTGGTGACAGTTCACTGCAACCTCAGTGTTCCCATTTCTATTACTAAGTTTTTTCTTTTTGGCTTTCATATCTCTGCAAGGAGGATCACTGTGGAACTTCTCCCTCTCTTCCAGATATCCCAAAGTATATCTCTACATTTTGAAGCTGTTTCAAAAGGGGAACATTTTAAAAGGGCAAGAAATTTTATGTTCTAAGTGTTACGTGTGGATAAGCCCAGGATGATACAAGTGTAGTATAACTGCTCCAACTTTATAACACACTTTCACCAAGCTTTAAAGTTGGAGTAGTTTTGCTATACTTGTATCCTCCCTGGCTTGTCCACTCACAAAAATTGAATGTAACAGTTACTGCCCTCTTGAAATATCCCCCTTCTTAAATGGCTGATGGCTTGGTTTTTTTCCCCCCATTATAATGCTGTGGTTGGTGGTGCAGGTGTTCAAGTGTCACCATGGTTTGTTTGCCTCTGTTCTGTGGTTCCTTGCTTTGGGCATTATTACTCAGGCAAAACTCTGTAGACTTCAGTGTGCATCTTGGGCATGATATACAAGATCAGACCTTTTATTGCAATGCTTTGCAACATATTGTTTAGCCATTTTCTTTGAGAAACTTTGAGGCCTTTGATTGTAGCATATTGGAAGATTACTATGTATTTCTAGTAATTGGTATTTAATAACCACAAATTTAGTTATGAATACCGCAGCAGTCTGTTGTTGTTGCTGTTGTTATTAACTTTCAGAGCCCCCCCATGCAGTGGGGATTGCCCCCCACTTGGTGAGCACTGGGGCTTTTCTTTAAAGTACCAAGCTGGGGCAGGCAGAGCAACCATGGGGGCAGGGGGAGGCTGGGGAGCAGGCGGGTGTTGGGGGGCTGGCAGGGGGTCCCACCCCTAGTACTTACTAGCTTGGAGTGACTGTAGCTCCCTGCTGCAGCCACCAGTGACTGCCTGAATCATCAAAACTCTCTGAATTTTTGCTGAACATTTGGGGAGCTTTGAATTGATTCGGAGCTTTAAATTGGTCCCCTGATTCAATTCAGACTTGGAGATTTGGCCACCAAATCAGGCCGAATCTCCTCAGAATCGAATTGCCACCTGAAGCTTTGCACAGCCCTAGTAACCATCCTTGCAGCTTATCAACAAGGAAGCAAGATTGACTTGTGCTGTGTATAGCAATACCTCAGGACCATAAGGCTAAGTTATCTAAATTCATTCCTAGTAAGAATAGAGTCTGGTAGAAGAATCAATGAAGCCTGGTTTCCTTGAGAACAATTTAACAAGGTTGAGGGAGCTAGGAAGTGCTTTAGTATGAATTGGAATGTATGAATACATTTTATTACAATTTTTTTTTTAATAAAAATACTGTAGCACTTTGTTATTAGCAGCATCTTAGAAAGAGATGGAAAAGTCATTTATAACAGATTTGCAGATGATACCAAACTGGGTGGAAATGTAGATACTTTAAAGTATAGAATTAAGAGTCATAATGACTTTGATAATCTGGAAAATAGTCCAAAATTATTCAAATTAAATTCAACAAGGACACATGCGAAGTCTTGCACTTAGTGCAGGACAATCATGTGCACAAATGCAAACTGGGGAACAAGTGGCTAGACTGCAATACAACAGAAAAGGATGTGGGATTCTTATAGTGGGCCATGAACTGAATATGAGTCAATGTTGCATTCATTGCAACAAAAAAAAATAAATGCCAATGGCATACTGGGCTGCATCAAAAGGACTGTCACTTTACAAGTGAAGTGATTTTTTTTTTTTTTTTTTTTTTTTTTTTTTAATGCTCTATTCCACACTGGTGAGGCCTTACCTGGAGTACCAGGTCCAGTTTTGTGTTCCACACTTCAAGAAGGAAATGGACAAATTGGGATGGGTCAGGTAGAAGTCTGGGAAACATGACTTGGGAGAAAAGGGCTGAGAGAACCAGGACAATTTAGTTTGGAAAAGAAAAAGTTGTTGAGGGCATTTGATAACAGTCTTGAAATACCTCAAGGGTTGTTATTAAGAAGATGGTAGTGGACTCTTCTTTTGCTTGCACGGCATAGGACAGAGCAGTGGTCTTAAATTGCAACTAGGGAAAGTTAGACTGGATATTAGGAAGAAAACTATGAGAGTGGTTCATCTTTGGAACAGACTACCTAGAGAGGCTGTGCAATTTCCATACTTGGCCTTTTTTGAGAGCAAGATTTTAGACAAACATTTGTCTAGGTCAGTTTAGACCAGGGTCCTGCATTGAGCAGGGGGTTGGACTAGACCTTCTGAGGTCTTTCCAGCCCTATTTTTCTATGATTCTATAAATAAGGCTAATCTCATTAGTGCAATGATGAAAGGTTCTCTTGAGCTCTGGTTTGCCATTGCCTGATACACCACTATGTTCTTTTGAAGATCAGTTATTGGCTTCGTAAGTGAGAGTACAGTTAAACATTTTTCAGCTTTTGCAGCATAAATGACTAGGTAAGTTCATTCTGACAATCGACACTGGACGTATAGATTCTGGGTGCATCTACACGTAGAGTTAATGCACCTGAATGTTACTGCACAGTAAATTCAAACATATTTATCTTGGGATGCATCTACATGTGTACCCGTCAGTAGGGGTGTGTGAAACAGGCCGTAATTGAGTCTGATTCACCCTGAATTGGGGACAGTGATTTGATTCAGATCACTGTCCCCGATTTCAATTAGGCCGAATCTGAAGATTAGATTCTTATTCTCTGAATCAGCAATTCAGCCATAAACACAGCTTTAAACATATTTTTTTTTTTCTACATGCCTCGAGGTATTGGGTGCAGCTCATGAATACTGCGATGGTGGGGCGGATGGAGCATCCCACAGGAGTGCGGTGGGGGGCACGTGCTCGGCAGCGAACATGAAGGTGGACTGAAAGTACTTCCAGGTCTGCCAAGGAGCATGCTGGGGGGCCCTCCGCACCCCTCCTGGCTCAGCAATCGGCCAGGGGGGACCCCAGGTGCCCTCTACCCAGACCCAGGAGACGCCAGTCACCGAGCCAGGGGAATACAGTGGGAGGGGGGCCCTGTGCAATCCCCAATGGACCTGAAGTGGATTGGAAGTGCTTCTGATCTACTTCCGGGTCTTCTGTCAAGCATGCTGGAGAGCCCCCCGCACTCCTGTGGGACACTCCATCTGTCTCAACATAACAGCATTCACAAGCCACCTGCTACCTAGAGGTATGTAGAAAAAACATTTAAAGCTGTGTCTATGTCTGAATCTCCAAATCTGTCTGAATCAATTCAGAGGGTTCCAATTCGATTCAGAGAGATTAAAGGGTCCTGTGATTCGGTTCGGATTCGGGCATCAAATAGGGTTGAATCTCCACCGAATCGAATCAAGGACCAAAGCTTCACACAGCCTTCCCGTCAGGCACAGATTTGCACCCAATTGGAGTATTCGGGTCCAGGGTTGCTCCTGCCCTGCTCTGCCCCCCTGTAGCAGCCAGAGGGAACTCCAGGCCCTGGCCACAGCTGCCCAGGTGCTAGGGGCACTCTTTAAAAGGCTATCCCATGCCTTGTTCCCTGGCCACATGCTTCTTTGGCTTGGAGCAGTCTGCAACCTGCTGACACTGTCCTCCAGGGTGCTGTCCTCTTAGAGCCCAGGCCCAGCATACCATGGCTGGTTCTCACCTTGAACCCAGTAGCAACAACCAGCACCACAGGCTTCTGCTTACTGCAGCGTTCACTGTGCTTGCCACACTCTGCAGCTGCAATGACTATCGCCTTTCCCTAGTGGGCTGCAATGACATCTGCCCCACCCTGGTATGCAGCTATGCACCTGGGCACAGGGCTCAGCCTGTGCCCTGCCACCTCTGTGCTATCAGCAACCAGCCCCCGAGCCACCTCCTGGGCTGTGGCAGGGCCACAGATGATATTGACATGGATGCTGCTGTGGCTGCCATTGATGAGGTACTCAGGCTCTGGCCCCAGCAGCTGGGACTGCTGGCATCGCATCATCCAGCACACCTGGGATGACAACCAGTGACTGGATTTATTCTGGATAACCTTGGCCATGTTCCAGGAGATCATGCAACAGCTCAGCCTGCATTTGGAGTACCAGCCCACCACCATGCACCTGCCGGAGACCTGGGTGGCCATCACCCTCCTCAAGCTCATCACACCTGCCAGCCTTCAGTGTGTTGGCCACTTATTTGGGGTGGGCAAGGTGACCACCAGGGAGATGAACCATCCTGGATATTTGCGGCACCCTCCAGGATGTTCTGGGTCATTGACCTGCTGAAGGTTGTGGTGGGCTTCAGAGCCCTCAGCTTCCCATGATGCACTGGGGCCCTGAATGGTCCACACATCCCTGTCACCTGCCCACCTTGGGTGGACCACTGCTAGTAGAGCCGGCGGGGCTTCCACTCCATTGTGCTGCAGGCCTTGGTGGACCACTGAGATACCTTCACAAACATCTGCACCAGCTGAGCTGGCAGGACCCATGACACACAGATTTTCCAGAACTCTGCCCTGCCAGCTTTCTTGCCCGGTGTCCTAGGCCTACAGCTGGATGACATGACCATCCTGTCCCTCCTCATCAGGGAACTTACCTACCTGCTACTGTCATGGTACTTGAACCCCTACACTGGGCAAACCAGCCGCACTTCAATGGGTATCTTGGCCAGAGCTACGCACTGGTTGACTGCACCTTCAGCCACCTCGGGGGATGCTGGATGCACCTTTACCATCTGCCTAGAGTTTGAGCCCAACATCCCCATGATCATTGCTGCAGCCTGCATGCTGCACAACATCTGAGAGCCTGGAAGGAGAACTTTCTTGAGGCCTGCATGGAGGCACAGTGAGCAAAGGATGCCTGGCACTGGGAGTGCTAGCTACGGCAGCAGTATCCATGATGCCCCTCACCCCCCCAAGACCCTGGGCAAGCTGCACACCTGGCAGCAGAGGCCAGGGCACTGTGCATGAAGCACTGGTGGATCATCTAATCCACCCCACACAATAAGTCACCTGGTCAGCTGCCTATAAACCTAAGGTCCACAGTTGCTCCCAAGACCATGCAGACTGTGGACAGTTTCCAAATACCAATCTTTTCCACCCCCACCCTCCTCCTCCACAACACAGTGCGCACATAGGGTGCTGGCCAACAGTGGTGGTGTCCTTGAAGCCGCATCTCTGCCAGCAGCTGGTGGTTCTCCCTTGTGTGCAGCTGTTAGGGCTTCAGAGCAAGCACAGAGAGAGTCTTTGTGAGCATTTGCAACATTTCAGAGAGAACATGCAGTGTACTGAGGGGCTATGTGCTTTCTGCCTTCAGTTTGGCGGTTCTGCTTGCACAGGCCAAGAAGGCCCTTCCACAGGTGGCCACCATCTGAGCCCTCTGTCTCTGCTTCCACAGTGCAGGAGAAGTGGGATGCTTGCCACTTGCTGTAGGCAACCTGTCTTTCCTGTCTGCTACCCAGGCTGGACCAGGGCTGACTCCTGCTGGCAGCTGGCATAGTGGATCCAGACCAACTCTCCCCGCTTCTCCTTTCTACAGAGCAGGCAGTTTGCTTCCATGCTGCCTGGCCCACAGCTGGGATGCAGAGCTGGTGATGCCCACCCCCTCTCCTTGGTAGCCTTCTCTGGAGAGGCACCCCAGGCCAGGGCCCCTGCCACGTGTGACCTGTGCCCTGAGCATGTCCTTGGTCAGAGTCCCCCAGGGGCACCACAGTGAGATGTCCGAGCTTGGCTGCCTAGCTGGGAAGCTGGTGGCCACTCGCCAAGAAAGTCCTGGCCTGCCTCCCTATGTGTTGTGGGATGGAGGGTGGTCCAGTGGGCAGGGGTGGAGCTTGGTCAGCCAGGGTGAAAGGGGAGGAGGGGCATCCCCCTGTGCAGGGCCCCTGGCTCCAGGTGTGCAGGCTGTCGGTGTGTGAGTGAACTGGTGTAGGCATTGGTGGCTGTGGCACCCCCTTTTTCTTCCTGGCCTTTCTCCCTCTGCAGGGCTTACTGGATGGGCATGGCAGGCAGTCCCAGTGGTCTGACTCTCCCTGGTGGTGGCTAGGTGGTAAAGCTTCCTGTTGTGTCCCAGGATGCAGAGGCATTGCACTTGGCTGCCTGGGCAGTGGCCCCATCCAGGGAGGAGATGGAGGTGCTTGCTGCTGGGACCATCCTTGGCCTGTCCTTCTCTCTTGGGGTCCACTGGTGGAGTAGCCAGGGAAGTAATGGCACAGGCTGCCTGAGCTGCCAGGTGAGGTTGTGGCTGGGGAGCATGCCAGGACCTGGAGCTGGTGTCCTGAAGAGTCCTTCCCTGCTGAGTCCTCCTCCTTGCTAGGCCATGGTGTAGGCTGTGGCAGCCCGCCTGTGTTGTCGTGGCAGGCCTTGCCAGGGTCCCCCAGGGCCAGCATCTGGTTCAGCTGTTGCATGAAGAGCATTGACCTGCAGGCAGCCCTGGACCAATAATTGTGGTCCATGATTCAGACCCAGTGAGCCCGCAGGGCCTTGACCTTCATGTGGCATTGAAGGCCAGAGCACTGGTGGCTGAGCTTCTGTGTGTCGTCTGACGTGGCTGAGGTAGATGTGGGTATTTGCCCTGGTGATCTGGCTAAACTCCCTATGGACCTCTGCAGTGCCCAGATCACAATGAGGTCTGTGGTCTCCTGCTCTGTCCAGTTGGGGCCCCAGGACACTGTCTCTGGTGTCAGGGAGCCTGCCATGGGAGCTGCTGTCAGAGGCCTTGGACGGTCGGGCTGGAGCTGAGGGTTCGGGTGTCACCGTTGGCTGTCACATGCCTGCAGGGCCGGGGCATGTAATGCACCATTTATCCAGTACCTGTATGTGTTAGTACTAGCAAATGGCCCATTAGATTAATTTACTGCGCAGTAAGTGCCACACATGTATAGACGGTGACGCTTTATTGCACGCTAGAGTAATCTGATGCACAGCACATCATCTTGTGCAGATGCACCATGTATGTTATACCCAGTCCCATACTGGAGCACACTGATGTGATCTGTTTTATCCAATATCCTGTCTTCAAAACTGGGTAGTAAAAGATGCTTCAGAGGAAGATGAAAATGCAAGAAGCCCCAGATTGGACAGTTATACAATAGGATGCTGTCATCTAGTGGCTAGCTAATGTCCTCTGGCATAGTGTAATTGGAGGTGTTTTCTTTTCCCATATAGGTATCTAATCCTGTTTTGATTTTTTTTTTTCTTTCCTGAATTCTTTATTTTAATGTTATGCTGTGACAGTGAGTTCCGTATGTTGGTCATGTGTTATGAAAATATTTTTAAAGGATTTTTAAAATTGGTTTGAAATATGTTTTATAAGGTTTATTGGATCACAACTTTCCCTTGTATTATGAGGAAGAAAAAAGAGGAGTGCTGAATTTACCTGGTATTCACCAATCAGTATTTCATATTCTCTCCTCTCCCCTCTTAGTCACTTCAGAAATGAATTGCGTTCATAAATGCTAAGCAACACTAAAAGGGTTGGTGAAGGGTGGCATTCACAAACAATATCTCTAAGAAGGACTAAAGTATAGTTCTTCACCATGAATGGGTATTGACTTCTGTAACGAGCTCTCCACATGGTTTTTTTTTTTTAAAGCCTCACCTTTCTGGGCTGGACAGGCACCCACTTTGTGTGAAGAATGGTGCTTTAGTCTGCCCATATTTGTTCATGATTGTCCTCCTGCACTAAACTGGGAGTCCTTTCTAGTCCTACTTGCCATATATGAGCGTGATGCTGGGAGAAATTGGTTTCTCTGTGGTTGTTCTAGACACTCTGATTCGGTTTTTCTTTAGCTCAGAGTATGTTGAGTACACCTCGCTTGTCTGAGGGATGTGGAATGCCTCAAACTGAAGGGAAATGGGCTTGACTGGTTTTCACCTGCTGCCGGGAAGGGCAAATCCTACAACCCCACATTAGCCCAGGGCACAAGTGGAAATGAAAGTTCCTGGTAGGACAAAATATTCTGAACTCTGAGTTTTTGAAACGGTAATCAAATCCAAGTTGTAGAGAAGGACATTTTTTATACTTTTGGAATTCACAGCATCTATTTGTGTCCCTGTGGTACCGTTGTTACTGTGTTGTCATTTCTTTAGGAAGTTTTAGTACTTCTTTTAGGAAGTACTAAATGATGGTGCAATAACAGACCAGTCTACGGGCTAAAAGGGGGGCATATAAAAAGTGGAAAGAGGGAGAGATTACTAAAGAGGAGTATACCTCCTCTGCTCGCGCTTGTAGGGAGGTAGTTAGACGGGCCAAAGTTACCATGGAGCTGAGCATGGCATCCCAAATTAAGGATGACAAAAAAATTGTTCTTTAGATATATAGGGAGTAAAAGAAAGGCCCAGGGTGGAATAGGACCCCTACTAAATGGGCAGAAGCAATTGGTAACAGACAGGGGGGACAAGGCTGAACTCCTCAACGAGTTCTTTGCCTCAGTGTTCCTAAGCGAGGGGCAAGACAAGGCTCTCACTGGGATTGTAGAGAGGCAGCAGCAGGATGCCAGACTACCAGGCGTAGACCCTGAGATGGTACAGAGGCACTTGGAGGAACTGGATGCGTTTAAGTTGGCCCGGATGAGCTTCATCTGAGGGTACTGAAGGCACTGGCTGACGTCATTGCGCAGCCACTGGGGGGGAAATTTTAACAACCGGGGG
>NW_005841831.1:7525532-7544915 GCF_000455745.1 Alligator sinensis | reverse complement strand
CACTTTATCATGCGTCAGCAGCTGCATGACGAACAGAACCAAGGAGGTGATGATTCCCCTCTATCGGGCGCTGGTCAGGCCGCAGTTGGAGTACTGCGTGCAGTTTTGGGCACCGCGGTTCAAGAGGGATGTGGATAACCTGGAGAGGGGCCAGAGAAGGGTGCATGATCTAGCACCAGCAGGGCAGGCCCTAGGAGTGGAAGTTAAAGGACCTGAACCTGTCCAGCCTCCACAAGAGAAGGTTGAGAGGCGACCTTGTGGCTGCCTATAAGTTAATCATGGGGGCACAGAAGGGAATTGATGAGGCTTTACTCACCAAGGCGCCCCTGGGGGTTACAAGAAATATTGGCCACAAGCTAGCAGAGAGCAGATTTAGACTGGACATTAGGAAGAACTTCTTCACAGTTAGAGTGGCCAGGGTCTGGAACGGGCTCCCCAGGGAGGGGGTGCTCTACACTGCCCTGGGGGTCTTCAAGAGGAGGTTAGATGTTTCCTGCCTATGCAGGGGGTCGGACTCGATCTATTGAGGTCCCTTCCGACCCTAACATCTATGAAACAGCTGTTACTGCACCGTGCCAGCGGTGCATGGTTATTTTTAGCTGCTACATCGCTGTATCGATGTGCTACAGCAAGAGAGTGTGTCGCTACAGCCACGTATCTGTGTTGTCATGGTTTGTGCCTGCTGACACTATGTTGCCATAGTGCATTGCTATGGAGACATAGCATCTCATGCAAATACACCCGTCTAGTCATAGTTTACTGCTGTATACCTACAATGCTTACTTAGGCCTTTGAGGGATGTTAATTTTGTTTGTAGCACTACAGAAAATAGAGGGCTATGTGCACATGCATGGCCCCTGTCTGGAGTGCAACAAAGCTGCCACAAAGGTGGCTTCTCCAGCCAAGGGGGTGATGGAGAGCTGCTCTTCAGTTCCTTAGAAGGACAAGCTCATTTGTAGGCTTGCCTGATAAGCTGTTGGTGCTGTGGCACCAGCTGATCGAGACCAGAGACCACTACTTCAGCATTATTCCCTGGTTTTGGACTGACCATGAGCCCTTTAAAGTTCCTGGCAGCTGGCTCCTGGCAGCTGGTCTTGGGCTGCTTGGTAGCACTTTAAAGTTCCCGGCTGTCAGGCAGTTCCCCTGGGGTGGTGTTCTCTGGTCGCACGCTGCCTGTTGTTCCACATGTTTAAAGGGCTCCCAGGACAAGGCTACACATATGTTTTAATGTGCATTGATCTATTTTAATGTGCATTAAAGCATCACTAGAAAAACCTGTGCTATTTAGTTAATGCACATTAAAATAGGCTAATGTGCATTAAGCATCACTAAAAAGTGTGCTCTTTAGCTAATGCACATTAAGATAGGTGAATGCACATTTTCCTGGTACCTCACAATGGAGGGCATTTATACTTGTGCTCCAGGAGTGGTGGTGGAGGGGAGCAGGGTCTTAATTACAGTGGCTCTCGGAGACTATTTGACAAGTTTTAGATAAAGTGTCCCTGTCACCATTTTGAAGCATGGGGACACTGATACATGAGATGCAGGAGGCTGCTGGGGCCTGGTAATTGCCACACTCCAGCAGACTCAACTAATTGAGTCGCTGTGATGTGCTGGAATTACAGCATGTTGGAGCAGCCTCCCTGCTTGTGTATAGGCACCTGGAGGCACTAAATTTAATGTGCATTAACTAAAGCATGTTAATGCATTTGTAAACGCACACCCAGGCAGCCTGAGACTGTGAATGCTGCTGCAGAGAAAAGTGGTCCCCTGCCCTGTGGGACACCCAGGAACAACCCTTGTTCACAGGGTTCCTACAGGACAGAGGTAGCTTTATTAGTTGCCACCCACCCTGCAGGGATCAGGGCTGCTCCAGGTCTTCCTATGGGGCAGGTGGCTCTTGCCTGTGTTCTAGTGGTAGGAATGGGGCTTCTTGCTATGGCTATCAGAACATGGGCTTTGTCATTTTGAGGGCAGACCTTCTATTTTTATCCAACAACGAATAGCTGGAACTTCTGGCTGTTCACTTTATGTTGTTGGAAACTGGCATATAGACCATGACAAACGTAATGTCTGCCAGGGTCCTTAGAAAGCACTGCATGTGATTTAATGCCATTTACTTTAATGCATGGCACCACACCTAGTAACAGGGAGACCTGCAATATGACTGTCAGTACAGTATAGCTTCCTATCTTGTAAAACGCTCTAACAGTTTCAACAACTTCTTTTTCTGTTCAAAGCTTCCAAAAATGTTGTAATTGGAGGCCTAGAGTTCCTAACTAATCCACTTATGATATCAACAGTGTCTTATGCCTATTTATATACAAGAGGCCCCAAAACCAAGCTTTCAAAGTCCACCTTAGACCATATACAAATGTGTTTCAGAAAGTATCAGCAATTTTGAAATTAGAATTATTTTCCGTGTAGTGATCATGTACTGAGCCATGTCACTTCTCTACGTAGTCATAAACAATGGGTGTGTTTGACAGTCCTATCGGTGTTCGCCGCTGCTGTGTTGCTTCCCACTTTGTCACAGACATTCACCATGGGTAGCCATTCTGCCATTAGTTTCTGAAATACCCATGTATATCCCAAACACAGTTAAAGAAAAGGGAATTTGAGCTGCACTGGGAATATAGGCTGTCTTCAAACAAGACTTCCTAAAATCAAGACGCCATTCTCCTAATCTCTTTAAATTCTACTCCTCCTATTTTTTCTTTATTTTTTTAGCAAACCACTGTGAACTATTAATTACTATATATACAGTGGCAGGAATACTAAAATTTCATTCACACAGCACATATATGAGTGGTGTCAAGCTAGCAGCCTCTCAGTTTGTTTTAATAAAAGTAGAAGAGCATTTAATAATATAACTTCGACCTGTTTATTTTTTTCCCATTTATTGTGTTTTCCAGTGTAAATTTTGAAGAAGGGAGGAAAATGTTAACTACTGTCTATGAAGCAATTATGCATGCAATAAGGCAAGGTTTTAAACATGTCATTTGAAGAAATTCACATTGCACTTAGCATTCAGATTTAACTTTACATGAACAGTTTAATTACTGATTTATTTAGCAACATGATTAATGGTCTACAAGAAGGGATAAATGGCACGTTAATTTAAGCTCCTAATGACACCAAGCTAGGAAATATTAAAAAACAACAGTGATGACAAGGAAATTATGCAATGGAATCTAGATACTTTGAAATATGGGTAGAAAACAGCAAGATGCAATAAGAAAAAGTAAACAGCAATGTATCTGAGAGAGAAAATAATTGAAAACAGTTTTTTCAGTAGAAGCTAAAAACAGTATCACCAACATAGACCTAGGAAGGACAGCAGAAAATAAGTTAGACATAGATTGATATGGCAGCAAAATAGTTAAGATAAAAACAATTAGATAAAATAATTAGATACTAATAACAAAAGATTCAAAATATAAAATACTGTTACATTTTTGTAAATGCGCAATAGGTACTGTTTTAAGATGTTATGTTTATTTAGATGGATAGATATCCAGAGGAAAGAAGTATTCAGGGTTATTCAGATTTGTATAACTAATAATAATGGGATGAAAGGGAGAAAATTGAAGTTATAATGGTCTATAAGAATATTGCTTATAGATAGGAGAATCATAGAAAATTAGGGTCCTCAAAGCAGGACCATCCCAAACAAGATCATCCCAGCCAAGGCTTTGTCTACCCAGGTCTTAAAAACCTCCAAGGATGGAGTCTCCATCACCTCTCTGGGTAACATGTTCCAGTGCTTTACTACTCTTCTAGTGAGAGAGGTTTTCTTAATATCTAACTTAAAACTCCCTTGCTTCAACTTGAGACCACTGCTCCTTGTTCTGTCATCTGCCACTACTGGGAACAGTCCAGCCCCATCCTCTTTTGAACCCCACTTTAGGTAGTTGAAGGCTACTATTAAATCCCCTCTCAGTCTTCTCTTCTCCAGACTAAATAAGCCCAGCTCCCTCATCCTCTCCTCTTAAGTCACATTTTCATTGCCTTCTGCTGAACTGTCTCCTATTTGTCCATATCCTTTTTGTAGCAGGGGACCCAAAACTAGATCCAGTTCTCCAGATGTGGACTCAACAGTGCTGAATAGATGGAAACAATCACTTCCCTCCATCTGCTGGCAACACTCCTACTAAAGCAGCCCTGTGTTATTTTAGACTTCTTTGCAACAAGTAAACACCATTTGGCTCATATTCAACTTATTGTTTACTGTAACCCCCAGGTCCTTTTCTGTAGAGCTGCTGCTTAGCCAGGCAGTCCCCGGCCTGTACAAGTGTATGGGATTGTTTCATCCTAAGTGCAGGACTTTGCACATGCCGTTATTAAACCTCAAGACATTTCTTTTGGTTCAATTCTCCAACTTGTTGAAGTCTTTCTGTCATCTAGCCCTACTCTTCAGCATATCTACTATTCCCACCAACATGCTGAAGGTGCTCTCCATCCCATCTTCCATGCAATTGATGAAGATATAGAAAAAAAAATCAGTCCCAGGACCAACCCCTAAGGCACTCCACTAGATACTAGCAGCCAACTAGATATTGAACCATTGGTAATTACTGTTTCATTTTGATGATCCATCCAGTGTTCTATCCACCTTGCAGTCCACTCTTCCAACCCAGACTTCCTTAGCTTGCTTGTAAGAATGTTGTGGGAGAGCATATCAAAAACCTTGCTAAAGTCAAGGTATCTCGCATCCACTGCTGTTCCCACATCCATAGAGCCAGGCATCTCTTCATCATAGAAGGCAATCAGGTTGGTCAGGCATTACTTGCCCTTACTCAATCCATACTGACTTATCCTCATCACCTTCTTGTACTCCAAGTGCTTAGAAATGGACTTCTTGAGGACCTGCTCCATGATTTTTCCAGGGAATGAGGTAAGGCTGACCAGTCTGTAGCTCCCCAGATCCTTCTTCTTGCCTTTCTTAAAGATGGGCACTATATTTGCCCTTTTCCAGTTGACTGGGACCTGTCCCAGTCAACACAACTTTTCAAAGATAATTGCCAGTGGCATTGCAATCACATCGGCCAACAACCTAGGCACTCTCAGGTGCATCATGTCTGGTCCCATGGACTTGTACACATAAACCCTTTCTAAATAGTCCCTAACCTGTTCTTTTGCCACTGTTGGCTGCTCGCCTCCTCCCCAAACTGACTTTTCTTATGAAGAATGAAGTAAAAAAGGCGTTGAGTACTTCAGCCTTTTCCGCATCATCTGTCCCTAGGTTGCCCCATTCAGTAAGGAACCTACACTTTCTCTGATCTTCTTCTTGTTGCTGACATACTTGTAGAAATCCTTCTTGTTACCCTTCATGTCTCTTGCTAGCTACAACTCCAATTGTACTCTTATACTCCTCCCTAGTTGTTTGTTCAAGTTTCTACTTGTAAGCTTCCTTTTTGTGTTTTAGCTTAGTGAAGAGTTCCCTGCTAAGCCCAGCTGGTCACTTGCTAATCTTCCTTCACATTGAGATGTTTCATTCCTGTGCCCTCAGTAAGGTTTCTTTGAAGTACACCCAGCTCTCCTGGACTTCTTTCCCCCTCAGTCTGGCCTGCTAGGGGATCCTGCACATCAGTTCCCTGGATGAGTCAAAGTCTGCTTTTCTGTAGTCAAGGGTCCTTACTCTGCTACTCGCCATCCTTCCTTTCCTCAAGGTCCTGTCACTGAACATTGTCCTTTCCTCAATGAACTCTGTCATTTCATGGTCACTGCTGCCCAAGTTGCCATCCATGACTACATTCCCCACCAGTTCTTCTCTGGTTGTGAGCATCAGGTCAAGAAGAGCATAACCCCTAGTTGGTCTCTCCAACACTTGTGCCAGGAAGTCATCCCCAACACACTCCAAAAGCTTCCTGTTCGCTGTTGTGTTGCCCTCCCAGCAGATGTCAGGGTGATTGAAGTCCCCCATGGTAACCAGGGCCTGTGATCAGGAAAATTCTGCTAGCTTTTTGAAAAAAGCCTCATTCTCCTGGTCTGGTGGTCTATAGCAGACACCTACTACAACATCACCATGATGTGATACTGATATAGTCTGCTAGGGGGAGGGGTGGAAATCACTTGCAGATTAACTGTAAAAATTAATCTGGGATGGACATGTGAACAGATAAAACAATCCTCCACAAATGCATGTATGTAAACCCATTCCAGTTAGCTGTCAGTGTTGGCCTGTAGTTTCTTGGGACGGTGTCTGAAGCAAAATTTAGAAACTATCAGAAGGGCCAAGTTTTCACTGGATATAAAGAACATGATTTAGAGTTTTAGGAGTGCGGAGGTCCATTTTTTTCAAGTTTGGTGATTTGGGATTTAAATTTGCTTTGATATTTTGATAGATGAAGGGAGTTTTAAGTTTTCTCAGTGAACAAGATGATTTTAAATAATAGCAGTAGTAGGCATATTTCAACTTGTAATGTTCCAAACCTTCAGGACAGAATCTTCTTCAAGAGTTCTTTGCACAGAACAGTGAAGATGAAAATCACTGTTCAGGTTATTTTGAGTATGCACATGAACAACACAGTTTTGCACATCTGCCGAGAGGTTTGTTGAGAGAGGGTGTTTTTTTTTTCTTTCTAGGGCACATTTCTTGACCGTGGGAAGAAAAGATGGTCTTTAGCATGCCACCCTTAGCATCCCCCTTCTTGTTTAAAAGAATATTACTCTTACTGCCATGCTGGCTTTGTAGCTGATATGGACTTTGGGGCTATTCTCTTTTCTGTAGCAGTGCTTTCAGTCAGTCAACACATTTGAAATGTCTATATGGTAATGGCATATTTTATCAGTATTCACTTCCTGCCACGTGGAGTCATTGAATCTAATCTTTCTTACCACTGATCCATTTCCTGTATCCGTGACTTGTCTACAATGCATTGCCACTAGATTAAGTGGTGCTCTTTTATGTTATGCGGTCATTAAATTTTGTTTTCTGAGCCTTATTTATAGTAGTGTCAGTAGCTTATATGACATAAGCACATACTGGTATTGATATATGTATATTGGTATACTGACTTAGGCATATATTAGTCCTACAGAGGCGTGTTGTGCAGAGACCTATCTTCTAATTTATTCAAGGCAATCAAATTCCATTTCACCCTACTACATAACACTTTATACAAGTCAGCAAAATTTCAAGGCAGATAGACTAGTATGATCCAAACAGAAAGGTCTGCTAACACTACCTGAAGATGATTTTAAGATCATGACTGCTAAACAAAGTGAGAAAATGGACCTAAATTGATGTATTAGAAATTTGGCCTATCTGATGAGACAAATAATGGAGAGAGGGAATATTTCAACCATCATTCCACACTTTTTGTGTGGAAATCAAAAGGTGGAAATAGGAAAACTAAAAGGAGCAAGTGTCACTGTCAAGGCTGCCACCCCCGTGGTATTTGGGACCTCAGGAACCACTACAACACAGCTGGGTTTTACCCATTCAGATTCTGGAAAATGTTCCGATAAGGCTGGGCCAGAGAAAGGAACATAGATGACATTTTAAGAGTCGTGAGTTTTGGCTTAGTAGTGAGAGAACCTGGAGTGTGAGTCTTAAATAACTGCTGTCCCCTTCCCCTCAAATATCTTTTTTTCTTTCCTTGCCTTATTTCTTCTTTCTTATTTTTTCTATGTTTGCTTCTCTTTAATAAGAGTATGGTCTATCCAGCCAAGACTGACCTTATGCAACACTGTTATGAGCCAGTTACCAGAGCAGTAGTTAAAAACAAAGCTTCAAACAGCCAGATGTTGGTGTAAGAATTCTCGGTCTCACCGGGTGCATCACCTTGCAAAATTTAATATGACACTATCAACTCTGGAGCTGTTTGCACTGGAGTTAACTGCTCCCGGGCAAAGAGTCTACACGTGCCTCCAGGACCGCAGCAGTTTGAGCCAGGATGGAGCAGCCCTAGGCTGGCAGAGGATATGGGTGGGATCTTCCTTGGGTTTTGGGTGGCAGTGTTAAGTAGCAGGGTGCCCAGCTGAGAGGCACAAGGGTGCAGAACCTGAGGAGCTATGTGGCTGGTGGCAGGCAGCCTCTGCACTTTAGCACCCTTGTGCCCCAGCCAGCCCCTGTCCCCATCTACGTGTGTTTTCCAGTACAGTTAGTTACTCCGCCATAAGGTAATACTGTTCCTGGCAGAGTTCATTATTTTATTGCGCCCTAATGCCAGCACACATGTAGACAGTGATGCTTTACTGAGGAGTTAATTAGTCAATGCCTCAGTAAAGCACATGTGTAGATGCACCCAGAGAAAAGAACCATGTACTGGGTCCATATTTTTACAGGAATGAGGCTGGAAGAAGAGTCAACATCAAAGACAGAAACTGCATTTTCTATATTTGCTGTTCTTTCCCCTTCCCTTTTCTGTGTGTTTATCTTGTTTTGTCTTCAAGGAAGTACACCAGACTTAACAACAATGACAACAAAAAATATATCTAGCCTATGTCAACTAAATCTTTTTCATTTCCCCCAAAAGGGAAGTAATTACCAACTTTAACATCAGCTGAAATATTGGTAAACAAGGGGCTTTCCTCATAAAGGCTCTCGGGGAGTAAGAGATGCTGTTAAAAAATATTATCCTTAAAATGTTCAGTTTTAACAAATTTTAAATTCTGTCTCACCCTCTAGACAGCTGATGCCAAATCTTATTCCACCTTTCTTGCTGAATTGGCACTTACATAGCCAGTTATGCTATGTTGGCACTTATTCAGAGTTTAGATTCTGTTTCTACCTACATAGCTACCCTCACCTTGCACTTTCTTTCTGATATGCTCAGAAGGTCTCGCTCGAGCTGTGTAGGCTCCAGGGTAGAATATAATTTCCTTGGTATACGTACAACAGTGGGTAAGTCCCCAAAATTTTAGTTGGAGAAAAAATATAAGAAATGACTGTGTGACATCAGTAGTTTTTTGCACTTTCTTTTCATATTTGCTGCATAAGATGGATAGACAGCAGTGGGAGAGTTTCACCAACTAAGGAGCAAGGGCTAGACAACAAAGCTCCCGTCACATACACTTTGCAGGACAGTATAGACATCACTGAGCCACATACTGCCTCTGACTTACTTTTGTCCTCCTCGTTAGCCCTGCATATCTTTCCATCTTGGCTGCCCATTGAGATGGCTTCAAGCAGAGGGCTGGAGCATGGATACTCAGTGCAATCCATAAGCATGGTAGTTAGAGCATTTCATTGGGAAGTGAGGCATGTAGGTTCAAACCACCTTGGAGGCACGGGTGCTAAAACCCAGATTTCCCAGTCCCTTGTTAAATGCATGACTTACTATGCTATCTGGCTAAATGTTGAGAGCGCCCTCCTCTTCTGTTTTTACTTTGGGCAATTCCACAAGTACCTGGAGGTTCTTAGTTTGCCACAGGTTGAAACAGAATCTAAAAGCTGTGTATATGCCAAAAATTCAGTTATGTGACTATGCAAGAGCCACTTGTGCACATAAAGGCAATACAGAATTTAGCCCCTAATGTATAATTTCTGGCAAAATCCTAGCTTACACAATGATAATCAGAGACGTAATTTACTTTAGTATGTAGACATGGTTGTATTTTCAATGGGATACAAATGCCTCCCAAACTGTAGCCATGTATATCTCATTAGGGTTGTGCCTCTTGGTTGTCCAGTGGCCTATGTTCAACAGGAAGGTGCCTTCAGTCCTGCCTTACCTTTGGCTTGATTATTTTCTCATGATTTAAGAAGTAAGAGTTAAAATCACTGTCACAACCCAAAGGGTGTGATTTTTGTTTTGTGTGCTTCGGCACTGCTAAATTGTTCCCGCTAAATTACAGCTTCTTTGCACTGTGGTTTTCTGCTGCAAAAGAGAACCCCGGTGCAAGGGAGGATTTCCCGCCAATTTGAAGCTTTCTTTGCAGGGTGCATTTCTTTGTTGCAGCACAGAAATGCTTGTTGCAAAGAGTTCCCGCCATTTGTATGCTAATTTGAGCCCCATTATTGGCCAGTTCTAAATTATTCACACGTGGCGGCTAGTGATTGGCTTGCTAGCCGTATAAAAAGCTTGAGTGGTTTCTGCCCAAGTTGGAGGACTCCACGACTACCAGGAGGGAGGAGACTTCACACTGTGTGAAGATCTCTAAGCGCTGAGGAGCTGATTCCTTCGAACCCAGCGTGTATCTTAACTTCGTGTGAGTGTATTCAGAGCTCTCTGCTTCAAGTTGTTTTCTTCGGTTGGCGCGACGGGCTCACGGGTTTAGAGCTTCCAACCGGATTGGGCTAGAGGTTCGCGTGGAAGGAACTCTAGTCCGCCTCTCTTCTTTCCTGTCTGTAACCGCAACTCAAGCAAGTTTTCCAGCCTGCACCGCGACCATCTCCGGTGTAAGTAAACAATCTTTAAATCTACCGCTACAAGTCTGTGCCTAATTCTAGCTTGTCGCGCCCCTCTCTCCGACCCCGTGTGCCCGGGCTGCTGGCCACAGCCCGCGTGCAGCACGAAAAAGGGCCCGGCTCGCGACCGGCCCGCACAATCACCTTAGGAAAGGTGAGTCTAAGTCCTAGTTTCTCCTAGAATTTCCAGTCCTAGGTAGGTGCTCTAACCACTGGGATGCTGAGCAGTGTCAAATGCAAACCCCAACATCGAACAGCCACTAGTCATAGCTCCTCCTCCTTCAGCTTCATGTCCTGTCACCTTGTTCAAATTTGAGTTCAAAAACAGGCACATACTATTGTTTGATTTGTAGCCTTAGCAAGGGTCTCGTCGGTACACGGTTTCCCCCGTAAGTGAGCAGGCCACTAGGTGGTCTATAGTCCTACCTTTTGATTGCCTCCAGTTCCAAGTGTTTACAAAGAACATCTGTTTATCCATGGTAAACCTGAACTGCAATGAAGATGTGTCTAACTGCAATGCAGTTAGATATATCTGGCACAGGACTGAATTGCCTCTGAAAATGAGCAATAGGGACAGACTTAGCCATGCAGAGTGCAATTGCAACTATCTGAGATATTAGGGTCTATATGTGACTCAGACTCGGTTGTAAAGCAAAGTAGAACAGTAGTGAATGACTTATACACCTATGTGACACATGTATTATGTGCTGTCATAATAAGTATCATGTATTAGCAGTGAAAAGGAATGTTGTTCCTTTAATTCTCTGGATATCAAATAACTTAATTTTTCTATCTTTTTATGTAACTTTATTGAAAGGTAGTAAAATAGCTAATGGTGAGTGTTGCCATTGTACTAAGCAGGCCAAAGTCAAAATACCCAATCATGTTTACCTGTTTAGTATTGTACAGTGACAGGGCCCTATTAACAACTTTGACTTTTGAGGCCCATTTATTGACAGTAACACCACAGACCTATGTAGACACTGGATATATTCCAGATGCAGCTTTATTCCCCTTCAAACTGACCTGTGCATTACAGTTTTTGGGGAAGTAGCAGTTAGATAAGAAGGTATGGTAAAGTTGTAGTGGACAAAAATAGCTGGTTGATAAATCCTCTGTTTGAGAAAGCTGGGAACGCCCTAGTTCTTTTAATAAACTTTTTTCTGTATCAGAAAATCTACTTATAATCATGCCAGTATATTTAAATCACTATATATTGGTACAACTTCCTGGATGAAAACTTTTTTTTTTCTCTAGTACAAAAATGTGCGGGGCGGGGAAGGGAAGGTTTAACAATGTTGTTAAACACAGATGCTTTCAGATGTCACAAGTTAAACTGATATTCTGGTGCAATAATAGCCTTTTTAAGTTTCTCCCCAGGGAATTATGTTCCTAACATACTCTTTGCTCCTGGCTTGGAGAGGATATGGGAATTCATGTTCCCTGAAACTGGCCTCTTCTGAGTCTGTTAGCAGAACTGCCAATTCCTACTAGCTCTGTTGTAGTTTGGACACCTAACTGCCATAATGCTGCCTTGAGATCATCAACCAGCTTTATGTCCAAGTTTTCTCACTTCTGAGCTGGAACAGATATGCACAGGCAGCCTCATACACACAGACCTTGCATCACTCTTTAGTTATGTCTTGAATGTTTAAGCCTGTGAAGAAAAATGAAAGAGAAGATCACAGCACAGCACTGGAGTTAGAAAATGCATTTTGCAGGATTTTTAAAAATTGCTTCAAGGTAACACACCCTGTCTTGGAACTGCTGCTCCAGTTTTGTTTTGTTTTTTAACCTTCCTGTTTCTTCTTCTCTTTGCACAGCAGAGATGTGTTGTTTCCTAAGCTGTTCTACTTTGTATAGCACTCAGCTGGAACAGGTGCTGATAAAAAATACTGGCATCTTCTGAAGCGCTCATCACAAGCAGCAGATGGAAGAGTGTCAGTGCTACACTGGCTGTGAGATGGCTTTGCTATTTGGAGTCTACACAATGTAGCAGGCTTGGAGTCTGGTCTTTCCTCCTGATCCTCCAGCAAGTGGATCTGGAGGGTCAGTGTATGCATGGGAGAGCGCTGAAGGGCGGGGGATGGAGTGAGACTTCTATACCTGCACAGCCTAGTGCAAGGGCTCTGCAATGCATACACATCGGAAGAAAGGGGAAGACAGAAGAAGCTTCTGTGTCTCAACAGTAGGAGGAGCCCAGAGTCTCTACATTTAAGAGTCAACTGAGTCCTGAAACGGGAGCAGCTGTGACTGATGTCAGGGGTGACCTTCGGAGGACAGCATGCTGTGTGCTGCCTGAGGTTACAATGTCTGCTGGGGCTTGAACACATTTTGCTATGTGGAAAAGCTACTGCGACTGACCAGAAACCTCCTGCTGGTTTGTTCTTTTCTGTATAAAGGAAATTAACTGCCAAAATGTCAGGAAGCTAGGAAAGAAAGAAGCTAACTTCCTTGGAACTTTCTCTTGCAACGAAGAGTGTCAGCCAACTTCTGTCTGTGCTTTCTCGGGAGACAAAGCCTTGTCGTTTCCTGAACGGAGCAGGATGTGATGTTGTACAAGGCTGCAAGTCCAACCCAGTCCTCTCAGTCTAGGAAAGAATCCCCCAGCTGTTCAGGATCAGATATTCCTCCTGGATCCAGACAGGAGAATCAAGACAGTGGTAACCACCAGCTGTGTGTGTCCAGGGAGTCAGGCTGTGAGCCAGGAATCTGCCTCTTGTATTGATGGCTTTCTTTTTCTTTTTTGGTTTTTTTTTTTTTTTCCTTAAACATTTCCCACTAAATATATTGGATTTAGAGGGTTCTTTAGGAGGAAATCAGTAACCGGATAAATTCCTCACTAATCAGATAAATTCTTTGACCAGCGGGAAGACTAGCTTTTTCATCTCTAATGTCTCCGATTCCATGATAATTATTCAAAGGCTGTTTTTCAAATGCATTTGCTTAGGCTGAGTTATTTCCAGTTCTGTTTGCTGCTCAGTGTGCAGAGGGGGTCTCACAGTGCCAGGTGAGCAAGTCAGAGAGGAAAGCTGTGCTGTTTCCCCAAATAGAAATATCTTTATTAACATTTAGCAGAGATCTTTATATGATTTCTGAATAGGCCATCTGTTTGTTGAAAGATGTTCTCATCTTGGGTGGTAGTGGGGACACTGATTTTGATTTATTTATTTTCTTTTTCTTCAACACTCAAATATGTGCTGGATGCTGTGCAGTCTTTAATTGAAGATCTTATGGTCTAAGGCCCTGATTCTGGCAGCTGCTGCACTTTTGCGGAAGTGGCAGGCAGGATTTACTCTGGGCATGTAAGCTAGCATGAGCTCTTTCCTACACTGGGACAATTCACTAGGACAGGGGTTTTCAACATGTTTTCATGTGTGGACCCCTAAAAAATTTAAATTGTGGTGTTAGGCAAATCATTCAACTGTTCTGAATCTTGTAAAACATCTGGATAATAGCTGTGTTGTGAGGTTGGATGGATGGATTGATTGATTGATCAATTTAATATAGCTAGAGCCTTGATATTCCTCCTACTGCAATGTATGCAATAACACTCCTACTTTAATGCTTATATTGTAAGTGTAAGGTGCTCCCTGTGTGTGTACTTATTAAGTCTTTAAATATTGATTATTTATTGTCCCAGCTTGATAAAGTACTAGAAACCCATCATTTTGATGGCCTTTTGTGGAATGAGTTTTTGATGTCTCTGTGCTTCCTGGGGGAACCACGTGCATTACAAAAAGTCATCACAGCTGAAGCTGACTCCCTACTTGGCAACCACGGACTGGGACCCTGAGACTGAACCCTGCACACACTTTCTATGCCAAGTTTGTGGTACATGGGCCAGGCAGTGAGAGAAGCCTTAATTTTGCCTGCCACTGGGTAAACAGGCTCTCTGTATCTAGCCACCAGAATGAACTGTGTTTTTAAAAAAGCTGACAGAGAGATGTTGATTTGGTGGATTATTTATAGGTGGGAAGGAATACTTGCAAAAAATAATTTAAAATATGGTTTGCTGTCCAAAATATAAAGTAACAGGACCTGCAGTATGTAGGCTTGCTGTGTAGTTAGCAATCCTCATTGATCAGAGTGAGTTCTGAGGGTCATTAGAGGTAGTCTTACAAATTAGATTGGATTATCTCAGAGTGATGTTGGAAGTCCATGTTGGAAATTAAACTGGAAACTTTACTCATTAAAAACACACTTTAAGAATCTGTTTTTCCTTCTGGGTAATAAAGAAACCTGTGCTGTGTATTTAAACCTTTCCCTTGAGAGCCCATTTCAGACTCATTGGTGTGTGGAATGATTATGGGATGTTAGCTCTCCTTGCCTGGGAAGGACAGCATTTAATTAAACATGTATCTTCATCTTTCTCATACCCTGGCACTTCTCTATGGCTTGTCTGGGCAGGGGCTCTGGCATGTTTCTGCTATGACTTGGTGAAGTGACAGTTATTACTGTATTTGGCCTTTGACCCATTGCATTTCTGACACCTGTACTTCAGTGTGAATGAGGTGTTCTGTGGCTTTAACTTTTCCTATAAATATTATACATCTGTCACTAACAAACCAAACCAAACCAAATAATCTTTCTCTCCTTCTCACAGATTTTGTTAAAAGTGACGTATCTCATATTTTAAACAGAGCTGGACATAGTTATCAGATGATTCCTGCAAAAAGGACTACTTTAAATTAATTAAATTTTGGTAGGTAAGGGTCTTGGAAGTTTGTTCTTCTAATACATTTTTATCAATGGGGTGTCTGTGTGTAGCGTCTATTTTACCTGAATGCCCACCAGTCTTAAAGAGATTCTTAGCCTGGTGTTTGCTAGAGGCCAGGTAGAGAAGTTCACTTAGATATTTTCATGTTAACGAAGAGCCCATTGTTTTAGAGCAGCAATGCTTTTGATACCTGTAGTAAGAAACAAACAGCCCAAACCTTTTCTAATAAATAAAGACTGAAAAAACACTGTTTTAAAACACTTGATGCCTTTTGATTCATCGATTCTAGGGTCAGAAGGGACCTTAGTGGGCCATTTATTTCAACCCCCTGCTCCTGGCAGGCAAGAAAAGGGTCACCAAACCTGGGGTCATGTGATTCCAGCCAGGTGTCTGTCCAGTCTCCTCTTGAAGACCCCCCAAGGATGGGGCAAGCACCACCTTCCTTGGAAGCCCACTCCAGATCCTGGCAACCCTGATTGTGAAGAAGTTTTTTCTAATGTCCAGTCTAAACCTACTCTCCAATAGCTTATGGCCATTGTTCCTTGTTGTTCCAGGGGGTGCCCTAGTAAACAGATCATTGCCTACTTCATGTTGCTCCTCCCTTATGAGTTGTTGTTTTTTTGTTTTTTTTTTTTACGCTGCCACAAGGTCCCTTCTCAACCTTCTCTTGGAGAGGCTGAAAAGGTTAAGATCCCTTAGCCTTTCCTTGTAGGGCCTTCCCTGCAGGCCTCCAATCAGACAAGTGGCTCTTCTTTGGACCCTCTCCAGCTTGTCCACATCCCACTCGAACTGCGGTGTCCAGCATTAGACACACTCTCCAGCTTGTCCACATCCCACTCGAACTGCAGTCTCCAGCATTAGACACACTACTCTAGCTGCGGTCTGACCAGTGCTGCATAGACAGGGAGAATCACCTCCCTGGACCTGTTTGTGAAGTGCCTACGGATGCACAACAAGGTGCGATTTGCTCTGCCGACTATTTCATCACATTGGCGACTCATGTTCATCCTGGAGTCAACAGCGACTCCAAGATATTTTCCTGCCTCAGTGGTGCTGAGAAGGTCACCCCCCAGCCTATAGGTATGATGGCAGTTTTTTCACCCTAGATATAGCACCTTGCACTTGTCCTTATTGAATTGCATCCTGTTGCTCTCTGCCCACTTCTCCAACCTGTTGAGGTCAGCCTGGATCTGGTTCCTCCTCTCCAGGGTGTTAGCTTCACCCCATATTTTTGTGTCATTTTCCACAAATTTGGACACCCCCTTGTCCAGATCGCTGATGAAGATGTTGAACAGCATCGGCTCTAGAACTGAGCCCTGGGGGGCTCCACCGCGCACACCTTTCCAGGTTGACACTGACCTATCCACCACCACCCTCTGAGTGTGACCCCTGAGCCAGTCTGCTACCCGTTCTACTGTATAATCATCCAAGTTTATTAATAAGGATGGTATGGGATACCATGTCAAAGGCCTTCTTGAAGTCCAGTTAGATAGCATCCACCTTGACTCCTGCATCTAAACATTTGGTGGCCTTATAAAAAGAAACTAATAGCAGGCAGGTCCTGCCTGACTAAACAAGCCCGTGTTGGTTACCCTTTCACATCACATTAGCCAGCGGGCTTTCACAGATGTGTTCCTTGATATTTTTTTCTAGGATTTTCCCTGGGATAGAGGTAAGGCTGACCGGTCTATAGGTCCCTGGATCCTTCTTCCTCCCCTTCTTGAAGATTGGGATGACACTGGCCCTCTTCCAAACCTCTGGGACCTGACCTGAGCACCATGAGTGCTCATATATCCTTGCCAGTGATTCAGCTATGACACTCACCAACTCCTTCATTACCCATGGGTGGAGTCCCTCTGGTCCCGGTGATTTGAATACGTCCAGTCCCTCCAAGTGTCCTTTTACCATATTGGCACTGACCATTGGTCGGCTGCTGTTCCCCTTGTTGGTGTCTGTGATGCATATTAAGGGTTCCACCTCTGCTGGAAGTGTGTTTCAGATTCTAGTTACCCATACAGAAAATAATTTTTCCTTATGTCCAGCTGAAACTTTTCCTCAACTAGCTTGTGCCCCTTGGTCTGCATCTTCCTGGGTGGGAGGAGGAGTTCTGAAAAGTTGTTCACTTAGGTCCTGGTGTTCTCCCTTGACATATTTATAGGCAGCTATCAAGTCATCTCTCAGCCTTCTTTTGCTCAGGCTGAACAGTCCCAGATCCCAAAGTCTCTTCTCATAGGGCCTGTCCCCCAGGCCCTTGATCATGTGGGTTGCCCTTCTCTGCACCCTTTCGAGCTTGTCCACATCCTTTTTGAAGTGTAGTGCCAAGAACTGGATGCAGTACTCCATCTGTGGCCTCACCCACACTGAACAGAGGGGGAGGAGAACCTCTATGGATCTGTTGAGGAGACATTGGCTGCTGCATGCCAGAGTTTTGTTTGCTCTGTTGATGACTTCATCGCACTGAGCTCATATTCGTCTTCTGGTCAATTGATACCCCCGGGTCCCTTTCGGATGCAGTGCCAGCCAGTGGTCCACCACCCATTGTATAGATATGGTGAGGGTTCTTCCTACCCAGATGAAAGACTCGGCATGTGTCCCTGTTGAACCTCATTTGGTTTTGCTCAGCCTATAGGACCAGCCTGTCTAGGTCTTACTGAATCCTTGACCTGTTCTCTTGTCCTCACAGTTTGGTATTATCCGCAAACTTAATCATTGCTCTTTTCACTCCCTCATCCAAGTCATTAATAAAGATATTAAAGAGCACGGGTCTGAGCACTGATCCCTGGGGTACACCACTGGAGATGACCTTCCAGGATGAGGCCACCCCATCAATCAAGGCTCATTGTGATTGGCTGCTGAGCCAGTTCCCAACCCACCTCACTGTAACCTGGTCTAGGCCAGAACTCTCCAACTTAACTGAGAGGAAACAGCATCAAAGGCCTTGCTGAAATCTAGGTAGATGACATCCACCTCCTGTCCCATAACCAGGTGGTTAGTTACCTGGCCAGGTACCAGGTTGTTTAGGCATGACCTCCCCTCTACAAAGTTATGCCGGGTACTTCTCAGTACCCCACCAGATGCAAGCTTGTGGGTGATGTCCTCCTTGACAATTTTTTTCAAAGCTTTTTCCCCAGGACAGAAGTCAGACTGACTGGTCTATTGTTGGCAAAGTTATTCCTGTTTCCCTTTTTAAAGATGGGTACCATGTTTGCCTTCTTCCAGTCATTAGGGACAACGCCTGAGTTCCATGATTCCTTGAACAGCCTTGCCAGAGGCACCTCTATGAGCTCAGTCAGATCTATCAGCACTCTCGGGTGAAGGTCGTCTGGACCAGCCGACTTGAAAATGTCTAATTGATATCCTAGTATCTTTACCTGTTCTGGACTGGCTTTATGAGGACCGCTGTCCTTGCCGTATTCTCTGTGCTCCTGGTCTGGCAACCAGTTCTCACCTGGTTTCAGGAATACTGATGCAAAGTAATTGTTGAGGAGCTCTGCCTTTTCACGGGGGTCAAATGTGGGTTTCCCCTCTGTTCTATAGGGGTGCCACAGTGGAGCTTGATTTTTTTTTTTTTTCTTCCTCCCTACGTACCTATAAAAGGATTTTTTTGTCATCTTTAATTTCGGTCACCAGCTTGACTTCTGTGGATGCCTTGGCTTTCCTTGTGTTGTGTTTACAGATCCTGGCCTCATGAGTGTACTCTTCTCTGGATCCCAAACCATTTTTCCATTGGCTGTACACTTCTTTTTTCTTTTTTTCAGATCTCTAAAATTGAGAAAAACTGGAAGACACTTTCAGAGACCATGATCACTCACAATTGCCTTTTAAAAATAGGCTAGAGTTGCATGTGTTTAGTTCCCTAAAAAAAACATGTAGGGCAGAATCCTAATTGTACTTTATATGATCAAACAAGTTACTCAACAACATAATGGCCATTCTTGGCATTGATGAACAATTTGCAGTCCTACTTCATGAACAGTATAGATGCACAAATGTGCACATGACTACTGAGTATATGCATGAGGCCAGTGGTTCTCAACACTTTTAACCTCATGATTTCCCCCCCCCCGCCCAAATAAATACATTCTGGAATATAGTAGCACCCTGTGAAGAAACAGCTCAAATTAGGATGGTGCCAGGTGAAGGTGGCAAGGGCAGGACTGCACCCCACCATGCCCTGCTTTATTTACATGTGGGCCTCTTCTTTTCCCTGGATCTGCACCTGAGGGGGCAATCATGGCCCCCTGCTGCTGCAGCTGCTGTTCCAATGATTCTCATGCTAGTGACCAGAGCCAAATGCCCTGACAGC
>NW_005841831.1:7517833-7525501 GCF_000455745.1 Alligator sinensis | reverse complement strand
CCTGCTGATCCCAAAAGCATAGGAGCATCTGGGCATGAGCTTGGCTGAAAAGTGTGGCTCTGTATCTGCCTCGGTGTGTGTGTGGGTGAGTATACAGAAGAGTGTGCTCCTGGAAATGGAGGTGTGACCTGGGTGGAGGCTGGTGTGGGGCAGGGAGCAGCTGTGGATGCCACTTTTCCTTAGTATCTTGGGGCACTCAGCACCAGGCAGGGAGAGGATATACCATTTTCTTTCTGGCACAGGGACTGGGTGCTGCAGCATCTTTGGAATGGTCTCACAGCACCCTGAGGTGTCATGGCACCCTGATTGAGAATCACCGCCCTTGGCTGTGCTCTTGTTGGGCAGGCATGTGGTTTCATTTGCACAAACAGACCTGAGCATTATCCCCAGAAATGTAATTGGGAAAAAAAATCTATCCCCAGCCTTTGTTAGATGCTAGAGGGGGTCCTCCAGTGTTTTATCCCAATGGCCTTGCAGTTAGAGCTCTCACCCAAGAATTTGGAGACCTTGTTTCTAAACCCCCCTAAATCAGAGGGGATTTGAGCCCGTAACTCCTGCTTTTAGCACTGTGCTTTAACCAAGAGGACACAATTCAGTCACTGTCCAGTCCCATCTCCAGACCTCTTTTTGAAAGTGACCTTCTTGACAGCCAAGAGAGAGGGGGATATGTGGGGCCAGGAGCAAGAGAACAAGTTGGAGGGTGTGTGGCTCAGTGAGAGGGTTGCTTCTGTGGAAGGGCAGTGTCCTTGGATTCGAACCTGGACCTTTGTTCGCAGTGGTCCTGAACATCCTCCCACCCCTTGCACTCCATCCATTGGTGTAGCAGTTTAGCTTTATAGGGCTGGAGAGGCAGCTGCATAATCCTTAGCTATGCTAGGAAGTCGGCAAGATACAGGTTCAACCCCAGGGCATGAAATTCCATTGGGCACATTTGCTGCTGATGAAGAGGTAGCAGTAGCTACATTTAACCCCTCTGTTGCTTGCCTTGCTACCACCACCACCTCTGCTGTTGTGGCTGCTCACCCTCTCGTTTACCCCAGTGGTACATCTGGATCCAGCCTACAAGGAGCCCTGTGGTCCAGATTTGACTTTTGGGGGGTGGGAGCAGGATAAGTTTGACACATGAAATGGGCTTATAGCTGTAGTGTTTGTGAGATGTCTCATGATGTTATCCTAAAATTAACTAAGGATGTATGATTACACCATTTCCCTTGTCTTGTTTGCAGCTGAGGATGATTTTTGTTTTCTTTATAGACATTTACCTGCTGTTAACCTAACTGAAGAATGCTGAATCTTAGACATGAATGTATGTCTTTCCTATAGGGTTACCTTTTTACTGCTTTGATAGCCTGTGCAAATACAGATATTTTCACTAAACTTCTCTTGCCATGCCTTACAATCTGACTTTGTTTTAATAATATAATTGCTGTAGGCAATATCAAGCATAATAATGTAGTAGTAGTAATAATAATGTAATAATAATAGTTTTTGTTGCTGATTGAGTACAAAATCAAAGGTTAATATTGTAACATGATTATTTTTTGAGTAAGTCTTTGTCTTGCTGCCAGATCTTAGTAAAAGAGCCTTGGTTTTTATTTGCTGGCTTGGCTTTGGATACAATAGTAACTAAATGGACTGCAGGATCTGTCCAAAAACGTGCTGTTTCAGTGGGAGTAGCAGATTAAAAAAAAATGTCTTCAGCATTTTTATATAAACCAATGTGTAATTAAATAGTTTTCTGACCCTGTGGACTGGCCTTGGATGATTGCAAAATGAGGTTATCCCATGAACAACTACCAAGCAGAGACCATTTTTTGTAATGATCTATTGTATAGAAATATAATGAGTTGAACACGGACCTGTATTAGATTTCATACTTGGGAGTGAGTTATCAATTGCTTGATTCAGTAGCATACAGCAAGGGAAATGTTTAAAATAATTATTGTTAAAGTGATCATTGTTGTTTTTGACCTAAAGTTTTTCCTCACCTTTTAAAAAATTATTACAAAGTAATGGAAAATGAGCGTTGCACCCAGAATCTAAACAAAACCAAAAGAGTGGAATTATTCCCTGCCAGAAGAAAAAAGGGAGCTATCAGTTCATAAGACATTATTATGAGTTTTGCAAGAAGCAAGGATTTTTGCAATATCTTTTACTGGATGAACTGTATAGCTGAGATCTGGCCTAGGTCTGGCTTTTTCTTGGACAGGTGGTGTATGTACATATGACGTTTACCGCAAAGCTGCCTAATTAGCCCTGCAGTAACGTCGTACTGTCTACATGTGCAGCCCTATTAGGCTGCAGGAAACTAATTCATTCTGCCACAGATTAGTACTTATAAATACAAGTGCTATCTTGCCACTTGTAGTTCTTCAGTGTGCAGCAACATATGCGTAGATGCTGACAGGGCTGGCTAGGGCATGAGGGTGTTTCAGTACGGAGGTTGTCTGCCAGCTAGCCCCACACTGGAGCACCCCTGTGCCACAGCCAGTCCCTCTGCAGCATGTTGAGCCAGGTTGAAGCAGCCCCAGGCTGTCGGGCTCACTCCCTGAGTCCCGTGCTAGCTGGGGATGCTGTGACCCAGCTCAAAGTACTGCAGTCCCGGGTGCACGTGTAAACACAGTGCCTGGGAGCAATAACTCCGGAACGATATGCCCTGGAGTTTATTGCTCCATGCTAATAGCATATGTATATGTATCCAGGCCATGCTGCAAGAGGCTTGATGTTCCATAGAGAAGCTGACAAGCAGGAGGGAGGGAATCCTGGGATTAACCCTTTCACAGCTGCTTTCAGATCAGCAGCAGTCTTTGACTCTTACCTCCACTTCAACCCCATCACACTGTTTCCTGAGCAGTCACACGATGTAGACTAGACAATGGAATATGGAGGGGGATAAGGACAGAGATTAGAGCAAGGATAAATGAGGGTTAGAATAGGGGAAGCCATGGAAGTGTAAGAATATGAAAGATGGAGAATGGTGCTGATAATGCAGGGAAGTTGGGGCCAGAGAGAAAAATAGAAGGCAAGAGAAAATGTGGTGAGTTGAGAGATAAGAAAATGTGGTGAGTTGTAGGATATTTCTGGGATAAGAAGGAAAGATTGGGAGCAAGGAGGTGTGGGGACTGGTAAAGAAAACTGGATTTGGCGGAAGGATGGAGAATGAGTGACAGATGCTAGCACTGCGAAGAAAGGAAGAGATTTGGTAGAAGACTGCAAGCGAACAAGAAGCT
The DNA here is from genome assembly GCF_000455745.1 of Alligator sinensis. Lineage (NCBI taxonomy): Eukaryota > Metazoa > Chordata > Crocodylia > Alligatoridae > Alligator > Alligator sinensis. The sequence continues at coordinate 7,522,271 of NW_005841831.1, read as the reverse complement.
TTGTGGAAGCAGGGAAGGGAGTGGGGACAGGAGACGGGACAGTAAAGGTTAGGGACTGGAAATGGAGCATGGGAATGAGGTGCGATACAAACAGGAGTGATAACAGGGTCTGTGAGGATTCGGAGGAAGACAAGGTGGGTAAGGACACCGGAGGAATGTCGGGCTGAAGAGAGTATGAATGGAGGCTTCCAAACTGAATTTTCAGCCTTATGTGATTCCATACAAATTGTGGTCAAAGCTTCTCTCTAAAACGGGTGGGCAATTATTTTGGCTGGAGGGCCACTTAACAAGTTTTGGTGAGCTGTTAAGGGCCTCAAGGGTATGCCTTTTGTCAAACTGTTAAGTCCTGGCTCTTGACAAGTACCCTTTCCCCACCCCCCCGGCCATCATCTTGGGACTAGACTAGAACTCCTACCCTATCAGAATCTGATCAAAGGGTGGTAGTTGTTGAACCTGTTGGCCCTTCCCTGGACTCTAGCCCTGTTGCCAGGCCAGTGAGATTCTGCTAGGATCGGCCCTCCATCCTGCTAGCCCACACTCACTCAAAGGTCTACTCTCTTGGGTCCCTCAATAGGTCTCTTATACTGATCCCCTCCCCCTGGGCTTAACCTGGACCCACAGTAGGTCTTCTGTGCTGAGCTCCGTGATCTGTGCTCCCCCAGGCCTCACAATAGGTCTTATGATCCTAGCCCTTAGCCCAGGTCCCTAGGAACCTCTTGCAGCCCCTTAGTTCCTCCTCAACCCTCCAGACTGCTTCAGCTGTCCTCTCGGTGGTGGTGCTCCAGAGCTGTAGTCCTTCTGTGGAGGTGATGTATTTTCAGCAGGCTCCAGATCTTACTGCTTCTCACAGGGCCTGGGCTTATATCTGCTTTATAAGCAGGGCCTGGGCTTTTACCAGTCCTCCTCCTGAGTCAGATGACCAGGGATACTGGTTGTCTCTGATTTAAAAAAAAAAAAAAAAATCCCATTTTTTGGTTTAAAAAAAAAAAAGGAACCCCAAATCTACATTTCCTGTGATTTTTAAATGAAATGCCACTAATATATATATGTTAGTGGTGTTTCATTTAATGGATTTGGGATTACTTTTTTTAACCGAAAATTTGAGAGTTTTTAAATCAGAGAAAACCAGGATCCCTGCAGATGACTCCCTTTATTAGGCCTAGCCTCACCTGCAGGCTCCCTTGGTTAGCTGACTCCCAATCAACCCTGGCCTACGCTTGCTGGTGGCTTCACAGGCTGCCTGACCCCTTAACGTGGCAGGTACCACAAGAACCCTACCACGCAGCCCCAACTTCAGGCATTCTCTTTCAAAACCAGAGGTTTCTTACTTTCCATAAACTTGTTTTAAAACATGCTAATAACGTTCATAATGTTTCCTCTTGTTCCTTTTGTTATGAGTCCATATAGTACAGGAGTGGGAAAAGTATGGCCCATGGGCCAGATCCTGCCCATGGACAGACTTTGCCTTGTCCATGGTGGGTCCCTTAGTCCCACCTGGCCTGGATGCTGTCTAGCCCATGGCACGACCCACTACCCCCTGGGCACACAGCAGGGCTGGGGCAACTCCGCAGCTGGACTGCCTTTCTAGACAGCCCAGGTAGTAGTGCCTCTTTCCAGCTTCCATTGACTCTGGTCCCGGCCCTTTGGCACTGGTAGGGATCCGGGCACACAGCTTTGACAGCAGGTTACTGTGCACCTGTCCCTGACTTGACCCAGCAGAACGGACCAGCTCAAAACCAACTGGAACCCATAAACACAGCCCCGACCTGGTCCATGCTGTGCCTGCTCCAGACTCTCCCACCCACACTTAGCAGCAGCAGTGGCGGTGGTGGCAGCCAGGCAAAAGCTGCTGTTCAGTTTGGGGGAAAGCAGCCCCTCCCCTTCATTGCTGCTGGGCCCTTCTTGCTGCAGCTACCTGGAGCCCACATGTAGGCTGCCCTGTGGCTCCTCTGCACTGCCACCGCTGCCTCCAGGCCACCCAGTGGGGCAGCAGTGGCAGTGCAGAGGAGCCATAGGGCAGCCCAGGTGCAGGCTCTGGGTGGCTCCAGCAAGAAGGGCTCAGCAGTGGTGAATGGGAGGGACTGCTCTTCCCCCAGTGAACAGCAGCTTCTGCCTGGCTGCTGCCGCTGCCACTGCTCAGCATGGGTGGGCAAGTCTGGAGCAGGCACAGGGCAGGCTGGGGTCGGGGCTGTGTGTGTAGGCTCTGGCTGGTCTGAAGCTTGTCCACTCCACCAGGCTGAATCTGGTGTGGGCACAGGGCAGGCTGGGGTCAGGGCTGTGTGCCTGGGTCCCCACCAGTACCATGGTGCTGGGGCCAGTGGCAGCGGCAGTCAGAAGGGACTGCCATGGGGGCTCTCCAGCATGCTTAGCAGCAGACCCGAAAGTGGACCAGAAGCACTTCCAGTCCACTTCTGGGTCTGCCGGGGAGCGTGCTGGGGGGACCCCTGTGCACCCTTGGCTCAGTGACTGGTGCCTCCTGGGTCTGCGGGGGGGCCCCCCGGGGTCCCCCCCATGGCTGATTGCCAAGCCAGGGAGGTGCGGGGGGGGGGGGGCCCCAGGGCACCCCCCGGGGGACCCGGAAGTGGACTTGAAGTACAGTGGTCCACTTCTGGGTTCAGCACTTATCATGTGGAGGGCCCCCACATGCTCCTGTGGGACGCTCCCTCTGCCCCAGCATCACAGTGATCACAAGCTGCGCTGGTACCTTGAGGTATGTAGAAAAATTTTTTAAAGCTGTATCTATGTCTGAATCGCTGATTTTCTAAATCAGCATTGAATCTTCAGAATAGAATTTGTCTGAATGAATCAGGGACAGTGGTCCTAATCAATAAATTGAATCACTTTCCCTGATTCAGGCTGAATGCGAATGCAAATTGAATAGGGCCTGCTTTGCACGGCCCTAGTTAGTACTTCATATTAGAGGTACTAAAGTATATGGGTACTATATGCAAATTACTGCAGCTATGTTTATTTCAAGGTCGTTTTTTTTTTTTTCTTCCAAATTTGCTCTTCCTTCCACGTGCTTAGGGAGACCAGGATCTGACAGTAAAGGGGGAGGGGGGGTATCATAGAAAATTAGGGTTGGAAGAATCCTCAGGAGGTCATCTAGTCCAATTCCCTGCTCAAAGCATGAGCAGCCCCAACCAGATCATCCTAGCCAAAGCTTTGTGTAGTTCAGTCTTGAAAACCTCCAAAGACGGAAAGTCCACTACCTGTGGGTAACCTGTTCCAGTGTTTTACTACCCTCCTAGTGAGAAAAAATCTTCCTGATATGTAACCTAAAGTCCCCTTGCTGCAACTTGAAACCATTGCTCCTTGTTCTGTCATCTGTCACCACGGAGCACAGTTCAGCTCCATCTTCTTTTGAACCCTGCTTCAGGTAGTTGAAGGCTGCTATGAAATCCCTCCTCAGTCTTCTCTTCTCCAGACTAAATAAGCCCAATTCCCTCAGCCTTTCCTCTTAAGTCATGTCACCCTCACCACCCCCCGTCCCCTCCCCAATTTTGTTGTCCTCCGCTGGATCCTCTCCAATTTGTCCACATCCTTTCTCTAGTTGGGGTGGAGGTGAACTGACCACAGTTCTGCAACTGCACAGAACTGCAGCTGTGGTCTCACCAGTGTTGAATAGAGGGGAATAATCACTTCCCTTGACCTGGTGGCAACAGACCTACCAATGCAAGGGGAAGTAATTGGTGGGAACAGATGGCGAAGGGGCTACCTGACCCCCAGATTCATTTTCCCTGCTGTAGCAGTGGGAGGGAGACAAATTCAAAACAAACCTCCAATATTTAGATTCCATACCTGGAAAATTAAATCAAATTTATAAATCTTCCAAATATAGAATCTAATTATTGGGGGGGGAGGGGGGGGGACGGGTCTTCTTGTAATCAGGGTAAGCTTATATTCAGGTATAATCAGTAAATTAGGAGGCAGACCTAGTACAAACAGGGGTTATTTATTTAGAAAACAAATTAATATTAGAGGTACTATCATTGTGGTTTTGCATCTGTCCATCCTGTACTCTTAGGTATAGTACCTAAGCTGATGTAAACAGATTGATTTACACCAGCTGAGAAGATGAGTGCCTTCAGGTTTACATTACATGGAAAGGCACTTGCCATTCTTTGATACAGACCTTCAGTATAACTGGTCTGCAGCTACAGAGTCACAGACCAGTCAAAGTCCTTTAAGAAACGTCTTCCCAGAACTGTGGTGGCATGATCAGGGACATCTGCACTGACACTTGTGTCATGGGAGAAGAGCATTGCACAAAGCTACATTACCCTGTGCTGCGTACCAAGTGCACAGAGCAACACTTGACTGATATTCCCTCTTCTATAAGGTTTCTCATTTTGAAGAGCTGATGAGTATCAGGAGAAATAGTTGAAACAGGTGGATGAAAAGCAGTAAGCATCATTTGCCAAACTGAAAAATGGCA
>NW_005841831.1:7512123-7517802 GCF_000455745.1 Alligator sinensis | reverse complement strand
GAAAGAAGTATTCAAACACCGCAAACAAATAGTAGGAAGGTAAACCACTGAAAATCAACTCAGAGGTCTTGAGAAACCAAACAGCAAAACCAGCTTAACACTATAAGGTCTTGACCTGGGAAATATTTGCTATTGGTTATAATAGATGTAACTACAATCCTTTCTACTTAAGTCAAAGGGAACACTTATTGTTGTAACCTATTATACTGTATATCTATTAGCCAGTGTTGGGAAGATCTGATCCTATTATTGTATTTGTTTTGCTCATCAAAGAGTTGAAGGCATTTAAAATGTATGGATATATTTTCTAACTTCACACTGGATTGAGGACTCCTTTGCCATGTGGAATATGCATACTCACCTCGGGCATTAAGAGGGGGAACTGGGATATCACCCTGCTAGGAGTCTTTGCCATTACAGTGGCAGTCCTGTGCTGCTTCTGCCCAGCCACAGGAGGCAGTGTCACACCAAGTGTATATCTAGAGAAGGGGTTATAAACATTTTTGGGCAGAGTGACAAAGATACCTGCAAACTCAACTTGTAAGATGCTGGCATGCCAGGGGCAGATGGCAGAGGAGCTGAGAAGGGCCCGATCCTTGTTGTGGCAATGCAGCCCTGACCCATTCCCCACTGTCTGCCCCAAGGTGCACGTGCTGGCCATGGAGCCCAGGTTACTCACAACAGGCCTCATGGAGGCTGAAAGTAGCTGCACCAAGGTCTGTGGCACCCCAGCTCAGCTCATTGATGGTGGTGGATGCACATGTGCCTCTAGGCGGATAGTGGGGAAGGGGCTAGGCTGCCCTATAATAACAAGACTTGGGCCCCTCACAGTTCCCCTGCGATCTGTCCTGAGGTGTGCATGCAAAACAAAGTGCCTTTGCATGCCATGCTCTGGCACGCATGCTGGGGGTTGCCTACTCTTGATCTAGATGGGGGGAGGCAAGTGGAGTGAGCAGAAGGGCGCTATTCCCATACCCCCAGGAGCCTTGCAGCCTTATGTCCAATATATATGTATGGGGTAGAGGGGAAGGCAGTGAACAGGGCACCAGCTCGCATGGAACCCAGCGACAAGGTTGCAGCTGCTGAAGTGGCTACAGCAGTGGCAGCAGTACCCTGGGAAGGTAAGCCTTTTCTCCTTACCTATATCTGTTTTTCCCTGCTTCTCTCTGGTCTGCAATGGTCATCATACTCTGTGCCCTCCCACCCCATTAAACTCTGTATTCTTATAAATTATGATTTTTTTCTGTGTTTAGATCTGCTCTAAGAAACTTGATAATCAAAGATTTTTGTCTGTGTTGTCAGTATATTTAGATTTTTTGTGCCCAAATCCTCTGAAAAAGTGGCTCTTAGAATTTTGAAGACCATTCATCACATAGCTCAAACAATAGTAGGAAAGTTGAATCTCAGGTCCAAACTACAACAGTGTCATTGATTATATAACACAAATTCCTTCCCTCTCCCACTAAACTCCCCAGCATTGGGGTGGTGTAGGATTGAACTTTGTAGTAGTAGCACTTTGGTTTGCTGTTATGCAAGTTTAATTAGTCTCCTGGTTAAGAAACTATCTCAATTTGACCCTTTGTAGACAAGCTCATTTGTAGAGAATATTTCCTCACCTGTCATTCCCCAGGTGGTCCAGCAGGGTCTTTTGGCCAACGCAGAGAGGTTATCAAAGTGTTACCGAATAAAGGACGAAGACTTTTTTTCCCCGCAGCTTCTAAGTTTGGAAAGCATGTGCCTTGGTTTTAATATAAAGTGCCCATTGATGCAAGATGCCACAAATAAAGAGCACTTTTCTTTTTTCTTTGGCACTGAGTCATTTGTACAGTTAGTTTTGAGAAAAGTGAATGCATTTGTGTGTGTGTGTGGGGGGGGGGGGGGGGGGATGTAGTAATACAGGCACTACTGGAACCCTAGTAGAATAGATTTATTTAGCAATCAGTGGATCCTGCCATACCTGTCTTTTATTTAATGCCTTGTCAGAATTTTGGTGCAACTCCCTATCCTTTTTTTTTTTCATTGACAGGTATCTTGAAGTAGATCCACATGTATATAAAAAGATCCAGACACACAGAGATACAGACAACGATAAGATACTGTTATATAGCTGCATTGTTTTAGAGCTTTGCTCCAGAATGTTATATAATTACAGCCTTTGGTTCCACTACTATAAATATTAATAGTAATTAGCATTTTTCATCCATTGATCTCAAAGTGGATCACAAAGGTGGGTGAGTATCATTATCCTTTTTTTAAAGATGGGGCAACTGAGATAGTGAGGTAGGCAATTACTTGCCAAATGTTAAATAATGAAACAGTGGAAGATATGAACACAGTGTCTAGGTGTCTCGATTCCTGGTTAGGTACTCTATTCCCCCATATGCAATGAGACCTTTTATTAGTAAAATAACTCACCCTATTTCTCTTTAGCATCAGAATATCTATAAGAGTTTGGCCTGCTGTGATCTTGGAATACATTTAAATCCACATCTGCAGGGTTGGGATTTGGTGGGGGGGGGGGGGGTATTATTCATATATAGTTGTTTCCATGGCAGTTACCTGTTTTTTGGACTTTTCTGGTATAAGATGTATGGAAAGTTTTTCTAAATGTAACTTAAAAAAATTCTTGGGAGAGGACTGTTCCAGAAGGAGGAGAATAGAAAAGGTTAGCATCGTCTCTGGTTTCCTGACTGGCCAGGCACCATTGGCATGTGGATATAATTTGTTTCCTGTGACTGTTTGAATGACCTTCAAGTCATTACTGTAATTTGGCTGTTGTATTGTTATGGACTTTGGTCCCCACATCTGTTACTTTGCAGACACATTTTTTTTACACCAAAGATGTTCATATGTCTGCCTGCCTAACCAATATATCTTTTGATCTTCCTGGCTCTCTGCCTGCCAGGTTAGTGTAATATTTAAACTTAATGTAATATTTGCAGCTGACGGCTAAACGGGCTTAATTGTGACACTGTATTAGTGAAAGTAGTGCATTTGGATGGCTAACCCCCTATCAGCCCATGCTTTAATATTATCAGCATTTTTTGTGACAATTTCAGCTCAAAAAATGTCAACATGTTCCTTTCCAACTCAGTATGTAGCGTTGAAGCCCTGTGAATGAATGCGTCTTTCATTGATTCCTCTTACTAACTGTCATGGGTCCACTCTGCATTTAATTCATATTTTATAAAAATTGGCTATGGTGTCAGAGAGATACAAGTGCCTGAATTGCATCCCTGGCTTCCATACAGCCATGGGTTTAAATACCGACATTGTCCTAACAGCCTCATCAGTATTCCTCAGTTCTGTTGAAAAGCTGAGTTCCACACATATAAATGAACGATAGACCGAAGGGCAGGCTCCGAGCTTCAAAGCCCAGCTGGGACAATGTCCCTTTGCTCCAGCAGCAGGCAGCTTCTGGCTCCAGCTCCACAATCGCTGGTGGTTCTGGGAACCCCACTATGAATGTTGCTCTGGCACTGGTGGCAATTACAGATACTTGTAGCATCTGCAACTGGGGCCCTCTGTCTCCAGGGTTTTTAGTCCAGCACGGGTATTATACATGCAGACATTTCTGCATCTCATTTTTTAAAATGTGTCGTCTTTGCCAGCCTCAGGGCATATGCATCATATTTAATCACGGCTACATAGCCCTCCAAAATGGTCACTCCATCCAAACAGCAGCCTTCAGTCAAGTTACAGAAAAGCACCCTGTGCCCCAAGGTCAAGATGCTGTGGACAAAATTCTCTTTTACTGCTAAGAAATGTCAGTTGAACTCACACGATCATTATGTGTCTAAGTCGTTCCATAACCCTTATGGATACGGACTGTGTTGTTTGGAAATCATTTGAGTGGCAGTCCTCATTACAGTACTTCATGAAGGAGAGGCCTCTTGGAAGACACGGTACAGTCCTCTAACAGAAAGGAGCATGTGCCTAAATTCATAACGAGGGAAAAGGAAGCCCAGGCGATTTGGTTGTACCAAACCTCAAGACTGTTGACTTTTTCTTTCAGAAATAAGAGAGCCCGCATGTGTACAATCATGAGCAGTTTTCAGCCCTCTGTCACCAGTCTACCTCTTGAAATGGGACACTGATTGTCTCACTGCATTATCAACTCTCTCATGAAATCACACTTCCCCTTTGGTATCTCTCTCCGCACATCTGGCTTGCACACCTGGATTGGGTTCCGTTTGTTTCAGATCACCTGGGGCCTGCAAGTTAGAGTCCCCTCCCACTTGTACTGGTACCAATCTCTTGAGGCAGATCCTGCCCTCTGTTACTAAAATGTAATCCAGACTATTTCCAGGTTTTACGTGGTAGAACTCCAGGTAGATGTCAGTGTCTGTTGTAACTTGGCACTAAAGAGTCATTAGGTAAAATGCATAAATACCCTTGGAGGAAAGGGCAAAAATGAAAGGTTTCTTCCCTTTTTCCCTGGGCTAAAGATCCCTGTTGCTTGCTTTCCTTCTTAGCCTGTGAGTCTTCTTCTCTTGTTTGCCTAGTGGGCCAGCTTCAAGAAGAAGGGAATGCAAGGTCCTCACAATCATATCGTCTACATAGCTTTCAGCTTCAGGTACTCTGGTTTGATGGGCATTTTTACACAAGTGAGTGTCGTAGCACCGGGCACTTTGAAAAGTGCCGGGCACTGTGATGCATGTAGCTGTATTAAAGGTGAAATGCATGTCAGTGCTGAGAAAATGGTGGTGGCGCGGTTTTAAACTAAAACACATAGGAGGTGCTTTAGTTAAAAAAAATGCACCGCTGCCTTTTTCTGTGCGCTGACATGCATTTCACCACTTATACAACTGAATGCAATGCAGCGCAGTGCATGTCAGCTCGCGTGCGGAGCATACTTGATTAATTGAATCTGCTCTGAAGCAGTGGATCTCCAGCATGTCGCAGGACACAAATGTATGTGTATAAATGCCTATGATGTGTGAGTCTAAAGATCCTGGGGCAGAAGGGGGCATATAATCAAAGTGCCCCTGGTTTTGGACACCAAAGAGTGGGTCAGGAGCAGTGGGCCTTGAACTCTCCTAGAAATGCTTTTTTGCATGTGTTTTTTCCTTGCTCCCCAACTTGTTCCCACATGGAGCTTTCCAAGAAAATCATTCTTCCTCTCTTAGATTACTATTGCGAGTAAGTAAAGTATGTGGACTCCAAGATGAACATGAGTCGGCAGTGTGACGAAGCCATCAGAAAAGCTAATGGCACTTTATCATGCATCAGCAGATGCATGACAAACAGATCCAAGGAGGTGATAATTCCCCTCTATCAGGCGCTGGTCAGACCGCAGTTGGAGTACTGTGTGCAATTCTGGGCACCGCACTTCAAGAGAGATGTGGATAACCTGGAGAGGGTCCAGAGAAGGGCCACTCATATGGTTAACGGCTTGCAGGCCAAGCCCTACAAGGAGAGACTAGAGAACCTGGACCTTTTTAGCCTCTGCAAGAGAAGGTTGAGAGGCGACCTTGTGGCTGCCTATAAGTTCATCACGGGGGCACAGAAGGGAATTGGTGAGGTTTTATTCACCAAGGCGCCCCCGGGGGTTACAAGAAATAATGGCCACAAGCTAACAGAGAGCAGATTTAGACTGGACATTAGGAAGAACTTCTTCACAGTTAGAATAGCCAAGGTCTGGAACGGGCTCCCAAGGGAGGTGGTGCTCTCCCCTAC
>NW_005841831.1:7508507-7512087 GCF_000455745.1 Alligator sinensis | reverse complement strand
TTGGGGGTCTTTAAGAGAAGGCTGGATAGGCATCTGGCTGGGGTCATCTGACCCCAGCACTCTTTCCTGCCTATGCAGGGGGTCGGACTTGATGATCTTTTGAGGTCCCTTCCAACCCTAACATCTATGAATCTATGTCATGTTGAGTATCTATTTACACTTTGCTTCACGTGAGAGGTGATAAAGGTTCTTTAAAGTAGTGGCTTTGAAGGCTGGTTGGGAAAGGGAGGGGTGGTGAGTTATAATATTTCTTGCTGAGGTACCCTGGGGCAGCAGAGTCCATCATGAGTCACAGAGAGCCCCTTTGCAGGAAGGGGTGCGTGGATAAGGACAGAGAGCAGTCTACCCTAGGGTGCTGGAGAACCTGGCCAAACACTTATGAGTGACATGCCACACGTAAGCTTCATAGAAACTAGCTTACAAATGTTTTACAGTTTTCAGGCAACATCTTTGTGGCTGGTTGACCACTTTTAACCAATTAATTGCACAATAAATGTGTCAGAGGCCCCATATTCTAATAAGCATCAAGGCTTTTCCAATAGCTGTGTGTTAGACATCTAGTGGGTGAATCAGGATTTAGCTCTATAGCTCTACTGACTTTTGGTCACTATATTCATGGATTTAAATCTAGGGACTATTGTTTTAAGCTTCCTGGCTCATTCCACAAGTAATGGTGATATAGGGTAGTATTATACCAAGCTCAAGAGATATAGGATTTACAAAGTCTAAATTGTACCCCAATCAGGAAGGTGCTTCCCAGCAACGTGATGAAGCATTGGCTCAGCAGAGAGAGAGCACCCCTGCTATTACAAGGCCGCTTTCTGACATATCATAGGTCAGGAGGATAAGACACCGGGGTGTAGGCAGTCTGGCATAATTGTTAGGCCATCAAGGGATGGAAGGGCTTGGGGCTGGGTCAAAGGGCAGGTGACCGATCCAGAAGCAGAGTCCAAGATACAGTCCAGGGTCAGGATATGGGGGTCAGATACTGAGAATGAATCTGGAGAGCAATCCATGGGGCAAAGTCCAAAATTGAAAACCAGGGTCAGGAAGCAGGAGGCTTGCCACAGAAGAACTGTTGACTGACCTGGAGATGCAGGGCCCTAGCTGGTGCTAAATGGATAGGTAGTGCTCCCAGCAGCCAATGAGGATGCTTGCTGCTCCTAAACTGGGGCAGAGTTAAATATCTGGGGCTTGCTGCAGGTGTGGCTGCTGCAGAATTTGGTTCAGGTTGGCCTGATTGCTCAGAGTCCCTAACAAGGGCTGTCCAACTTCTAAGCAGCAAAGGGTCACATGTCCCCTGGGCCTTACGACATGTGCAAGCAGACATTCTTCTCCTGTTGGCCACTGGTGTGGCATGCTGTGCAGCAGGCACCTCCCCACCACCACGTTGACTGTATTGTCCCACCTGTGGATGGAGGAGCCTGTGAACCCCAGCAAGAGCAGCAGGAGAACAACAGGAAGAGAGGTACCTGGACTGGGAGCCCAGGGGCTGGAGAAGGGGGGGAGAGAGAGAAAGTGTGTGTGTGTGTGTGTGTGTGTGTGTGTGTGTGTGTGTGTGTGTGTGTGTCACAAGTTAACCCTTCGTGGTCTGGACTTGGCTCATGGGCCACCAGTTTGATAGCCCTGTAATGGCAGGAATCCTTGGAGGCTTCCCAATCAAATAAAGGGCTGGCTCATTCTCTTTTATGTTGTAAGACTTTACAGTTTTCACGTTCAAGGTGAAATAGGTGAAATGATACAGAATACAGGTGCTTTGAGATGATTTGGATAAAATATTAGGATCATTTTCCTAAGTTTGGCAGTGGCCCTTTAACAAACTGGGACAGTAACAAAATACGCCTTTCTTACTTCCAAAAGAAAAGAAAATATTTCTGAAGAGTGTTGCTGGTTTGAGTCCTCAGTGAAAGGTTCCATAATTGCTGGTTAACTGGCCTGGTAAACAGACCCTTGTGTAGACTTGCTGTAATTGAGGGTGTGTGGGTCATGCCGTTTAATTACTGTCTGACTGCTTGGAATAGAAACCTTTCCACAGCCGCAGAATCACTCTGCATCTGATTAAGTAAACAAATTGGCAGTTACCAATCTGTGTTACGTTTGACAGAAGGATTCGCTCACACAGAACGTGCAGATAGAAAGAGAGGTGTATTGCCAGGGCAGCCAGAGGCTTCGTGGGCAAGTCTCCCACTCATCTGGCAAGAAAGGACCTAATTAAACTCCCAAACGTAACCTGTCCCAGACAGAACAGCTTTCACGCCAATTGTGCTGTCACTAAAAGATCAAATTAGAAACCAGAGAAGCTGGACTTAAGTTAAAAGGCATTTTGGGGTCCCATGGTGTCTCCAGAACCTCTCCTCCCATCCCAGGAGTATTGTCTAGACTGGAGCCCTCTGTGCTTTTTCCAAATGGAGTGTCTCTTTAAGAAAGAACCAGATTTGGGGGTTGGGGAGTGTTCATTTTTTTCCCCCAGAAAGGAGAAGAGAACAGCACCAGGGGCAGGAGGAAGGAGCAGTACAGGATTTACAGGCCTGGGAACAGACTGTTATAGAGGGAGGCTTCTTAGAAAATGGATTAATTGATTGAAGGATCACGTAAGGGAAAGGACTGAAAAAACCTAGAGGGCTAAATCATTGGGGTTGGGAGTGCCAGCTACTACAAGTCCAGAAATCTCTGGAAATCTTTGTGACTGTCAGTTCAGGTGGAAACTGGGATAGGTAGGGTCTCTGCCACCTCAGTAATCTGCTTGAATTCCTATTTGCTGTCAGAATAGCAGTGTATGTAAAGGGAAGCAGGACGTGTAAAGGGTATTCAAGGCAAAAGGCTGGACTGAGAGAGGACAGTGGCAGTAGAGATGCTCATTAACAGAATAGGCTTTTCCAAGATTTGAATGAACTTAAAGACAGAATATAAAAATCACTGGGTGCATCTACCCATCATTAATGTGCTTTTGCTACTGTGTGTTAAATTTAGTACCTCTAATGTGAGGTACCAAATAAATGCACGTTAGGGTGCCCTAATGCACTGTAGAGAAAGCACACTCTTTTTTAGTGACTCTTAAAATGCAGTAGCCTGTTTTTACTGTGCATTATCGTATTAGTGTGGTTTTTGACGTAACACTTTAATGCACAGTAAAAATAGGCTACTACGCATCAAAGTGCATGTATAGATGCACACACTAGTTAACAATTTGGGTTTCCAGCCAAGAGGTGAATCAGAAACTAATAACAGCACTGTATTGTCGAGGTTTCTGGTATGCAACTAGTGCCCTCAGTGCACTGGGCATCTGCACCCAAAGGAGGATATAGTTCTCACCCTGAAAAGTTTGTGGACCTGGAATTAACCAACTGCATGCAATGGCAGGCTGTAACCACTCTGCTTGCATGCTGTGTACCTGCCTTGATTGTTTTTGTCATTTGACGTTATTAGATCTTCAGGCAAGGGGCAGGTCTGCACATTGCTTAATACATAGCATGTTGTCATAGTACAAACAACGTTAATGAAGAGCTCCAAGCAGGATTATCAAGAGAAACCTATCTGTAAGGTCCTTATGACATTGAATGTCATCTCTGGTTCTTCAGTG
>NW_005841831.1:7499582-7508497 GCF_000455745.1 Alligator sinensis | reverse complement strand
TATGACATTTGGCAATGGACAGTAGATATCATGTACAGTGTCATAATAGTTTATCCTTCATTTGTTAAGAACAAATGAACATGGACATGGATAGCCTGCTTCCGTCTGCTCTGCTCTTCTCTTGACTTTTTTCTTAATGCAGCCTCCATTCCTTTTATCTGCTCCTGGGCCAGTGATTTCCCCCTGCTTTCCCATAGGTCTGGCAACCTCCTCCAAAACCCACTCCCTGCCTATTCAGAGCAGGGAATTTCAATATTTGCTCCCCACTTCCCTCCTGGCTGTGCCCCTCCTGATTCTTCATGGCAAGGTGGCAATGGGCAGTATACACTTCTTTTTCTGAGATTCTCTCAAACACCTTGGTTTGTACTGCAGTTTACCTTTAGCTAGATATTTGGCTGGTGAGAGGGGTGATCCTCCGAGGAGTTATCACTGATCCTGGTTTTCTCTGATTTACCAAAATCCCCAATTTTTTATTAAAAAAAACTAACCCCAAATTCACATTTTTCTATGATTTAAATGAAACATCACTAATATATATAGATATCTATGTATATCTATACACAGATATATATAGAGAGATCTGTATATATAGATATATCTCTCATATCTATATCTATATTAGTGGTATTTCATTTAAATCACAGAAAAATGTGGATTTGGGGTTACTTTTTTAACTGAAAATTGGGGATTTTGCTTTAAATAAGCGAAAACCAGGATCCCTGGTTATCACAGAGTCTATTCACTATGACGTGGCTCTTCTCCTTATAACTTTTGGCAAATACACAGAAGTTCAACATAAGTTTCATCCAGAAGCTAAGTAAGTTGAAATTCCTTGTTCACCTTAAATCATGATTTGCAGTGGATCCTCAAGGATATTTTTCACCTAGTATCAGTTTGCAACGCAGGGGCCGTGTCTACATGAGATGCTGACTGCTCAGTTGTTACTCCAGTGTGAGGTACTAAATGAATGTGCATTAGGCTGTGCTAATGCACAGTAGTGCATTTGCAGGCTTTTTAGTGACGCTTAGTGCTCAGTAGACTATTTTACTGCACATTAGTGTAATGTCATGATTTCTGATGAATGTAATGTTTTAACGTTCAGTAAAATAGTCTTCTGTGCATTAAAGTGCATGTGTAGATGCACCCAGTGATGAATGTTGTTTATATGGACTGCTTCTCAAAGATTCACGTGTGCTCTAGTTGCTTTGTATATTGGTAACACAAAACAACTATGGACTGAGTTAGGTTTATGACTGCTGTGTGTCTATGGAGTAGCACAAAGCGGTTGAAACAGATTAGTGAATCTGCTTCTTAGACTATAAATTCTTTGGAGCAGAAATTTTGTCTTTATATTTGTTCTATAGAGTCTCAAGCATGCTTTTGAGAGCTGTATGAAGGTAGTAATAATGTTGAATGAGATAGGGAGATAGAAGCATGTGGCTACTCTTCAAAAGTCCTTCTAAGAGGCTGGGATCTGGGATTTTTTGTTTAGAAATACTACTGTGCACAAATTGGGGGGGGGGGTGCATTTGCAGTGTAAAATATTCCAGTCCTTGATGAGACCCTGGATCCTGCACTATTCAAACTCATTGTGATCCCTTTCTTTTGCTTGCTATATGCAATATGTTGCTTTTCAGGAAAACCATGTTTATCAAATCTTTGGTGCATTTGAATAGAACAGGGTCTTACTGAGCACGCCGTTTCCTTGTTTAAAACACACACAGGAATTGCAGAATTACACTCCACCCACCCCAACCAAAATTCAACCTAAACTTGAAAAAAGTCCTACAGCAGATGGGGCAGTTTGGGGGAGGGCAGGACAGGGGAAAAGCTACAGATGAGAAATAGGGATTGCATGTGCTTCCCTCATTGTTGTGTCACATCTAGGAATGATTTCAGTCTTTATTTCCTAACTTTCCATCTTATTTAGTGGACCAAACATTCTAGAGCTTGGTGCTAAATCAGAAAAGAAACAAAATCCAGTGTGGTATCATTGGTATGACACTGGCAGGGTCTACATGTGACACTGACTGTGCAATAGCCCATAGTGCCTGTGCAGTAGTGTCACAGGGCAGAAAGCGTGACACAACACTACTGCACAGTCGTCTTGGGGTACTGCCCAGTCAGCATCACGAAAAAGCCGTTCAGTGATGCTACTGAGCAGTAACTCTGGTTGCTGCGTAGACATTTAGTACTTGCATAAACACAGTATAAAATGACTCTGCGGTAATGAATGTGCTGTCAGTGTCTCGTAGACATGGCCACTGTGCAGCAATCTGTTTTATACCTTTCTGCAGGAATAACTGGTATTATTTTGAGACATAAGGAGTGTTTTCTCAGGTGGTATCTTGTTCTTGTCGTGTTCAGTACGCAGGCTGCTGAGGTCTGTGTGTTCTGGAAGGCTGACGCTAGCAAGCAGTCTCCCAGATGCCAAAAGGTGATGCAGAAAAGAAAATCTGGAATCCGAGTTCAGTGACAAAAGCTCAGAAAGGTTTATCGTCCTTGGACAGTACACCAGTTGGTCTGATTAATAGTCCATCCAGCATAAGAAGCTTGCCCTTGACATGTTGTGACTCATGACGTGCAGCCCATGCTTCCTTAAGTCACTTTGATGGACAGGTCTCACGACCCCCTCTATTGACACTTGAGTACTGCTCCGCGTCTCCCCCCTTCCTGGTTCATACCAATTCTTGTCTCTCTCTGTCAAGATGTTCATCTCTACTTGTTTCTTTTACAGATTTACACATCTGCACTTCATTTTCTTGTTATTTCTCTCTCATTAGTGAGTTCTTACTCTTTACATTTGTCCTCAGGTTTTTCACCTGCTGTTTTTTTACTCCCTTCTTTGAATTTCTTATTGGTTCATTCAGCAGTCACGAGCCCCCTTTCTCTTAAACTTTTTTTCAGCCCGTTAGCTTACTGTATTTTAGTGTAACTATGGCCTACCTCAGGGTCATCCCTAGGGTACAGCGAATGGGGGCGTCTACCCCAGGTCCCATGCACTGGGTGCTTCCGCAGAGCCGGGAAGAGTGGCTGAGGCCTCTCCCGTGGGGTCTGCCTGGTGCTGGTGGCTCCACCATGAGCCACAGACAAAGCATGAAGACCCCCCGCCCACCAGGCTTGGGGGAGACCACAGCCAATGCCATGCCTTTGTGGGGGGTCCCATTAGCCCCCCCAGTGTTAAGGGGGCCCTGCATCCCCTAGGGTCAGCCCTGGTCAGTAATCCTACCTTAACCAGCAATCCTACAGCTCGTAGTTGAAATCAGCCTGGAAACATGATGATATATATGTAGAAGGAAAAGTAGGAGCTTTTGGAGGCATGGTATGTTGCCCATGAAAACTTTTTTCTTAAGTCGACCTGAGAGGAAAAAGAAAAGGAAAACAAATACATTTCAAGTTGTTCAGATGTTAATGGGATGGAAAAGTGTAAGGTCTCTGAAGAAGCTTCATTAGAGTACTTTGCTGCCTTTTGGTTGCTTCCTATTTTGAGGGGCTGCGTCTTTCTTGCTAGCAGGTGCAATTTTCTGCTGCCCCTTAAGCTACTGCTGTGCTGTCTCAGCAGAGAAGACGCAGACTCCATACAGCAGTCCAACTTACGGAAGAATCTTCAGGTAATGCTGTAAATGTGCTTGTTGCAAGCTCTGCTATCCTGACATGAGGAACAAGTGTTTTTTTCCTGTTTTTTGATGTTGTCACCACTGGAATTTATTTAAAGAAGTATTGTGGCCTGGCAGTGGCCATATGACTGACTGCGCTTGATGGGTAAAGAGGGAAACACAAAATGGACTCAATATTTCTTTCTGCATTCCCAGCACTCCCTCAAAAGCAAATGAAATAGCAAATGAAAAAAGGAGCAGCAAAAGTCCTTTTGTAAAATTGAGAGAGACTAGGGTATCCCAGAAGTATACCTGATTTTGCAATTCAGGAGCATGAGTTTCTCTAGCCTTTCTTTCCATGCCTCTTAATGTGCGTGACTTCTACTAGAACAGGGTGTTGTGAAGCACAGAAAGCACTAAAAAGATTTTCTGCTGTCTCAGGTCTTTAATGTCCAGCTTGTTGTTCAGCAATTTTGATGCAGTTGCTGATATGTGTTTTAGATCAAGTGCACAGTGATGTACACTGGAAAATGCTGTTCAGACCAAGAAACTCTCCTCCTCCAGTCTGCTGCTGCAGACCGAATTAAATGGCTAGTGGCACTGAGAAAGATAAAGACTCTTCAACTGCTAATGAATGCCAGATTTGCCAAGCAAACGAGCAGGACTTGTTCCTTGGTGATGAGAGGAAGTGGCCGTGAACTTTCTCAGAAAAAAACAATCTTCAACAATGGGAAAACAACAACTTATGAAATGCTCAGCACCGAAGAGGCAGGCAGAAAAATCTGAGCGACTGGGTTTTTCGACGTTTTATTTTTTTCTGTCTCTTCTGTTTTTTTTTTATACTGGTTATATGGTTTCCTGTTTATTGCAAAACTCGTGGGTGTCTGCATTTTGTACCTGTGGTGCATTCCAGACCCCACACACTTCCTGTCTTCAAGTGGGCTACTAAGATGACATTGTGCCTTATTATTTCTGCATCACAGTTGCAGCAACGTCTTTCAAATTGGAGCTCTGATTACCTGCCAGCACAGAGGTTACTGAGCATTACATTGTAAAGTGAGCCAGGGTGACTAATGAATAATATTTGCTGCCGTTGTTTGCTGTGTTAGATGTCTTCTGGCTTGCATTTCTTTTTATAACTTGTAGTTGTTAGAGGGACTACAGTGACTATTCAGGGCATTACTCACTGCTTTCTCTTTGTATTTTTGCTGAGAGCTGGTAAAAGTTGCCAGACTTCCTTAGCACAGAGACAGACAGAAGGGGCAACAGTAACATAAGACCGTCACACATCTTGTCTTAACGGTTAGGGTCCAAATTGATCCCCGTGTGTCCACCTGTAGGGGTCATGGAGTTCCTTCTTTGCCCTCTGGTGAGACTGCTGGGTTTCTGAGCACCAGGTTAATGGGAACTGGATTGAGATAATCATGCAGGACTTAAAGAAAAGCTATCACCTGTCCGTAACTTTCAGTGGCTACTGACCCATGCACAAATAGTAGTTTGAAAAAAGAAGGAACGAAAATTGAAAACGACTTGGAACCAAGCTATTCAGGCGGTTACCTCTGCTTTTGGGGCACTTGGAGAAATCCCAAGGACACTGTAGCATGAGGTGAGGACAAATAATCTATTCCTAACTATTGACAGTTTCGTGCTGAGTAGCTTGTGATTTGGACCTAGGCCCCTGGAAGCCCTAACTAGCGAATGCCCTGAATTTCCACTGAAAAATATTGTTAGTTTTCTTCTCCATTGTTTTTACTAACAGCGGTGAATCTGTGGACTTGTGCAATCCACTCCAGGCAGCAGTGTGTTCTGCTATGCTCCTCAACTGTGTGTAAGATCCAGTTCCAAGTAATACCATTCCTTAATTACCTATCCTTGATTACTTTGGATGTAGTGAGAAAGGGCCATGTGAGAAATGTAGTTTAAATGTTGAAGTCTTACATACATTTGTTCCTACACACATTGGCTTGGAAAGTCGCTACCCCGTTCTTTGTTGATCTTTTAGACTTTTTAAAAATGTAAAGTCTTCTTTTGGATGATGGAAATACTTGGAATTATGCCATTTTTAAGGCAAGCTCCCAAGGCTGACTCAAGTCAGTAAAGCCAAGGTGAAGGAGAGGATTATAGATTTGTCAGAGAGAAACCTTACTGTTCCAGCTCCCTTTTATTCCACAATACTTAAATGTCTTGTTTGTGTTATTAATTGGAGAATACAAAAAAAAAAAAAAAAAAAGGACTATAGCACAAATTGGGAAGGTGACATTTTCTGTAGTGTATGCCAGGATTTCTTTTTAGATTATGCTAATGCTGCAGATAATTTTATAGCATTGACACACAAATGAGCTGTAAATGACTTAGCTTGGTTACTGGAAACCATCTAGCTACAGCAACATGAAACTTTGCATAGGCTGCTGAGAAACTATGTAAATTAGCCCACTGTTCCCTGCAGCCATTGCTAGATTGTTTCCAGTACTTGGGCTAGCTTGTTTATGGCTAGCTCAGGTATCCCTACATCACAGAGTATACAGAATAGATATGGATAGAGTTCCTCAAGAGCTAGAATTTAAGTTGTAGTTTAAGGGCAGATTTCTCCTTAAATATGGGAGTGACATGCAGTTCTTAGGCACCTAAGTTACCAAGGATATTTGACTTTGCTATCTATAGTAGCCTAAACCCTGCTAAAATGTCTGTCTTACAGTGACTGCATTTTCACTCTATGCAATTATTCTGGATACTTGGAAGGAGTTTCAAAGGCATGCAATTCCATTTGGGTTCCAGTCACTCGATGCCAACCTGGATTGCACAGTAAGGCGGCACAAACTTCCTAAATTGTTGATGGCTAGAAGCTGCAACTAATGACAGTTTCCTACTCTGCATCAAGCAAACACTACTTCTGGGAACAGCAGTGGTGCCTGCCTTTTGCCTAGAAGGTCAGGCACCTAGGAAACCCAGGTCCTAGACCCGCCTTCTCTTTTTGAAGGATGGGACCTGATCTCTCATTATGCAGGGCGGTGCCCAGGTCACTAGACCACAAGTCTAGGAAGAGTGAGAGCTCCTAGTCCTGTCCATTGAGCTGCGATGAGAGAGAGAATAATGAGGACAGAAGGGGAACAAGCAAAAGGGAGCCTGACTGTTGTTCAGGAAAGTTTCATAGTTGGTAGGGTCGGAAGGGACCTAAGCAGATCATCAAGTCCAACCCCCTGCCATGGGCAGGAAAGGATGCTGGAGTCAAACGACCCTGGCTAGGTGGTTGCCTAGCTTCAAAGTGACTGCTGCCCTGGCTGGGGGAAAGCAAGCCCTTCTCTCCACCAGTCTATGTGCATGTTACGGTACAGTGCTGTCGGGAAACCTGCATAAATAGCACTGGAGGCAGAAAGCAAGCTTCTTCCCATAATGTCCCATATGTTTGAAACTCCCTCCATGTGGGGTTGCAATAGATGTCTAAACTGCACTGTTTGGAAAGCCTTGGAGTAATAATCCTCATTACAGGATTTCTTCATATAAGAAAGTCTTTTGAGTAGCATGATCATGTGTCCTGGTTTGGCCGGGACAGTTCTCAATTTCTTAGGCCATCCCGGCATCCCAGCTGGTTGGTGAAAATGGAAACAAAAATACTGGATTGGTGCCACCCTGTCTGCACTGCCTGGCTGGCTCCACTTGAGTAGTGGCAGGAGGCAAGGGGCAGGCTGGGCTGTGCACCATTCTTCCTGCCTGGGGAGGGGACCAGCTGGGGTAGGGTGGGGTGGGAGTGCTACTGTCAGTGCAGGCTGCCCGTGTGTGTGTGTGGCACCACCCAAGTGAACTTGTATTTTGTTACCCTTTGGAGTCCTCCTGAGCAGCGGCTGGAGGCAGGGGACAAGCTGAGCTGGGCATTACTCCTTCTGCCTGGGTTTGATCTGGGTGGGCGGGGGGGCAGGGTGTCAGTGTCCCAGATTTCCTTATTTTTGTAAGATGTAAGTTGGAATCTGTAACAGGAAGGAGTATATGCCTGCATTTAGAGAAAGGAAAAGAAACTCTGCTGGGTTGGTAGTAGCAAATCTCAAAGTTCATGCATGTAAAATATTCAGCAGTCTCCAGCCCTCTCTCACTAGTCCACTCCACCTTGCGGAGAGAAGCTGACTCTCCACTGAGATCAAACTCCTGTGCACGTTTCACCACATACCCAACTTACACAGGAGGATGGACTGGGCAAGCTAAAGATTTGGGAACCATTTGTTTTCAGTCCACCCCAGGCCAAAATTTCCTCCCATTTGCAGTAATACATCTCTCAAGGGCCATATCCTACCGCCTACTACTAACATGCCATCTAGAAAGACTTAAAATGCCATGGCTCCAGAAATACATCAGTGTTTGTGGTGCATTTGATATTAAGAAGTTATTGTGTAATATTAAAGAATTATTGTGTAATATGCATAAACACCTTGGCATCAGGGGCTCGATCAAGTGCACTCGTGCAGAGCTACATAACTACATGTGTAGAGTTGAATGTCTCCCTGACCCTGGCTATGTATATCTGAAGTTTGCTGGCAACTTTGCATTAGACATCTTGTGAGTGAAATATAGTTTTCTATTTTGCCACCTTCTTGGTTTTAGATGTTTGGTGCATCACATTTCAAGCTTCCTTGGACAGGAAGAGATAAAAACAACTTCTCTTTGTATAATGGAGCATTGTCTCCTTTTCTTTGGGTGTCAGAGTGTGATGAGCTGAGATTCAAAATAGTTGTACAGGGATTTAAAGTTACTAAACACCTCATTTACTGTTACTACATATTACAGTCATAGAGTGAAAGAGGAGGGGGCATAGGGTCTGCAGTAGAACTACTTGTTAAAGGATAAAATGTTTCTGACCACTAATGCATCTTCTAATGCTATGAAGAGGCAAAGACTGAATTTCCTTTAAAAACCTGAGGACAGACCAGTTTCCAGATGATCTAGTCAGTATTGTCTCCATCTTGCTTAGACTGAGCATCAGCTGGCTGGTTCTTATCCAAGTCTGTAGCTCAGCCAGACCCTGATGATATTGCAGTCTGCCTTCTGCCTCTGCCAGGAGCATCACATGCACATTACACATGCAGGTGAACAGAATGGAAACCTTCCTGATGGCCTTGTTACATATTGCACTTTGAGATGCTCAAATGTTGATCCGTGTTGGTGCTAGCTCGAGTTAAGAACAGCTGCATGTTAAAGGCTAAAAACCCCTGAAAGTCTCCCACCCGCACAGCTGCAATTTGCCACTAGAGAGCTGATGAGTGGGGGCCGGATGAGCCGGGATCCTGGTTTTCCTTGATTAAAAAATTGCAGATTCTCTGATTTACCCCCCCC
>NW_005841831.1:7492066-7499551 GCF_000455745.1 Alligator sinensis | reverse complement strand
TTGGCCCAACTTGTGCCTCTCACTCCCTCTCCCCACATACCCCCCAGCCCTGCTGGTGCCTCTCGCCCCCCCCACAACCCTCTGCCCCCTGCCCCCAGCACTGCTGGAGGGGGGGGCCCAGCTGCCAGGGCTATAGGGCTACAGGGTCAGGGACCCATGTTGGCAGCACCTCACCAGATCTGTGCAATGGGTGGGGGTGGGGGTAGGTGCAGGCTGTGGGCTTGGGCTCCCTGCTGTTGCCCACACCTGGGGCCTCCTCAGCCCAGTGGGCATGACCTGGTGTGGCAGGGAACAGTGGACCTGCATGGAGAAGCTCCTTGTCGCTGTGAGCTCTGTGCTGCCCCGTTGATGTGCCCCATGTGCATGTGGCTGCAGTGGGGGCAGCCCCTCAAATCTGCCCTGTGCACAGAGGGGCATCACCAGGGCAGCGCAGAGCTCGCAGTGACAAGCAGCTTCTCTGTGTGGCTCTGCTGTTCCCTGCTGTGCTGGGTTGCGGAGGCCATGGGTGAGGGCAGTAGTGGGGAGCCTGTGTCTGCAGCCCATGCCCACCATGCACACAGATTTGGAGGGCATGAGTCCCCCTTTCCCCCCGGGAGTGCACACAGGGGCGGGGAGCCAGACCCACCCCCCAAACAAGCCACCCGCAGCCCCATCCTGCACCCCGCTGGGGCCCTGCAGCCACTCATTGTGGCTCTGGGTCCCAAGCCCCATGCACTGCCTAGCTGGCCAGCAGCCCCAATCCCAGCCCCATCCCTGCCCCACTCCCTCCCTACAGGGGCTCAATTTCCCCACCCGCGCTTACCTGTGGGGGCTGCTCTTGAGACAGCCTGGGGCCACGTACATGTATGTGCACATGGCGGCCCCTGCCTGATCGCCCTCCTCCCGCTCCCTCCCAGCGCCCTGCAGGCTGAAAATCTGCCGGTCTACAGGGGGCTCGTCCCAAAACTGCAAAATCCCTGGGGTTCGCTAATAAAATGAGAAATCCACATTTTTCTCTTGTAAAAGGTAAAATCCATGGTTTACTCAGTTTTTCTGCGGGGAACAGAAAGCCTATATGCCTGCTGGATGAGCAGCTATAGCTGTGAGTTGCCAGAGCAGTCTATTCCTGCTTTAGGTTGGGATGAATTGGTGGGGGCAGGAACATGAAGCTGAGAGGCAGGGAGTTAATGGAATAGGTGTGGGTAATGAACTGGGAGGTGGAGAGGCAGTTGGGATGAGGGACAGGTGGTAAAATGAAGGAAGTCAGCCACTTAAGAATAAAATAAAAAGAAGAAAGAACAAAAAGAATTTAAAAAGAAATAATGCAGGCAAGGTTCTTTGGGTAGATTTGATCTTTTATTTTATTAGATCAACTGAGTAGTTGGAAAAAAGTTCTTTGCAAGCTTTCAGGCGTAATCACCCTTCTTCAGGCATAGGGAGTCTCTGCTTCCATAAGAATAATGGTCTACACTCCTAATGTAACCACTAAAGTCACCACAGTCATACTGGGGCATATTTTGCCTTTAAAAAAATATTTTAGTTTGGAAATCATGTCTTAGTGAAATATTTAAACACAAATGGGCATACTTTAACCCATCCCCTCTCAGGAATTCATTTTATTCATTTTTTTAAATTAATCTCAATAACTGTATCATGGGTATGTTGCTGATGCATCAATATTTATAGTGTTAGTATCACAACTGCATCAGGTATCACCTATCATGAAGTTCATTATATTTAATGTAAATCTGCATTAAGACAAGAGATGTAAACTCTAGTAAGCTATCCTATAACTACATCATGCATGACCAGATACAGGCTTTTTTCTGACTTGATTCTTCAAGGTTCGCTTTCCCACTTTTTTTTTTCAGTTTGTGTCCAGATATGGGAGAAACTGATTCCAAACTGCACACTACTGGATTCCAGCTTCTTTTGTTCTTTAGAGTGGTTTTGCCTTCTAAGGTAAATATGCTTTATTTTGTATTGATTTTTCAGGAACCTTTCTCCGTCTCATTTTACTTTACCTATAGTCAAGGCCCCATGTTCTTCATGGCACACTAGGACTAAATTCAGTACCATTAAGTTATACTACCACCAAAAAATAGTGTGCCTCCCCATTCTGGCCCCTGCAGGAAGGTGTTTCAGTGGGTTATAATGGAAGATACTCACTGATGTTAAATAAGCCAGTGATTATTTTCAAGAATGATTGATTTTTTTTTCACAGTGTTATGTCCTTTTGCTCCCTAGGGGGCTCAGCTTCATTTCCCAAGCCTCAGATCAAAAGACATTATTCAGGTGGTCTTGCTCATAATCTTCCTCAACGTGTTTGCCAAGGAAGTGAGGAAACCTGGAGTTAGAATCAGTAGCATATCTCTAGCTGCTTGGGCCTAATCGTGGTGTGCTGGCCTCCAGCCAGCTCTTGTTCTCTGAATACAAGTTTGACTTTTTTTTCCTCTCCAACCCTCTGCTCCCTGGCTGCATGGAACATTGTACTGTAATAAAATTAACTGCTCATGGAGAAAGCTTTAGAACAAAAGTAACTGCCAGCAGATCCTTGACTGGCTAGGAAACACAATGAAGTATAGGGGACCTGGTTGTGTGTCACCAAATCTGCTGAGCCCTGACTAAGTGTAATGGGGTAGATCTTATCCCTTAGCAGTATTGCTTCAGGCTCTCTACAAACTCAGACAGATATGGTTGGATCAGTTTACACCAGGAGCCAACAATTATTTGTGCTGGAGGGCCACTTAAGGAGCTTTGGTAAGCTGCTGTGTGCTGGGGAACTGGAGGGGAGGTGGGCTGCTGACTTGGCCTGATGCAGCAGGGAGGGTGTCTTGACCCAGACTCGGTGGGGAGAATTGATTGTTTCCAGCCCTGGGCCTATCTGCCCTGTGTCCTGGCCTGGGAGTGCCAGGGGAAGTGTGCAGGTGGGCTGGCTGGGTCTCTTTGGAGACAGGCCTGGGACTCCTGTGGATAGGACATACTTGGCTGGGCGGAAGGGATGGGGCCATGGGCAGGCTGGGACTGGTATCCACTCTCTGCATGTCCCTGTGGCAGGAGCTGGTTCAATGAGCAGAGGTGTGCAGGGAGCGGATCATGGTTTGGCCCCCAGGCCCTGGCCCTGGGCTGTCACCACCCCATGATCTTAGCCCCAGCTTCACCTGTCCTCTTCCCAGATGTCACTTCCCACCCGTAGCAATATCACATCTACCATGTCCAGCCCATGTGGGTCCCAGGCTCGTCTCCTGCCCTCCCATCCACTTCATACGGTATCCCTGCTGGTGGGTGCAGGGTGGACTGGCACTGGCAGCCAGGCAGAGTGAGCTGCTGTCATAGGTGCTGACAGGAAGCCAAACCTGACCTCTGTGCTGCCCCCATTCTGCCATGTGCCTGGGGGCAGCAGGACTGGCTGCATGGGCCACAAGCTGAGCTGCCCTCCATGCCTGGGCCAGGTAGGGCTGCGGGTCCCACTATGGGCCAGATGGAATCAGTTGGTGGGCCAGATTTGGTCCATGAGCTGTATTTTGCCCACCTCTGTGATGCGCATCACAGTTTCAAGGTTACTCCATAACCTTGAATTTTAGACTCAGTCAGTCCTGCACACACAGGTGAATCCCATAGCTACAGCATCACCGATGACAGCTGATGTACAGCTAGAGCTCCAGGTGCCATACTATCTAGTGCCTCTTGCTTTTGTGTGTGCATGTGTGTGTGTGTTTGTATCTTATTGCATCCCTTAGTCCCCTTATTTCTGTTTTGCTTGCAAGTGATGTTGGCTAGGCAGCATATCTTCATATGGAATACCTTGAATGGAAACTCTGGGTGTTTCTGGTATATACATATTAATTAATCTTGTAACTAATAATAGTTTATTTTTCCAGATTGGTCATTCAAAGCTAGACAGACAGCCCCCTTCATGTCTGAGCTGCCTGTCATTTCTTCCCTCGGTCTCCCACACCCCATCATCTCTAGTCAGGTGCATTTATTGCTGGCCTGAACAGCATTACTTTATGTGGAAATAATCCATGTGGCTCAAGTCCTCCTGTCTCTTGCTAAGCCACACATCCATTCAAAACATATAAATGCACTGCATCTAAGAGGGGATGGAGGTGGTGCCATGGTAAGATAAAGCACAGATGGCTTACTTCATGGTGTGAATTTCCTCAGGCCTAGTGGGTGTTATCAGTGCCCATCTGCTCTATTCTGCATAGAAAAACAGTGGGGAGTTTCCCTTTGGAGAGGACAATATACCTCTTTGTCTGTCCTTTTCTAAGCACTGTTATGTTATTGCTGCCAACAGAAAGTCCTGGCCCTCCACTTACTTTTGGTATGACATATCTGAAATCCAATAATGGAGTTCCCCCTACTGGCCTGTCTCAGGATATGAACCCACAGCCCTGTTCCTATTGTTGTGAATTATGCTGACATCTCCAAAGTTGCTAGTGTGCATTGATCTCTGAGGAGCAAACCTGTGTGCAAGATGGAATAATTAAGCATCCCCTTTATAAAGCTCTTGAGTTGTATTGATTTTATTCCTCCTGTGTCCTCACAAAGTGTTGGTATAACCTTCCTGTTGTTTTACCACAAAAACTGCAGCTGTTGAGCATTTATTTTGCCTTTCAAGGGATTTCTGAACCCTTGGGTATATGAACAAAGTTCTCTGATGTCTCCTTTGCTATTTCCCTGTTTATCTTATGGAAATAAGTCCTCCTGAGATGGGCCAGTCCCTTTTCTCTTCCCAGGCTCCTCATCTGTCAGTCTGGGCCAGCCTTTTCCTCTTGTTTTAATCAGGCTGTTCCTGTGGGTCTGAGATCCCCGTGTTTCCCATAGCTGACGAAGCTCTGGACTTGTACCTGTTGGGTCACTGCGACTGGCTGGGGGGGTGCATTCTCGCGTGTCAGTCCCGGTATGACGTGATCCTGGGGGCGCTGGGCTAGCAGATTGTTTTTCTTTTTTCTTTTCCTTTTTCCTTTGTTTATGCTACACTTGATTTAATACTCGGACCACACTTGGTTCCCAATGGCTGCTGCTTCTGAATAAGAAAAATATTCCAATAGACTTATGACCTCTCTTTTCAGTAAAATAGGCCACTTCCTCATTTTGAAAACATAATAGAAACCACCTCCCCTGCCCCCACTCCCCTAAAACAAGGAAAATCCACATTTTCCAAGGGGAAAAGATGAAAGGGCCTGATCCTTCAAGCCGTGCTGTTTTATGTCAGTAAAATTATTCACTGATTAAGGATCTAGCTTTTGGTAAATCTAAAAGTGCAACATTTGTATGAAAAAAAAAGTTTTTTAAGAGTTTAAGGAAACATTACAAACAATAGACACTTAAATAAAAATAGCGGATAATGCTGTTTTGATGGCAGAAGTAACTTAATGGAGGATAGAGAATTGCACATAGAAAGTATTTCAGTTGTTGCTAACGAACAGGTGAGTAGACTACAGGAACTGAACTTTAACTTGGTTTCTAGATGCCATTAATCACTTGCCTATGACCATATCACTTGCCCACTCATCCGTCTCCCTAGGGCTGATTCTGGCATTTTGAGATAGCCACTGGGTGTTTTTCAAATCAATTGCCAGAGAAACGTTTTTCTTCTCCTACCAAATTAACCCAGCTTGTGGTCCATCTTGGGTAAGATTCAGTACTGGCCGACATCAGGTTTTCTTTGTATAAAAAACACCAGTGCAGTGAAACCTGGGACTATTTAAAGAAATATAGGTGCTTTGAACTGTAAAGAGGGGAGGGTGAATTTTCTAGCTTCCCAGTGGACACACAGTATTTGCTTCTGGCCCTGAAAGGGCTCAAGCTATCAGGCCTATCAATTCTGTTTTAGGTAATATAGGGCTGTTTTACATTAATTAATTCTATTTGTCTTTCAACACTGCACAGTGTATTTGAGTTAATGTGAGCTAAGTTTTCATGCTAACAAATACAAAAAATAGCTCATGAAAAGTTTAAAAAGTTATCTAAAACATTTGCAGTATATTTTTTTTCTCATAGCCTTTATGGATTATATGAAGGAGAGGTGTACGATAAAGGTCTTACTCATTCATCACTCATCTTTGCGCTTTCTGCATACCTACTATGGGATTATTTTTTCCTAGTACTAATCAATGTAGATGTTTGATGTGGCACTTATTTATGTTGGCAGAAAATAAACCACATCCCTGGTAGATGGATTTAGGCAGAAGAGACTGTGGGCTGTTGCTGTTCAAAAGTTATGGTAATAATAAATTATGTGCTTATGGGCAGAGAATTAGGTTTGTACTGTTAGGTGGCTTGACATTTTCTTTCCTTCTTTTTGTGGATTTATGTCAAATCTTTTGTGTGTATAATAGCATGAATTGCTTTACAAGCAAGTTTGTTGTGTATACATTTCCTAGGCTTTTTTTTTTTTAATGCTTAGCTGGGAATGAGGGCATAGTGAGGAAGGTGGAGAAGAGCATGTGTATGTGGGGTAGAAGTGCAGATGCTGGTGGACAGTGTTTGTCACCATCTGGTTTTAGAGTAAAACCAGACAGAAAAGTGTAGCTCAGGGAGGTTTATATACATCTGGCACTATCAGGCTTGCAGGTGCCAGGCCTCGCCCAGAAACATGTGTGTATGCATTCCCACCTGCAACTCTTCCTATAGCAGCAATGTCTTCATGTCCAGCTCTGAACAATGTGTGTGGATGAGTGCCCCCAGTGCTCCATCAGTCAGGTTGGTACTCATGGGACATTAACTTTCAGTTTACTTTGGGATTACACGGTTCTAAATCAGCCCTAAATCCATCATTTAAAAAGGATGGCAGGAGCAAAACCTCAAATCTACCAGTTGCACCAGATCTATGCAGAAGATGCCAGTCAACAAGATGACCAAAGAAAAAATATCACAGCTAAGGGGTTTTCCATGATTTTAAATCTATAAAATGCCTACAAATATTTAACTTGATGTCAATTCAGTAAACAGGCTGAGACAAGAGCAAAGGAAGAAAAATACCTTCCCAAATACTAAATCTTGAGTACAGTAAAATAAAAACTATTTTTTACTTCTTCAGAAAAGGTAGGCAGAAGCACATCTGCATTCCATTCAGAATATTGTCCGTTTGTTTGGAGTATTCGGTATAGCTTAAACTCCAAGTTTTCTTTGGATCAGACTTTAAAATTTGGTTTGATTTATTTCCAGTGAAACTACAGAAACCTAGCTTCCTTTTTCCCCCTATCTCTCCTGAACTGTTAAGTTAAAATAAACATAATGTTTTTATGTATTTATTTACTTTAGCTACCGCAAAGGCAAAAATGTAGATCAGGGAACTTTCCTGTTAATACTTACAGTATAGTCAGATTTACTAGGACAGGTGCCAGTAGGCTTAGGTGCCCTCATTGCTTGCAATGTTTGACTTGTATTTTTAGGATAGTTTTTCATGTTCGTTCTGGTGGCCTGAGGAAAGCGAGTTTTATTGGGGTCACTTCTGTATTGATATTGGACTGTTATCTCTTAAGAAGAACTGATCAG
>NW_005841831.1:7485267-7492035 GCF_000455745.1 Alligator sinensis | reverse complement strand
TCAGCAGGACAGATATGCTGGTGAAATGATGTTTTTACTCAATAAGGAAGGGGATAGATGCCTCAGCTGTACACATAGGTAGCATAAGAGATCTACTTGGGTGGCAGGCTGTGTAAGTCTAGTATGGAATATAATGTTTGTATTGTGTTCAATGCATTGCTAGTCCCATTACAGTAGAACAGGGAGGGTAATTATTTTGTACTCTTACAAAAGAAAAATATCTTTGGTACTCTCTTGCACCTTTCCTGATATACTATCAGGAACTTATATACCCTAATTAATGAAATCTCAATATCTCTGAGAGGTACATAAATAGTGGTGCCACTGGACAGCTATTGTAGAAATAAACTGGAAAGGACTGGGAATACAAAGTTATTTTATTTTTCCAGTGCTACCTCACTGTGATTCTGAGGCAGCACTGGAAAAAAACGAATGCATATCCTGCATTTCCAGTCCTTTCATTTAGCTAATACAGTGTATTTAATTTACATGCATCCTGGATTCATACATAATTTGTTTAACTGAGTAACACAAATACAAAGCAGGTGTGTCTACACGTGCCCCATGGCGCTGTTGTTACTGCACCATCATTTAGAACTTCCTTTTGGAACTGCTAAATGATGGCACAGTAACAGCCTATGCTGTGCCATGCCTGCAGTGCACTCTTATTTTTAGCCGCTATTGTGCTTTAAACAATGCGCTATAGCGAGGTAGTGTGTTGCTATGGCGATATAGCTGTGGCATCACAGTTTGTGCCAGCCAATATTACATCACAGTACTGCATTGCTACGGTGACGTAGTATCTTGTGTAAATGTGCCCAGCCAGTCCCAATTTATTGCCTAGCCCTTACATCAGGGGTTACTAAGATATGGGCCACTGGATCAGGCCTGTGGAACCAGAGTGCTTTGGTGGTAGAGGGGTTTCACCTGCACTTGTGCTGGGGCTGGATAGCGAGAACCTGCACTAAGGCCATGAGACTGGGAGTTGTACCCATGCCAGAGACAGCGGGCGGCGAGAAGTGGCAGCAGGGGAAAGTCGCAGGAGTGATGGTGGCTGGGTCAGACCACAGGCCCATCTCAAACCTGTACCAGATTGTTTCAGGCTGCTGCTCTGAAAAGTTGCTGACTGCTGGTTTACATTGTGATAAAGTCCAGTTATCTGCTTATCAATTGACTGCATTAACCACTTAAGTCAGTGATGCCCAAGCCAAATGAGTGGTGTAGAGTTGGTCTGAGGCCTGAATTGTATTCAGGGTTGGCATGTGGAGACAGTCCATGGGTGCACCCTTGTGCACCAACCCAACCTGACACAGTTCGTGTGGCCACATGAAAGTACAATCAGCTGTACATCAGCCCAACTCTGCAAGCCCAGGAGCAGCCATGCACCAGCAAGACCTCGCACATTTAGATCCAGCCATGTGCTGGCCTGACCCTATGCTCTGGGATCTGGCCACAGCCACTCTGTGCTCTGGGGTAGGACCACTTTATTTGGTCTACAGGGCTCCCCATGAGTCTGGAAATGTTGGCAGAAGGAGAGCAGCATAATAATTAATGCTGCCACCACTCCCTTGCCACCATATTTCCAGACCTGTGAAGAGCTCTGTGGGCTGAATGACATGGCTCTGTGGGCAGGTTCTGGCCCACAGGCTAGAGATTGTGCACCCCTGACTTAAGTACATAGTATTTTTCATCCCCGCTGCATGCTTTGTAATTTCCATGTATTCTTCTTAACTATACACTGTGGTAACTGGCTGTTTTGTACCTAATTGCATTCAGTTTAACTTCACCAGAAACAGTGAAGAGGAAGCAGCTGTGAAAGGCCTGTGATTAGATGCCTTGAAAATGACAGGAGCGAGTCAGTTCCCCTCACTTTCAAGGTATTTTAGAGCAGTTTCATGTTCCAGGTTTCTGATATTGAAGGAGCTGGTTTGTTTCAGCGATGCTAATCCCACAGTCCTTACAGTGCAGGCTGCTTGATAAGCATTGATTGTTTACAATAAGTTTGGGTATGTGCACAGCCTTTTCCCAGTCCCAAGTCTGTGTGCCTCAATAGAGCACACTGTATTCAAAATTCACAGTGGTGAGCAAAGAAGAAAAGAGCCATTTTGTCCTTCAGCTGGGTTGCTTTACAAGAGAAGTGGCTATGGTCCTTATATAATACTGAATGAAATGTGTGGGAAGGTACCCTTGTTACATTGTGAATGACTAAAACTATAAATTACTATACTGTGGATCACTAACCTAGACTAACCTAGCCTGACTTTTATTTGGCAGCTGGAGTTGAAATGAAATGCTAGTGAAAGCTAGTCTTCCAATTTCCATAAAGTCTCTGTTCCACTCCTTACTCTTACTATACAATTTTAGCTCCTGACACATACGTTTCTTGGTCTTTTATTGTCTGTTTGCTTCCTCCCACATGTTATGACACAGAGTATTCAGCAAACTCAGAGGACTGGCAGGTAGGAATGATATACACTTCATTTGTTGTAGAATATTAAAATGTTGGTGACCCATGGAGGTTCCACCTGGGGGGTCAAACCCTGTCGTTCTAAATCAGGCAAGTGACTTGTAGTATCAGTATGAATCCAACTAAACTGGAACCCAAGTCAGCTGGCTCCAACTTTTCTTGATGTTGATCAATATGGGAGGCATATATTAATAGTAATAATATTTTGTCATATGTAGCCTTTTTGCCCTGAGATTCTGAACACATGTTCCTTGCATTAACTAAACTGTACAACAACTATGAAAAGGAAAATTACAGAGCAAGGTGAATATTGACAAACATTTTTGAATAAATATTGGTTTGAAATGTTTAAATGTTCATGACCCTTTAGGCTTGCCCTCCTGTGACTATCACAGAAAATGGATTGACTTGTAGAATGGTTGGAGAATGGAATTTGTAATCAGATACTGAAGAATTTTCCCAAAGAGCAAATTTCAAAGGAAGGATCATAGGCATTCTCACTGGAAATGTATTTCTAAGGGTTACATTCATGCAGCTGGGAATAAAAACATAATATGCAACTTAACTGTTCAATAGGGGCCAGACCCTTTTCCTTCTATTTGGGGCATAAGTAGACCAAGGCTGTGGACCAGGGTTACATTTATGCTGGGGAAACTGCCGTTTTCCTGGTGCCAGGAGTATTATACAGATAATCATGTCGTTTGTGGCAGGATAAACCTAATACTTCTGCCATAACCTGCTGTATTTTTCTAAGAGCAACTTCCCTGATATGGAAAGTTTTCCAGTGCCGTGTGAAATGCCTGTATGCTTACCTGTGGTGTAAGAGGGGTCCCTGCCCCGTCCTGCCAATCAGCTCTTGCTTATGATCTGATCACCCCGGGAGAAGCCCCACTCCTGCAAGCACCAGTATTCTGGCCTCAGGGCCCCCAAGAACAGCTCTGCTTCCCACCACACTTTGAATAGCACCAGGTTCCCCACTGCTGTTTCAGGGGCAGCAGAACAGCACTAGGGAATCCAGTGCTATTCAAAGGGCAGCAGGAAGCCACACTGCTGAAGGGGATTGTGCTTCTACCTCCCTGACTTTCCAGCACAGTGGAGTAGCTACCATGCCACAGGGGAGGCAGTAGCCAGAGCTCCTTTGGAAGCTAAGCCAAGAATCACTTAAGTGTTAAATATTTTGTTTTATACTCATTTCGAAGGTTGGTGCTATGCTACTTCTTGTAAGCGTCACTCTGCTGATGAACTCTGTGGGCATACTTGGGAATTTTTCCTGAGTTCTGTTTGATTTGTCTGGCTTTGTCAAGCAGACAAAATTCAGTGCTTTCGTGGTCGGGAGGGGAGGGGGATGGGGAGGGAGAGGGGAGGGATGAGGTCATCTTTTAAGGGCCCTAAGGGATGCATGGATGACACAAACCATTCAGAATTATCCACAGCATTTGTTTGCTGGTCATTAGGTGTGTCTACACGTGTAATTATGGCACCTGAATAACAGCTTATTGCTCCGGAGTTAATTGCTCCTGGGTACTGTTTGAATGTGTGCCTGGAAGTAATTAATTCTGGAGCAATAAGCTTCACAGTTCACTCAGGCACAGCACAGGAAGCGTGGGCAGGGCAGCTCTGGCTGGCAAGATGCCCTGGAGGTCAGCCTGCCAGCCTGGAGCTGCTTCCCCCAGCTCAGTGTGCTGCAGAGGGGCACTGAAGCACCCTTGTGCCCCAGCCAGCGGTGTCTACATTTGCACTGCTGTGGAATTTTTTCACTCCTCAGCAGGACAGTACGTATTTACTAGTACTTTCACACTGCAGAGTAATTAGTTTACTGCAGCCTAATAGGAGCACACTTGTGTGCACCAAGACAGTTGCTGTGCAGCGAATTAGTCAACTGTGCAATAAATATCTCATGTAGATTTGCCCAATGATATTTCTTTTCAAGCATTTGTCACTATACTTGGCGCTGTATAGATCTAAAGGAAGATGGTCCTTGTCCTTAAGGAACTCTCAGTTCATTTCTTACAAGTATACCCCCTACCCAGGATACTGTAGAGAAACTGCCCCATCTCCAAGGATATTGTAGGTCAGATATTATGCACAGGGAAAAGGCACAGCCTCCTAACATGGAAGTTTTTTAATATAACTAATATATAAGATATATATATTTTAACATAACTCCCTGGATTATTGACTCTGGATTATTTTTTAGATGTTTCATGAATAAAGTAGGTTTGGATGATGGGCTCAAATAAAAAGGTGAGGATTGTATTTCCTATAGCATGGGTTGGCACCCTGTAGCCCATGGGCTAGATCCAGCTTGTGAAGAAACTGGATCCTGCCTGCAGCAGCTCAGGAAATCAACAGCAGGGTCCAGCCATGGCTGCAAAGGAGGCATCCTCAGGGTCCTATTGCTGCTGCATTCCATTTGTTCTCTTTGCTGCAGCAGAGGTGACATCCCCAAGGTCCTAGCACCTACCTTTTTCTATCTGTTCTCTTCACAACATCTACTGATCACCAGAGAGGTGTAGGGGTGCAGGCTATGGTAGGAGCTGGGTTGCAAACAGCAACCCACAGTGGCAAAAAGTTACCCACTTCTGTCCCACAGTATTAAACTAATCTTACAGTTCAGCCCTTTAAGTTCTCCCCATAGATTTATGTATTTTTGGAATTGAAACTGATTCAGCAAGGTGCTGAGAACCTTTGGGCCTTGTTACACAGTAATTTTGGGTGGCTGCTGGAACTCTTAACCCCTGGATGGTCTGCACATTAACACCTTCAGGTGGTTTTAAGCACTCATTGTGCAGCTCGAACTTATGCCACGCCAGGGCAGGATTATCTTTGATCCATGCTACCCGCAGATGTGTCCCCCAAGTTGAAGTCCTTCATTATCCCAGGATCTTTCACACCCCACCTGTAGAGCATAGATACAAGCCTGTCTTGGCTCACCAGCCCTCTAGTGGCAATTCACAGCTACAGCTCCTAGTCCTGCCCCCCCACCCCCACAACTCACCAGACCGCTAGGTGCAAGTCACAGCTGTGTAGGTGGGAGACAGTCGGACATAGTTCCTAGACTAAGGGTGCCTATACATCAGCAGTGAGGCTGCTCCAATGTGCTATTATAGTGGGTGTGTGCTATAGACCACCAGTCCAGGAGGAAGTGGTGGATGAAGCTTTCTTTGAACAGCTAGTGGAAGTTTTCCAGTCACAAGCCCTGGTTCTTATGGATCACTTAGATTATCCTGACATCTACTGGGAAAACAATACAGCAGTGTGCAGACAATCCAGGAAGTTATTGGAAAGTGTTGGGGACAACTTCCTGGTGCAAGTGCTGAAGCAGCCAACTAGGGGCCATGCTACTCTTGACCTGCTACTCACAAATAGGGGTTAATTGGTGGGGAATATAGTAGTGTAAGTCATCTTGGGCAGCAGTGACCATGAGATGATTGAGTTCAGGATCCTGAAGAAAGGAAGGATGGAGAAAAAAGGGGAAGATCAGGGAAAGTATTGGGTCCCTTACTGAATGGGGGAGGCAAACTTGGGACAGAGGATGCAGAAAAGGCTGAAGTGCTCAGTGCCTATTTCCCTTCAGTCTTCACAGGCAAGGTCAGCTCCCAGACTACTGCACTGGGCAGAGGGGAGGAGGTGAGCAGCCAACTGCAGACAAATAACAGGTTAGGAACTGTTTAGAAAAAACATATACAAGTCCATGGGGCCGGGTGGGATGTACATAAGGGTGCTGAGAGAGTTGGCTGATGAGATTGCAGAGCCACTGGCCATCATCTCTGAAAACTCATGGAAATCAGGAGAGAGCCTGGATGATTGGAAAAGGGCAAACATAATGCCCATCTTTAAGAAAGGCAAGAAGGAGGATCCAGGGAACTTCAGATTTGAAGGCCTCACCTTGGGTCCTGGAAAAATCATAGAACAGATCCTCAAAGAATCCATTTCTAAGCACTTGGAGGAGAAGAAGGTGATTAGGAACAGCCAGCATGGATTCACCAAGGGCAAGTCATGCCTGACCAATCTGATTGCTTTCTATGTTGAGATGTTTGACTCTGTGGATGTGGGGAGACCAGTGGATGTGCTGTACCTTGATTTTAGAAAGGCTTTTGATATGGTCTTCCACAACATCATAGAATCATAGAAGTAGGGTCGGAAGGGACCTTGTAGATCTTCAAGTCTGACCCCCTGCCTGGGCAGGAGGGAAACTGGGCTCAAGTGACCCCAGCCAGGTAGGCATCGAGCCGCTTCCTAAAGACCCCCAGGGTAGGAGCCAGCACCACTTCCCTTGGAAGTTGGTTCCAGATCCTAGC
>NW_005841831.1:7440756-7484952 GCF_000455745.1 Alligator sinensis | reverse complement strand
GACCGTGACCTCGCATTGTCGGCCCATGTTCATCTTGGAGTCAATGATGACTCCAAGATCCCTTTCTGCCTCCGTGCTCTCAAGAAGGGAGTTTCCCATCTTATAAGTGTGCTGCTGGTTACTACTGCCCAAGTGCAGCACCCTGCACTTGTCCGTATTGAAACACATCCTGTTTTTGTTAGCCCACCTTGCAACCTATCCAGGTCTTTCTGCAGTCTTTCCCTCCCTACTAGCATGCCCACCTCACCCCAGATTTTGGTATCGTCAGCAAATTTGAACAGGTTGCTTTTCACCCCGTCGTCCAAATCGCTGATAAAGAAATTGAACAGTGCGGGCCCAAGGACCGAGCCCTGGCAGGCTCCACTGCCCACTTCCCCCCAGGTTGAATATGACCCGTCCACCACCACCCTCTGAGTACGACCCTTCAGCCAATTAGCAATCCATCTGACTGTGTAGGCATCGATGCCACAGTCACCTAGTTTTTTTAATGAGGATGGGGTGGTTGACAGTGTCAAAGGCCTTGCTGAAGTCCATTCTTGCAAGCAAGCTAGGGAAGCATGGGATGGATGGACTGTAAGGTGGATAGAAAACTGGCTGGAGCATCAGGCTCAGAGGGTATTAATCAATGGCTCGATATCTAGTTGGCAGCTGGTATCAAGAGTAGTGATACAGGGGTTGGTCCTAGGGCCAGTTTTGTTCAATATCTTCATCAACGACCTGAAAGATGGCATAGAGTGCACCCTCAACAAGTTTACAGATGACACCAAGTTGGTGGGGGGTAGTAGATACACTGGTGGGTAGGGCTGTGATTCAGAGTGACTTAGACAAATTGGAGGATTGGGCGAAAATAAATCTCCTGAGGCTGAACAAGGTCAAGTGCAAAGTCCTGAACTTTAGGACAGAACAATCCCATGCACCAGTACAGGCTGGGGGCTGACTGGCTGGGCAGCAACTCTGCAGAAAGGGACCTGAGAGTTATACTAGACAATAAGCTGAATATGAGTCAATAGTGTGCCCTTGTTGCAAAAAAGGCTAATGGCATACTGGGCTGCATTTGTAGGTATAGGTCAGTAGGTCAATGGAAGTGATTATTCCCCTCTTTTCAGCCCTGGTGAAGCCACATCTGGAGTACTGTGTTCAGTTTTGGGCCTCCCACTATAGAAAGGATGTTGACAAATTGGAGAGAGTCCAGTGGAGTGCAACAAAAATGGTGAGGAGGCTGGGACATATGACTTACGAGGAGAGGTTGAGGGAACTAGACTTTCTTAGTCTGAAGAAGAGAAGACTGAGAGGGGATTTAATAGCAGCCTTCAACTACCTGAAGGGGGTTCAAAAGAGGATGGAGTTAGACTGTTCTCAGTGGTGGCAGATGACTGAACAAGGAGCAATGGTCTCAAGTTGCAGCAAGGGAACTTTAGGTTAGATATTAGGAAGAATTTTCTCACTTGGGGTGTGGGGAGGCAGTAAAACACTGTAATAGGTTACCCAATGAGGTTATGAAATCTCCATCTTTGGAGGTTTTTAAGACCCAGCTAGACAAAGCTTTGGCTGGGATGCTCTAGTTGGGGATGGTCCTGCTTTGAGCAGGAATTTGGACTAGATGACCTCCTGAGGTCCCTTCCAAACCTAATTTTCTATGATTCTATGATTTCAATAGGAATTGAAAGGGCTCAGCAATATCTAGTTTATGACTTGAAATTTGCTCTGGTTGTCCTTACAGTCTATTGTGCGATATGTTTTCTAGTATTTAGGCAGAGAGGCTATTTTTCTCACTTATGGAAAAAAGGTATAATACATTGCTGTATTCTGTTTCTGCAGGCCACTCATGCTTTTCTTCTGTGTGATGCCTACTCAGTGTACTGCTCACTGCTGGACTAAATGCAGTAGAAATGTGTCTCAAACACACCCACAGGCATTATCTGTTCAATGCTCGGAACATTGATTTCATTTTATCCTTCTGAGATCTATTAACTAAATTTGCTATTAGTTATACAACACTCTTTGTACAGTGCACATAGGAAGAGTCCCAAGAAAAGGACATGTCCCAAGCCTTCATTATGCTGGGGTTGCATGGGTGCCATAGTTGCACTGAGTGGCACTCCCTTAAAGAGACCATTATGGTTACTTGTTTGTTTATTTTGATTCTGTTTTGGGGACACAGGGGTGACAGATTTTCTGTGACAGAGTAAGACTTCTTGACTAGGAGTTTTACTTTCAGATACATTTCTCGTGGTTTATAAGTTTGTGATTAAAAATAAATGTCTGAGTTTAAGTTTTGCTCACAAGGTTTGAATATTTCGCAAACTAGCTGATTACCAAGAATCTACTTCAAATTTGTGTTCTGTGCCTTGATGATCCATTCATGAAATTTCTCATGTATTTCTACCCATACTAGATGATCTTATTTTATGATTACTCATAATAATGATATTGATGACAAATAATGACATTGCTGTTATTTTTATTATTATTATTTACATTTATAGACCATTCTATTGTTATTACATACTTGTGTTTCAATAATAACTGGAATCATGGCCAAGAACCAAGGCCCTCTGTTAGCACTTTACAAAAAAAGAAAAAAAAAGAGAGAATTTTGTGTGGTGTTTGTGTGGTTGGAAGAGGGAAAATAATATTTTCTATTTATTTAACATTGATTAGCCAAAATAATTAGTGCCACCATTATATTGAATAATCAATTTTTCTAGATAATCAAATGCCACAGTATGAAGTGCCGAAAACTATATTTTAATTACTCTACACCAAATAGTAGAAAAACCCAACAAGAAATGAACATATAGTACTCTGTAGTCTTCAGAAACTCAACAAGCAAAACCCAACCCCAAGCTAATTGTTTGTTTGTTTTTTTTAATACAAAACCTCCAGTTAATTGACTTTCCAGAAACTTGATTCTCTGTATTTGACTGTGAGCAAATAGTGAAAGAGATGCTTTTTACACTAGATTGTAGGAACAGGAACTAACTGTTATGTGTAGTTCTGTCACATATTTGCATTACGCATTGGTGCTAGTCATTTACTCAGTCTGTGATCTAGATTCTCCATCTGCAAAATGGGAATGATAATCCTTAACTCATGGAGGTATTTTTAGACTTGCTGGTTCTAACCAACTCCCATTGAAATCAATGCAATTTCGCCGTGGATTTTACTGGGAGCAAGAGCACACACAAACTGTGAGGTTTGTAGTCTTTATCCCAGGGCCTTGCCCTGACCAGCACAGCCATACACCCCATCCTGCCACCCTGTTTCTATTTCCAGAAGTTGAACAGGGCCTGCCTTAAGCATCCATCAGTGCCCAAGATGCTACCTGCTGCCTGATATCTGTGCAGCCGGTTCCTGTCACCTGACCTTCCCCTTCCCCTACATAAGACCAGGGGGAAAAGACCATGGAAATAAGACCAGAAAAGGAAGTAAGTGTCTGGAGAACATAGTTTTTTCCTGATCCTAGATTCTGTCAACTTGCTTGCTTCTTGACTGACTGGTTTTCTGGCTTGGCTTACTTGTAGACTTCACTTCACTCTTGACTTCCTCTTTTCCTGATTGGGCTTGTCCGTGGAATTGGTTTGTCCTCTCTACCTCTGGCTTTTGCCCAGATCCTATGGCCATCCATGTCATAGCACTGACAGCATTCATATATAGTTGCAAACCCAGCACACTTGGAGAGAGAACAGTCTGCTAGTACTGGTCAACACTGGAAACACAATTAATAATAAAAAAGGAGAGAGACTCTCCTCTTCCAGAAACATTCCTATGAGTAGCAAAGTGCATGCTTCAAACTGTAACCTGGTGACAGGCAAAGACTACAATTTTTTCAAAGCACTCTGGTACTCTACTAGTCTTGGAGGGTATCAGGTGACCAACTTGACCAAAGAACAGTAGGTGATATCCTTTTATTTTGTCTTACAAAACTGAAGTCACACCTGAAAAGGAGACAAAAGTGTGATCTTGTAATGGGCAGCACATGCAGAAGGGCAGTGAAGTAGAAGAAAGTGCCTTCTTTACAATAGCACCACGTAATTTTTGTGGCAGGTAGCCTGTTTTTTTTTTTTTTTCACCACTCATCTTAATGGAAACTTCCTCTTAAATGACCAAAGGATCAGGCCACTTCATTGTTAAATTTTGTATCTGTTACTAATGAAACTCCTTGTAGAAGTATATTTGGTTGGGGAGCTGAGGGGAGGTTCTCTGGGTGCAAAATTTGTTGGCAAAAATTACAAGAAATTCAGAAAGTGTCCAAAATCTTTATTTTATTCCATGC
The DNA here is from genome assembly GCF_000455745.1 of Alligator sinensis. Lineage (NCBI taxonomy): Eukaryota > Metazoa > Chordata > Crocodylia > Alligatoridae > Alligator > Alligator sinensis. Next base: position 7,480,676 of record NW_005841831.1, on the reverse strand, counting down.
CACTACACAAAGCAGAATTTATTTTCCAGGAAATGTTGACAGGAAGACAATTTTCGCAGCCAACACATGCAGTATTTGGAATCTGGTGGCCATATTCAATTTGGTATGAAGTAAATTTGGGGACTGGAAATTGTGAAAATGTTTGTTTATTTGAAAATGGAAATTGAAGCCATCTTTTAGTGAAATTTATAGGTATGCAAGGTGGTGCTATTCTCTCTGCCTCTTGGAAGTTATGTGCTCCACATGTCCCCCTGTCCATTCAGGCTCTCCATGTACTAGATTAACATGTTTTTCTTGTTTAGTCAGAGACAGTATAAACAGGTACCCCTTCAAACATGTTGCGTTCCCCCCCCACCCCCAAGCCTTTTGAATTCAACTAGTTTTTTGGGAGGTTCATGTAAAAGGAAAGGGTTGGATTAGAACTACACTCTGCAGTTTCGTGCAGTTCTCTTCCCCCTTCTCAAAAAAAAATCATGAATGTAGTTGCAACAGGCACATAAAAAGGTAGTTAGCCATCTTAATCTGAAATCAAGTAGAAGGCAGGGTAGGGTGGCACCTTACAAGTAAGGTGAAACAGGCCATTGCCTATAAAAACCTATGCCTCTCTGAACAAGTTACTCTCTAAGGGGCCCCTCTACCTTGCCCTGCAACAAAGGGAAGTATTTTTTTTTTAAAGCTGCCAAAGAATTCAAGGATGGTGTCTTGCAGAAATCAGGTGGGAGTTGTCAGACTCATGAAACGGTGAGTGACAAGAGGGAGTGCCGACCTGAGGGGCCACTTTATCCCGTGTGAGTCTAAATTTTCATCTAAAAATATCTCTTATAACCATCAAACAACTCCCCAGAGACCATACACTGGCTACTCCATTCATAGCAAATGTTATAAATAGGATAGGAATAAGCAAATATACACAAGGGCATCTTTGTCAGATTTTTTTCATGCAAAGTGGCAAACTGCCCAAGTCGTTCCAATTTACAGCCATATTAAAAAGTAAGCTAAGCCTCTCTGCTAGGCGCAATGCCCATGACAAACTTTGATGATAAAAGTGCTAGTGTCATATGTGCTTCTATCTTTGTTCTTGTTTTTCACCATAGTACACATAGGCCAGCAGCCTTCCTGGAAGTGATTGTGTGTGTTCCACATGCTCACTAAAATAATCTACATTTTGGTGTGCCCACGTCTTCATCTCCCAAGGCTCAATGGGAAAGCAAGGGTTTGGAGTACAGGATACAAGTTAAAATCTAGTACCAAAATGTGAATAAGTTGTGGGAGGTAATACATGCTACATAGCAAGGATGCACAAACTGTGGATATGGCCAACTGCTCAATTACACCTGACCAGATTCTGTCACCTTTACTCAGATTTAGTGGTTTACTTCAAGAGCAGCCCACGTATTTCTGGTGGAACACCTGGAGCTACTCTACTAGGTGGGCGCATCTATACGTGCAATTAAATTGAAGCAATAAACTCCAGCGCTTTTTGCACTGGAGTTTATTGCTTCCCCAGATACTGCATTTGCATGTGCTCCTGGGAGCATAGCACATGGAGCCATGTTGGAGCAGCCCATGCTGGCAGGGAAACTGGGGAGGCAGCTTGCCAGCCCAGGGATCCTCTGACCCAGCTCAACATGCTGCAAAGGGGCTGGCTGGGACACAAGGGTTCTCCAGTGCGGGGCTAGCCAGCAGGCAGCCCCCACGCTGAAGTACCCTCATGCCCCAGACAGCCTGCCCAGTGTCTGCTGCTGCTGAATCTCCGAATCACCCAGGCACATCCCCCACCCACTCTCCCAGCCCGGCAATGACTGTCCCGCCTGCCCCAGCTCCCGGCACTTTGGGGAAAAAAAATAGCCCCGACTCACCGGATGCTGCTGGGTGGGGGCATAATCCCCACTGCCCCCCACTGCCCTACACTGCATGGGGGGCTCTGCCATGATCCCCCCAATCCCTGCCCACTGTCCCAGCCCTTCCCCCTCATGGTTGCTCCGCCTGCCCATCTCTGGCCCTTTAAAGGAAGCTGACCCCCCCCAAGCCCCCCACACTCACTGGTTCCTGCCTGGCAGGGGGTGATCCCCACTGCACCCCACTGCCCTGCACCATGTGGGGGCTTTTCCATTGGCTGACCAAGTCCTGAGGCCGCTGCAGAAGCTGGAAAGTTCCAGGGTTTTTTTGGTGAGGGTGGAACAGCAGGAGGGTAGTTGGGGGGCCTCATGTAGAGCCCCCCATGCAGCATGGGGCAGTGGGGGATCGTGCCCCTGCCAGGCGGCACCCGGTGAGTAGGGACTATTTTTTAAAGCACTGGGAGCTGGGGCAGGCAGGGCAGCCATGGGGGGGCTTGGGCAGTGGTCTGGGGGAGCAGGAAGGGGATGGGGCCTGGCAGGGGTCCCCCCATGGTTCCTTCCTCCAGCCCCTCCTCCCAGCTCCGAGTCTGGCTCCAGCTCCCTGATACAGAAGGCGGGGACTGCCTGAATCATTGTGCTTTGAATTGATTTGGACCTTTTTATTGGTCCCCTGATTTGATTCAGATTTGGAGATTCAGTTACTGAATCAGGCTGGATCTCCTCCAGATTGAATTAGCACCCAAAGCTTTGCACAGCCCTACTACACATGAATTGGAGGATACAGGATAGTACTTTTATTTACAAGTGTAAATATATACAGTATTTACAAGTACTGTCCTGCTGCGGAGTTAATTAGTTTACTTCTGTCTATTAGCACTGCATCTATAGATGCAAGATATTTACTGTGGAGCTAATTAGTCAGCTTTGCAGTAAACGTCTCATGTAGACATGTCCAGAATGAATAAGGGTGCCAGATTATGGGCTTAGCTAGTAATCAGTAATACGTTTGAGGCAGTCTTTTCAGATAGTGACACCAAAGAGCACTGGAATAATCTAATCTGAAGTTTTGTTATGTCACATTGAATATAGGATGCGGTGACCCTTATATTTTTAATAAGTTTCTCCAAGTAGTAGCTCATCTGGATAAAAGTGCTTGTGGTGGTTTTTGTATCCCCTAAAGCCATATCCCAATCATATGTAATGAAGGTCTAGTAATGCTATGGAGAGCCTTGTTTCATTATAGGTGCTCTAAGGTTTGATAGATTTTGTAACATGGCACATTCTTGCTCTTCAGATTCTGAGAATATTCAGAATCAGATCTACTGACTTTGGCAATCAAAATAAGTTTCACTAATGCAGGAGTGGCCAACCTCGAGGGAGCACAGGGCTAGCAGCAAAATGCAGAACAGCGGATTGGGCCTGAAGGGGATGAGAGTGGGACTTGGGGAAGGTGCGGGGCTAATTTATGGCACACCTGTGAAAAAGGTGGGTCCCCACTGCACTAATATTAATTCCTGTTAGGCTCTCAGATCCAGAGCACTTCTGGGGGATTCAGCCATATATTGTTCTGTTTTGTGCTTCATGGTGTTCACAGGTGCCAAGCCCTCTCAAGACCTATTGAATCAAATGGGAGAAGAGAGAGAGCCATGTTTGACAATCAGGGCACAAGCTCTCATTGCTGGACCAACTTTTGTCCTCAGTTAAATACCAGGAGTCCTTATATACCAGAAGCCCCTTCAAAGACAATTCAGATTACATAAGAGCAGAATTTACTGTGTAGAGTCTTCATTGTAAAGTGGTGAGGTATTGGCTACAAAGATCCTGGTCTCATTCTCCTATTGCTTGTTACATTTACAGGAGGGACAGGGAAAAAATAGCCGCTTTTTGTACTTATAAATGTAGTAAAGCTGAACTAGGGCCAGTGCGATGCAACAAACTCGCACCTATTTTAAGTAACTTTTTAACTGCACCTAGCAAATTCCATTTGGATGGTAGTCATTATCTTCCGTGGTGTCACACTCATGTCTATAGTAACCAGTTATGATGAGTCTGCCTCCAAAGTGTTGAATGAGAAAAGGGGTGCAAATATTCTTGTTGATCTGAAAATGGGAAAGTAGTACAGAAAATCTGACCTGTAGGCAGTACAGTAATTGATCCTAGAAAGAATGATTTCAGAACTGTGCAAAGCACGAGGAGACCTTCTAACATGAGGAATGGAAGTAGATTGAAGAATAGTATCCTGACCTCAGCTTCAGCACACAAGCAAGTGGTTGCTCTTTCTTACAATGAGTTACTGCTGGTTTATCTTGTGAAATATGAAAATAGACTTCTGAATTTGCTTTATAGGCCCAGATTCAAACCTTGCGTGTAATATTTAATTGAAAATTCAGATTAGCTTTAAAATGTATAGATTATGTCTGGAACCAAGGTAAAACAGTTCGTCAAATTATTAAGTATACTGGATAAGAGCTTCCTAAATTACTTGGTTATACACACAGAGGTCTTCACCAGAGATCAAAAAGATTTTTACATTTTCCCTACTCTGCCAAACAGAGAAAATAGCAGAGATCAGAATACATTCACTAGACATACTTAGCTGGGATTCTGTCTCTAAGGTAAAAAAGTATCTGCTTAAAACCTAATTACAAAATTTAACTTCTATGTGTGGCATGCCACTATGAAATGGATTCTGGAGACCTGAGGACATAGTATCAAAGGAACACTGAATGTCTAATCTTTTGGTTTTAAAGATAATAATACAAGTGAAATCCCAGCCCATTTGAACTAATTGATAATGTATTCGCTGATTTTTTTTCCAAGCACCAGGGCTTCATTATTAGATCACATGGGGTAAGTGCCTGAACTCATACCAATGACAGGAACATAGACTTCCATGTAAAGTGAGAAGGAATAACCACCCATTATATGCTATTTGACTGATGGGCTAGTGGTGGGGTACTGGTCCAGGAAATGGAAGGCAGCCTAATTTGAGATGAAGGAATGTGAACCTATATCTCTTCCTTTGCAGAAAATTGCCCTAAACATCAGGCTTTGGGTTAGGCAAGGTTGAGGACATCCTTGATGCATCCTGTTAAATCTAGAGCACTTGCAGAAAGGAATGCAAGAGTTGTGGAGCCAGAAGGAAAGCATACCAGAGGGAGCCTGACTCTGTTGCCCAGTGAGAAAGGCACTTCTGGGGAGGGGGGAGAGTTTTTGGCCTCTGCCCACAAGGTTCTTTACATATTTTGACATTGAATATTTGCTGGATAAAATGCAGAGGAATTTAGAATCATATTTGATGACTTAGACCCCTAAATCCAAATCCCGTCTCACCCATATGCACCTTAGTGCCACTTAAGTTGCTGTATAAAAGCAAGGTTTTAGGCCCCCTTGCCCAGTGTTGTTTGAATTTGAACTTTCCACTTCCTGCAAAGTGTTTAAATCAGCAAACTATGGACTAAGTATTGCCCAGAGAATGCTCCATCCCTCCTCTTGAAGCTGGCTCCCGGGATAGCCAAGAGGGGAAGATATGTGGGGCCTGGGTTTGAAGAACAAATGTGTTTCCATGAAAGAAACACTGCCCTGGAAGGGAAGTGCCCGCAGTGGCTTTTTTTTTGTATAAAATGGATAGACAGAAGTTTGTGCCCCACTAGACGCAGGAGCCAGGGCCTTAGGTCATGTGTAGACAAAATGAGGGGTATGTGTGCGTAACACTTTAAAGTGGATTAAATGCTTTTGCATCACTTTAATGGTGCTGGTGTTTGCATGTATCAGCAGCATATTGCACATTAATTCTAGCCACTGTAGCACATTCAGTGGCATAATGTACCTTAAATGACTTTGGGGTGCAGCAAATTAAAACACCCCCGAGGAGTTTGTTTCCTGCCCTACAGCCACAGAGCAAAGCACTGGGCTCTGTGCAGCTCAGAGACTGTGCAGGCAGTCTGTGCAGGGAAGCACCTCCCCCACAGCCCAGGGACTGCTCTGCCCACCGGCAGCTCGTCCTCCCCTCCTGACTGCCGGAGAGGCAGGTAAGACATGGGTGTACACAATATAGGGGTTTACTTCACCCTAAATTGAGGCAGTATTTTTAAAAACTCACTGCTTCATTTTAGGGCCCTCTTTTCATCTACACATGCCCTTAGGCCCTAATCCATGGCCATGTGAAATACAGGTTTTCTCCAATTAAATTCTGGGGAGTCCCACACAAACGCATGTGATTCCCTTCTACCTTGGAGTCTGCACAGTCGTGAGTATTCTTAAAAGGGTATCACAGGACAAGCATAGCTACACAAGTAGAAATAAAAATATAAACTCTGTGTAAATACCAAAAGTTGAACTTGAGCAGCTATGTAAATACAATTCAGTCACATAAAGGTGGAATAGAATTTGGTCCTCTAAAACTGTGCAGGTGCCACTTAGACATTAGGGCTGTACGAAACGGTACCATTCGGTTTGACTGCCATTTCGAGGTTTTGACAGAACAACATTTCGTTTCAAATTTCATTTAGATTCGAAACTGCTGTTCCGTTTTGTTTTGTTGAAACGGTGATGCCATTTTGACGCTGTTTTCAGTTTTGCCCATAGGCTATAATGGGGAAGCTCGAAACAGCCTCTCATCTGGCAGGCAGATCGGGGGTCTGCAACCCCTGGAGGGCTGCGGGGGCTGCGCCAGTCCTCCCGGGGTTGCAGGCCCTGATCTGACTGCAAGATGAGGGAGGGAAGCCGGGTGCTGCCTCCTGGGATGGGGAGCTGGGCAAGGGAACTGAGCCCAGCTGAGCTGAGTCCCTTTCCCCAGCCCAGCTGTAGGGCTGGGGAGGGGAACTGAGTGATCGGGCTCAGCTCCCTTCCCCATCCCGATCACAGCACTGGGGAGGGGAACTGAGCCTGGGCTCAGTTCCCTCTTCTGTGCTGCCATCAGCTTCCCGCAGCCCAGCTTCCCGCAGTGCAGCCGCAGGAGGTGGGGAGAGGCAGGGCTGTGCTCCCCACACCGCTGAGCCACATGGGGCTCCAGAGCTACTGGGAGCTCAGCCCTGGTTCTCTCCTGTCTCCCACTACCTAGCTACTGGCTGCTTCAAAACTTGAAACATTTCGACTAGACTCGTTTTGTTTTGATGCTGTTTCAAAGCCCTTTGTTTCATTTCGATTTCGCTGTTTCAAGCTTGAAATGAGTTGAAACAGTGTCGAAACGAATCAGCTGGCAAAATTTTGCACAGCCCTATTAGACATCTTAGCAGACTAAATATGACCCTCATCTAATTCCAATGCTAATTCTGTAGCTTCCAGAGAGAGATCTTGAAGTGTACTGACAGGGGAAGATTATCAATGGACTACAGACATTTTTTCCAGCCTAAGGCTAGGAAATCTGGGCTCTGCAGAAAGGGGCATATGCTTCTTTGAGATTATCAGAGGTTCCTCATGCCTGCAGATTTCTGAAGGCTTGTCAGAAAGGAGACAGCTCCTGCCCTAATATCCTTCCTCATCAAGCCCCTTGTTCTCTGCAGACCCTGCCCATCCAGATTTCCTGAAATCTGAAGCAGTAAATTACCTTTCCTGCATACCTCAAAAACTGTGCCAAGAAGGAGAACCAAGACAAGAGACCCCCAAGAAAGGAGAGGCACAATGTTACTAGTTGTTCATATCAGTAGCATTATTTTGTTTTGCAAACTGGCTATAATATGCAAATAGGCCACTTTTAAGTTACACTAGCAATGGGGCATGAGTAATTTACAGCACATTACATTCTGATGCAATTTGCTTTGTTTATAAATACCTACAATTGGTTTCCATCCTAATCCTTGAGGCAGATGACAACTGTTTTAAAAAAAGTATCTGCTGTGTTGGCTTTTTGAAGAACCAAAGACAGAAAAATTATGGATCCTTACTTAAATGCCAAACCCTACCAAAGCACAGATACCATAGAATCAGAGAAAATTTGGATTGGAAAAGACCTCAGGAGGCCATCTAGTTCAGCCCCCTCCATTCCCAACTAGATCATCCCAGCTAAAGATTTGTCTATCTGGGTCTTAAATACCTCTAAACAACAAACTAAAGCACATTTATAAAGGCATCTTTAATTTTAAAACAATTTCCAAAGCTTATTATTTGCATTCATCATACTTTATTCTGGGCAAACTGTATGTTTGATATTAAAAGGGGAGACAGTTAAAGTCATAGTTGTCATACATGTGTGTGTCAGTTCATGTTTGAGAAGTTCAACCTTCATTCTGGATTTTCTTTTTTTTTATATATATATTTTAGCATTTTAGAAAGTCAGCATATACCCTCAAACTCCTGGTCTGTATCTTCAACTCTAACTTTGCTTTTTGTTGGGGTGTAATAATAATAATTGGTATTATCAGATACCTTTATAAGGGTGTTTTCCTAATTTGATTAAACAAGTTACACTGCATAGTGGTGAATTCATTGCTCATGTGAAAAACTTTTAGTTTTTACATTTTTATTTTCAGCTTATGTTTCTACATAATATGAATAACCCACTTGATTGTTCAGAAAGCAGGAACATGTTCACCCTTCACAAAGTACTGGCTCTTTGAATGGTGATTGTATAGTTATGTCTCAAGGTCTGGAAACTACTTTCTGGGAATCCTTTGCCCAGATACTATTGCAAAGAATCCGTTATCTTTTACTTTTAGAGGTCCGATCAGTACAGTAAATTCTTAAAGGGCATAAAAATATCCAAATCTTTGGATGAACTGAAGAATGCTCAATTTCAGTTTTATACCATAGATAAGGGTCACCTTTAGTGATTTTACAAGAGAAAATTAAGGTTAGAATGCACACAGATTCTGTCTTGGCATCACAGCATTTTATTTTACAGGGAAGTGGATAGGAGCTAAATTAGGTAAGACTCGATACTTACCTGTGAAATAGATAATATAATGAGAATCTTGAGATTCCTGCCTTTCCACATGTAATCCAGCTGCTTTAGTGTGAAAAAATAGCCAGTTAGTCTTATTGATTGACTTTGAAAAACAACACGCCCTAGAAGGATTTGACGTATGTACCCAAAATTATATCCGTTCAGGATGGAGATAAGTAGTAAATCAATGCCAACCTGATTGTTCACACTATCATGAATATGCTTGGGATTGAGTATGGCTGCCCCACACTTTCCCCACCACCATCAGTAATCCATAGAGACTTACAATTTGCTATTACTTATTATTTCAGATAGACTGAGGCAAAACCTAAGTTGATAGCAATAAGAGCATGTTAAAATTCTCACCCCCATCAAAGCCAATGGTAAAAATACAATTGACTTCAGTAGGATTAGGATTTTATGCAAGGTGCCTGCTGGTGAGCGGTACATGGTTTTGCCTTCAAATATTGTATATTTTTTTTTGTCTTAGGTAAAGTTTCTTTCAATCAAGAAATTAGGGAAATGTAGGATGGAGGGGAGAGAAGCTGACAGAAGGCTACATTTGATCTACCACTGCAGAAGTCAGATAACTGGGAAATATAGCACAACCTGAAAGTGTGGTTACAAGTAAATAGGGCTGTGCAAAATGGCACCATTTCATTTTGATGGTTTGACGGAAAAGCGTTTTGTTGCAAACTTCATTTCGATTCAAAACAACTGTTCCGTTCCATTCTGTGAAAACAGAAAGGCTGTTTTGAAGCTGTTTCGACATTTCGCTGGGGATGGGAAGTCAGCCCAGCTGGGCTGACTCCTTGCCCCCGGCCTGATCTGGCACGGGGGATGGGAAGTCAATGCAGCTGGGCTGACTTCCACCCCTGGTGCGATCTAGCCTTGAAAATGGGCTTGGACTTTATCAAAAATCATTTGTTCAGCTGTGCTCTTTCTATCTGTCTTTCTCCTTCGTTTCAGTTATTTTATTTCTAATCATCTTTTCAGGTCATTGAGAGGCTATTAGCTTATATTTCCCCATATCTGATTTGGGTGCAGTATAACTGTCTGTCAGTTTTCCCCTTCCACTTCTCTTCCCCACATTTCTGTAAGATTGTTCTTTTTTGTTTGGTTTGGTTTTGGGGTTGTCGTTTTTTTGGGAGGGGGTCCTTTTTATTTATTTATTTTTTTGCAGTTAATTTAGAATTGGTAAAAAAGTTCAACAACAACAGTTCGTGGACTTCTGGATATCCCCCAAAACACACAGTTGTAGGGCCACCACCTAAATCTGTCCCACACTGAAGCTACATGACTCGAAGTGAAGGACGGGACATGACTTCTTTTCTAGGATTCTAGCTCATTGCTGATTTTTGCAATGTCTGCTCCAATCATCAGTGTTAGAATGAGACCAGAGCAGGGCTCTGGTTGTTCAGAAGCAACCACAGCATATCTCCCAATTAGAGCAATTGGCGGAGGAGCTCTCCTAGTCACTGAAAGAAACCAGATGCTTCCTCCCCAATTCTCCTACCATTTCACAACAGAAGCATGGTGGAAACAGTCGGAAGGAAGAATCAGAATATACAAAATCAAGAGGTAATTTTGGAAAGGTCAAATCATCTCCAAACTACAGGACAAAAGAGGACTAGGAGTATCAGTGACACGGAAAAAACCTATAGCGCCCTAAAGAAATTCTCATTTTATTCTGAGACTATCCAAGGAATAAGGTGCACTGGTGTCTTATACATGACCTTGTTTAATTCAGCAGACATCATGAGCAGCTGTGGAAACATTTATGAGGTAATGGCTCTGGTTTTCATTGGAACATAATATTGGTAAAAACCCATAGCTCTGGCAAAAACCAGAACATATTTTTGGCCTTGAGTGAATAATTCAATTTAAAAGAGCTAGAAAGAATATGAGGCTGAAACAGATTAGTTTTCCTCTCTGAGAAGACAACTTTTAAGAGTCTAGGTCTCTCTGAGGTAAGTTTGCAGCTTTCCATTATTAATCTGATTTTAGCACATGCATCCTGCCTCACTTCTGAAGGCTTCAGGAAAGTTTTTGTGTACATTTTCCCCCATGTAAAGTGTTTGATCAGGAGATAATGTTGTCCAAATTTAGATTGTATATATAGGCTACATAATTTACAAACATGTCACTAGCAAACAAGAGGTGGTTTCTTTAAAGTTTTTTTTCCCCTACCCTATTTTGTCAACTGACTTTTCAGAAACAGCTTAGCTTAGAAACACCATTTTTGCTTTACTCCAGATTTTGTAAAACCGTCTTATGCACAGGTCAGGTTTGGCAATGTGAAACTGATTAGTTTTGAAGCTTATTCCTTGTTTTCTGGCAACAGATAAGACTGTATCAAGAACTAAAACTTAAAGTGTCCCCCAAACTTCTTCAGTCCAGGTTAGTTGGTAAATTCATTCATTGTTCAAGGACACAGTTCTATCTTTAAGACTTCAGTTCAGTCCCTTACAGAGTTTAAATACTTAGAGAATAAAGTTTTACAGGCTTTCTCAACCATCTGCCCATATCAGTTACCACTGATGCTTAATGTTAAAATGTATAATAGATGAGCAAAACTTCGAACACTTGTACATTATTGCATGTTGCCTCAAAATTGGCAGTTTGCAAGGTTTTTAACTGTAAATCCTAATCAGAATACATTCTTGTTCTGTGAATTAAATGAAATAGTTGTTTAAAATCCAAAATGAAAAAAATCCCCATGAAATCCATCATGCACAGCTAAGAGAGATGTGAAGTCTTGCTCAACAATACAGGCTATGAAGTGCACACAAACGCACTTCCCTTGTGTGCAGTTGGGGTCAGGCTCAAATTATTTTAGTAGTCCAATGATTCTTAACCAGAGTGTTACCACACCCTCGGGTGGCATAAGATCCTTTTACAGGTGCCACAGTGTGCTGTGCTGTATTAGGTGTGTGCAGCCACCTATGCGACTCACAAGATAAACCCAAAGGGCATGTCCAGATGAGTGTGCACGTGCAGTTTGCGGTGCCTCAAATTTGTTTGAGGTGCCACATGCGGTTCATGTGCACCTGTTTGCTGTAGTGGTAATTTGCAGTGTGGTGCCAAAATCTGACACCAGGAGATCCTAGTGTCAAAAAAAAAACAACCCACCACTAAAAAAAGCAATATGACGCACATGGCAGCAGTATGTGCCTCCAGAAATGGAGCCTGGCCAGCCAGAGGCATGCTCTGGCTGCTGGACAGGCTCTAAGTGACTGAATCAGCACCATTGCTGCCCTAGGAGGTCCCAAGGACCCCAGGTAAGGCTGCTGGGGCCAGCATAGGTACTGGCTTCAGCCTCCCCTACCCCACCTGGGTCAATTTGCCACATGCCAGAGCCCGTGTGTTGGGGCATGTCCTGGGACAAATAGCAGTGACAAAAATATGTGCCATTGCTATTTGTGCTGCAGGAAACACACGCCCTTGAACATGCACGCTTGTCTGGATACACCCAGAGAGTTCAAGCAGGAATCCATAGTGCTAAAAACCATTCTACCCTGTTGTGGTCCTTCTGAATTTCTTGCATCAGAAGAATTGCTCTGTTACTTTTTCTGTAGTCAGGAAATGAGTGGCCTTTTCCAAGGGTTGCCTTGAGTCATATGAGGGGTGCCTGGAGTCTAAAAAGGCTGAGAACCACTGCAGTAGTCATTTTAGTGGAAACCTAAGGAAAGATACCAACTGGCCTGACACCAGCACCCTAGAAACTCCTTATGAACCCAAAACAACTTTCCACCTCCCTTTTGGGACTGAAGTGGTCCCTGAGTGACCACACTTAGACATATAAACCTGATCAGAAGCAAACCAAAGCATACACTTTGGCAGCTAACTCCCTCTAGGCTCTGGAGTGATTCAGATTGGCCCCAGGAGGCAGACAAGTGCTGCCAGATCCCCTAGAGAGGGCCCTGCTGATACACTGGAAAAGCCCACAAATCAGTTAGATCAACAGTATGGTAGCAGCCATGCTGCCCACCAATGACCTAATGGTTAAGGCACTTGTCTAAAACAAGGGGAGACCTACTTTCTAGACTGCCTCCTCCTCCCCACCCCCAGCAAGGAACAAGACCCTAAATTCCCTATTTCACAAGAGACTGCCCTAACCACAAGGCTGGTTTGGCAAGAGCACCCTTCCTGTCAGAGATGAGCCACTGTCCACAGGCATGTTCAAATGTCACGTGGCCAGAAAGAGAACAAGCAAGAAGGGGCCTCCCTCTAGAGCTTAGTGGTTAGGGCATTTCCTCGGGTGCGGGGATTCTGAGTTCCAGCCAGGCTTATTTCTGTTTTTCAGCCAGTGACGGTAGGCTGCAAAATGCACAACCAGCTTAAGACACTTCCTATGGAGCCTAGTGGTTAGCTAACTTCCTCTGGGAGGGTGGAGCCCAGGTTTCAAGTCTTTTCTCTGAAGTTCATTTTGCAACCAATGACTATGCAGTGCAAAATATACCAACAATACTGGGAACAAGCAAGAAACAGTCTTCTGTAGACTCTTAGTTAGGCAGTCCCCAGTGAGGGGGGCAGGTCAGCGTTTTTATCCTCCTGCCAAACTTATTTCTGTCTTTCAACCAGTGTCTGTGTACTGTGTAATATATAGACAGTGCAGGAAATGGGCTAAAACACATAAAAATATAGAATCATAGAAAGGTAGGGTTGGCAGAGACCTCAGGAGGTCCTCGAGTCCAACCCCCTGCTCAAAGAGGACCATCCCCACTAGATCATCCAGGTCAAAGCTTTGTCTAGCTGTGTTTTGAAACCCCCCAAGTATAGAGCTTCCACCACCTCTCTGGGTAACCTTTTCCAGTGTTTTACTACCCTTCTACTTGTGCGGGCCGGGAGCGATCCGGGCCCTTTTTCGTGCCGCGCGGGCTGTGGCCAGCAGCCCGGGCACGCTGGGTCGGAGAAAACAGGCAACACGCTAGAATTAGGCACAGACGCGTAATGGTTGATTCAAGATTGTTTGCTTACACCGAAGATGGTCGCGGTGCAGGCAGGAAAACTTGCTTGAGTTGCAGTTACAGATAGAAAAGAAGAGAGGCGGACTAGAGTTCCTTCCCGTGAACATTCTTCTAGCCCATCTGGTTGGAGGCTCTAAACCGCGAGCCCGTCGCGCCAACCGAAGAAAGTATTTGAAGTGAAGAGCTCTGAATAGACTCACACGAAGTTTGCTAGGCTCCATGGAATGAAAGCGCGCAGGGAAGGGTACGTCAAGGGATTAGGCGGCGACGGGGAGAGGCTCTTAGTAGTTGATCAGGCTACCAGTCGGTCCGAGATTTACGTAGAAGTCCATGAGGTAATCATGGACTCCTTGCCGGAATTCTCTCGGATTTCTCCCGGAATTCTCGAATCGGGGTTCTCAGGATCCTCCTGAGATTCTCGGAGATCTCCGACTTGGGCGGAAACCACTCAAGCGTCTTATACGGCTAGCAAGCCAATCGCTAGCCGCCACGTAGGAATAATTTAGAACTCACCAGTGGTGGGGCACAAATTTAAATACGAATGGCGGGAACTCCTTGCAAAGTGCATTTCTGTGCTGCAAAGAAATGCACACTGCAAAGAAAGCTACAAATTGGCGGGAAAATAATTCAGTGGTGCCAAAGCGCACACAAAACAAAAATCACACCCTTGGGTTGTGACACTACTAAGAAAATTTGTCGTAATATCTAACCTAAACTTCCCTGGCTGCAACTTGAGACCATTGAGACGTGACTCCCTCCTCTCCAGGCAGTCCCTTTATCTCCAAGCTAGCTAAAGAAGCTGACTTCATGTTGCTTGCTCTCCTTCAGAGCCCATGACATTTACATCCTTGCATTTCCCAAACCTATTTTTAGGACATTAGGATATGCTCCTAGAAAACAAGATTGAGCTGAGGGGTCTCCATTTCCTAGGGGAGTGCTCTAATCACTACTCTGTGGGCCAACAGAAGAAAGAGGGCCTGTCTTCAGAAACCTACACTGCAGCTACCTTCTGAAGTGAGACTAAGTATTGTGAACTGCAGATACAGAAAAGTAGGATTTAATCCCATTTTGCACCTAAGTGCCACGTACACATCCCTGTAAGTGTAATTATTGGCACTTTGGTGGATTTTACATTCTAGTTCAGTGATTCTGAACCAGGATGACAGGGCACCCTGGTGTGCCTTGAAATCTTTCAGGGGTGCTGCAGGGTGCTGTGCAATGTTAGCATTGTTAGATGTGCAAACATGATTCACAAGAGAGATTTCAAATAGAATCCATAGTGTTAAAAGCATTCTGACCTGTTGTCATCTTTCTGAATTCTTTTCAGTAGAAGAAATTGCTTCAATATATTTCTGTAGTAAAAATCAAGTGAAAACTAAGAGGTGGCATTTTCCAATGAGTGCCTTGAGTCTAAAAAGTTTGAGAACCACCATTCTGGTTCCATCTCTGGCAGAACAGGATCAACCAAATGCACTCATAACTTGCCAAAGTACGATGAAGGTGGGCCATTTTTATTTTATCCTAGGGCACTTGCTCAGGGAGTTGGCCTTGGTTGGGCAACTCAGAGTTGGTCATTGAATGCACTTTGGTCATCCACTGTATGAAATAGAATTATGCTCATAGTGAATAATTGGAAGTACTTAAACTAGGAACCCAGGAATTAATCTGGCAGCCTCCTTTGTACATGAAGCTTCTATTCAAATGAACTTACCTTCATAGACCCTGCTCTGCCCTGGGCTCTGGGTGGTGGCAGGTGGCAGAAGTGCTGGCTTGGGCACAAAGGTGCTGAAAATATGGAGCCATGTGGCTATTCAGCAGGCAGGAGTCTGGCCCTCCGGTGGTGGGATGACCGGTCACAATTTACACCTGCAGTCAGCATCCACACACATGTTTAATCCCAGTTTATTACTGCACCGTCAGATAGTACTGTCCTGGACAAATACTGGTGCATGTGTAGATGGTGGCACTTTACTTTTCAACTCATTAGTCTATTCCACTGTAAAGTGCACGTGTAGATGCAGCCACTGTCTTTCATTTATGTCTTTTAAACATCACAGCCCTTCTTTCCTTTCACTATAAAATGGGATAAATAGTCTTACCCATTTGTCAGGGGAGTGATGCCACTGCATACTGCACTTTGAGAATCTTGTGTGCTATGTATTCTTCAACATAGACTTCAAGAACAAGAAGCGGCTCTGCACATAGGTAGGTAAGCACTTATCTCAGTCTCCCCCCTCATAGACAACCCAAATTTATTTATTATGTGTCAGAGTTGTAAGTATAAAAGATGTACATGCATGGAGATTGGATTGCTCATGGTGCTACTGGTAATATTATTATTAATGTTTTTAATTATTGTCAAGTGTAGGAAGTATTAATCTTAAAGATGCTTGTTTGACAAGTGAGTGACTGATAGTAGTTGGTATCATGGTGCAGAGGCAGGAACTGAGATTTGAACAATGATAATGGGTGGGGTGGGTATTTGCTGAGGTGGGTCTTCAAAGTGAAGACAAGCAGTGTATGGTAGAAGTGATTGAGGAGAGGGAGGCATGGAGGGAAGCAGGGGTGCTGTTGGAGCTGGGGAGGCCTTAGGGAGGCTATGTTCACACCAAAATTCACCTTAGTCCCCCCTAGCAACCCCTCCCAGCACTGCCTCTGCCCGAGCCCCCTGCTTCTCCCCCTGGGCTGCTGCTGCCTGCCCTGCACAGCTGAGCCCACCCTGCTTCTGCCCGCAGTCCACAGAGGTACAGCACCTTAAGTGGGTATTGTTAAAAAAATGAATAGGTAAATTTGGCTGAACAATGTATAGCACCGCCCCCCCCAGTTTTCTGTCTAGCCCACCTTAGCTCCCCCATCGGGAAGAGGCTGGGGCCACCCCTGGAGGGATGAAAAAGAAAGGGGTGATATAGTCAAAGTGATATGTTAAGAAAATGGCCTTGGCAGCACCATTCTAGATGTGTGGCAGGACAAGTTTACTTTTTTCAAGGGCTGAGAAAATGATCTTTCAGTAATTGAGGCTTGAGATGATGAGAGCTTAAGTGAGAGTTTTAGCTATATGCATGCTTAGGAAAGACTCAGATGGCATAGAGTATCCGCCAGGTTCAGTTACAGCCTAGATGCAAGGACCTAGAGAAAAGTCTGAATCAAAGCTGATGCCAAGTCTGTGGGACAGGCAGGATAATAATGTTGTCCACAGTGGCTGGAAACAGATGTTGCCTTTATCATTCAATAAAAAAATCATGGCGACACAAAATGTGAGCAAACAGACATCCTTGCCTTTTGTAACATCCCAAGTGCCCAAAAGTGTAAGTGATGATTCCTATTAATAGTCTGTGCTGCTTTATCACATTGAATGTCTTTTTATTTATGTGATCCCCCGTTGCCCTATGTTCTCCTGCGGGCCCAGACAGGTGATTCTGGGGGGATGCATTTCATCCCTTGGGATTCCCTGCTCCGTGCTTGCAGACATGTACCCCAGGTTAAGGTCAAGCACCCGGGGCCATTGTCCCACAAGACCAGGCCCATGAAGCTCCCAGGAGCAGCAGGGGCCTGATCCTGCTGCACAGTGGCCCTGGGCAACATCTGTACCTGCCGGCCAACTGGATCAGCTGTGCCAGGACACATCCTGGGACAACTGATCCTACAACAAAAATAACGTCTATTTGTAGCCAGTGATAGAGAAATGAGAAGGATAAGGAGCAGCTGGGCTGGCTTGCAGAAGTGAGTAAAGAGGATTAATAGCTCTTTTTTAGGCTTCTAAACTTAAGCTGCCAATTAGACACGTATCTTGTTCAGTAGTCATCTAAAGACATTATCATCTGATAGTTGTTCAGTCACATTTGTCAAAAGATACTGACTTCAGATTCAGAGGTTGGTGCCCATATCACAAAAGCCAACATCACCACTGACTGTCTAATTCCTCTCAACAGAGAGGCCAAAAGTGATTCCGTGAGAAAAAGCATATTTTTTTTTCCCTGGAGCTAGCTCTTCCACGACACAGAAGAGGCACGTTAAGATAGGATGGAGTACACACTCAGGTTTCCAGAGATGCAGAGCAGAGAGGTTATCTGTGCTCTGAGAATGGATTTTCAGTGACTTTTGCTGTTGCACATTCTCCTTTTCCAAGCAATAAAGGGACAGCAAATTGAAAAGGTCTCAGGCTGTGATCTCAGACTTACCTTTTCAGTAGCCTGCCATCTTTTTCTTATATATATAGTGGTGTTTTGCTCAAATCATGGGAAAATGTGGATTTAGGGTTACTTTTTTTTAACTGAAAATTGCCGGGGGGGGGGTTTGTTTTGGGGTTGTTTTTTTTTTATTCGGAGAAAACTAGGATCCCTGATGATAATTGTCCACTTTATAAGACTGTTATGAGGCTTCTTTCAAGCATATTAGTAAAGCATTTTTCAATTTTCAAGTAAAAGGCTGATTGTTTTTATTAGTATTCTCCCTGCCAAGATTTTGGTTCGAGTCACGTGACTCTGTCTTGGTTCCTCTTTCCTTTGGAGTCCATTGGTCAGTCTGTTGGAGAACTGTGACACTTGCGAAACCGGCCAATACTCCCCCACTTCCTAAGTCTTACTTTGCCTTTTTCTCCACTTATGTCATCTCTAATTAACTTTAGAGATCACTCATTTGGTTATCAGGGTTTCTTTATGGGCTGTTTCTCCCCACATGGGGAAAAAAAAAAGTTTGTTAAAATTGATGCTCATACTCCACTCCTACTCGGAGCTGCTCTGTGCATGACACATTTATGTCTGTTAGAGCAGAGGGGCTAAACCTGATCACTATTTTCTCTTGAGTTTAGAGAAGTGTGGCTGCTTTGCATCTTGTGTGCTTCCATTTCACTGGGGAAATGAGCAGATTTCCTGGAGTCCATGCTCTCTGCCCTGCACAAAGCAGAACTCACCTCTTCTGGGGCTCTTTTCCATGCAGGGACGGAGGCTGGATGCAAGGTAGGCAGATCTGTGCCTGGATTCTGGCACCAGTCATTTCTACCATGTACAGTAAAACATGGAGTTGGCAAGCCCATGTAAAGCATATTGCCTTGACACTTCCAGAGTGGCTGCTGTTCCTTCCTTTAATCTCCTTATCCTACTCCTTTATGGAGACTCTCTGAACAAGCATATAGTACAGGATTTGGCCATAGTTATTTAGAAGCTAAATCAGCTGCAGAACTGAATTTACTGTTGCCGTATTGATTCAGATAGTTGTGTAAGAATTACTTTGTAAGAACTACCTTTTTTTTTTTTATTTTATTTTATTTTTTTTTTTTAGGAACTTTATACATAAAAAAACAAAAAGCATATGAGTTTCAGATGTGCTTTAAGTGATGTCAGTTAGAGATCGCATCTTGTGAACTTCCCTTCTCTTTGACCACATCCTGGTGGGGTTTTCTGTGTCCCAACTCAAGTCAAACATTTCTTGCAGAAGTTAAATATAGCTGAGCGCCTACTCATGATGAAATGCGTGGGCTGCAGCAGCCGCCTTTGGGGGCGTAAGCACTTTCTAATTTTAGCAAGTCCAACTTCCTTTTTCTCCCCTCACACGTCATTATGTAAAACTCATTCTTTTCATTCACCTTTCTCTAAATAGGACTCTCGAACACACGTGGGTGGGTGTGTGCATGTAAAGATGAAAAATTGGAAATAAAACAAAGCTTTCAGTTGTATCTCTGGACTTATCTTTGAGTGAATTCAGACAGGGTAAACAGAATCACAAAAAAAAAAAAAAAAAAAGCTTAGTTTCTTTGGAAGTGGTGAAAAAATGAACACCAGTGAATTCCCTCCAAAGCATAAGTGGGTTTTTCTGTGATCAGTTAAATTCCGGCAGCTTAGCTTCTGTCAATGGGAAGTTTGCCATATAAAGGCGATAAACCACAGCGTAGGTCAGGACTAATCACTAACGCTTAACCTTAGAGTTTGGTTTATATTCAAATAAAAATGGTAATAAATGTAGTGATCCCTGATTGGTCCCTGACATTAAAAAAAATGGTGTCAAGTGAAAGGGGTGGAATTAACGGCTCTTTGCTGTGTTGCATTGTTTCTGAGGGATGCTCTGAAGTGAAGGTGAGTGAAATGGAGGCTAGTTATCGGTAAGGGCTGTACCCATTCAGAAAAACATTGGAGCATAGATTATTCAGCTGAAGAGCATATTAAAAACAGTTAGCAGAGACTCATTTAACCTGGCTACTTACCTGGCATCCTGAGTGAAAGCAGGTTCACAGGGTAAAAGCTATGAGATGGTTTTAGAGAAATTGCTACCCTCTCCTTTCTAAATATGCTATGCATCCATGTCTGTCAGAGCCCAAGGACATGAGTGTTTGTACAGTTATCTTTTGGGAATGAGTTCAGTGACCTCTTATCCAATTAGGTTTAAAGTGATACAGTGTCATGCTCTCAGTGCCAGTAATAGCAACCAAAATGGACATCACAGCAGGGAGGTAAATTCAAACAAATACTTTTAAAGGTGGGAGATGCAGCAGGAAGAAATATTGGGCATTTAAAAATAAATGAATATGAAAATTGCCAATAACCAGGGCAGCAAACTGCTTGGATGCCAAGATATATGATAACTGCTGTCATATGTATACAAGATTATAGGATGATATACGGAGGTCCTTGCAAGATAATTCATCCTATAACATTGCCATGTAAGCAGAGTGATTGGATTTGGCTGAACAAATGAAGAGGGGGCTTTGTATCCATGTAGTGTTCTCAGAGATAATATGCCTGGGTGTACAAGTCCATTGATTTACTCCTTTGTTTTTTGTGGACTAATGTTTGTGGCAGACAGACGCTGACATACTGATACTGCAGATGAGTTGTGATATATAGCACAGAAAACCTTTAACTGCTTTTTTAGTGTTTAAAACGCTTTTTACTGCAGCTCAGCCTTTTATTCTAATTATCTGCCTGGTGTTGTCAGTGGAGAACAGAGACTGTGGAGGTTATAAATGTCACAATACAGGCAGAGGGTACAGGAGATTAGCAAGTGCCGAGATGGTCTCTGCATCCAGGATGGCCATTGGGCAGTCTGACCTTGTGGTAGCCTTTTGGTGGCAGCTTTCTTTGATTTTTAAAAAGCAAGTAAGGAAGATTTACAAGTGAGATGCTGCTGCATTGAGTTAATATGAAGTTTCTTATAGAGCAGCTATCACCCAGTGGAAACCACATGGGAGTGTGGGGGGAGGAACATTTATAAAGCTATTTATATTGTCACTTATTTAAAGTTCCCTTTTAGGGCTCACGCTTTCTCTGAATAGGTTTCTCTTGCAACCCAAGTTATTTTCATCCTATTGAGGCTTGTGGTGACGTTGTCATTCTGATTTTTTTTATTATAACAGCCTGTTGCCACGAGCGTGATTGTGATTCACAAATGACACTGCATGCAAAAAAACCCTCTCTTGGTGGGGTCAGTTGAGTCCAGATTGAGATTTTTTTCAGATCAGGCAGCAGGGATCTTGCAAGATGCTCTGTAGGGATCTTCCTTGTGTCTTCACTGCAGTACAAAGCAGGATAAGAACACCAGCTAGTATCCCTAATGTCCCTCACAGCCAATTCCTATTTAAACCAATGCAGTTACATGTTCTGGAGTCTCTGTATTTACATTCTTGGCAAAGTGGTATCACTTTTATCAAACCAGACCTAAAAGTAGTTATCTCTGGCAGATGGTGGGGTGGCCAGTCTGATCTCCAGTATTATGCACATGGCTTCCTCACCTGCCATCTTGCGGATATAGCCCCATGAAAACAGAATAGCATATTTTTCAACTTGAGGAAGTACATGTGCAGAGCTGTTTCTGTAATCTCTTCACTGAGCCAAATCAGAGCTGCTTTTCCTTGATGTTCTTGGGTCCCTGCAGGTAACTGTGGTGGAGTATTGGTGCTGGCAATAGCTCTTGCCAGCAAGGGCCTCTGAAACAACTGCTAGAAGAGGCAGGGAGTCTTTGGTGCTGAGGGAAAAGGAGGAGTTGAATGCTGTAAAGCTTTTTTTTTCTTGGAAGTGTCTCTTCATTGCAGCAGAGGTGGCAGTTCCCCATCGAGGCAGCAGGTGTAAGGAACAGAGCATTGAAGGAGTACCTCCTGCCCCTGACCAACCTTTTTCAGGGTTTCTTTCAGGGGAAAGAGAGAGGGGAGAGTTTTACTTCAGTGTGTTCTGGAAACAACTTTTATGTTTGATCAGCTGTGTCTGTGCTGGTCATATAGATCGATTGGCTGCATTTGATAACACAGGAGTTTTGCAGTCTCTCGTAGGGGATGATGGGTTTTGGACTTGCTGCCTCAGATCCCAGAAGGGGAGTGCAGTGCTCCTCTGCTCCAAGAACTCTCTGATGCACATTTCTGCCTTGTCCCCCTTCCACCAGCTGTGTAAGAGGCCATTAGGAAGGTTGTCAGGAAAACATAGGCTGTGGCTTTTCAGTACATTCACATTCATGTCTGTATTTCTATCCGTTATGATTCTTACAGGCACAATAGCTAGTAGCCCCTAGCTAAAAATCTCTTGTCAGGGGACCTTTAGCTCTGGGACTTGCTTGTATCTTGGTCTGATGGAACCTGTGTTGACCTTTAAAACTCCTCTAATTTCTCTGTATAAAGCAAAGATCTGCAGTAGTTTTTGCAGGTTTTTACTACTGAAAGTGAGCCTTTAACTGTACCATAAGCTAATTGTGAAAATGATGGGATATGTCAAGAAGCTGCTTGAGATGATATATTTTGGATGGGTTCATTTGGATGGGCTCTTTTACAAGTCCAGAGAATAAATACTAGGGCTGTGCAAAGCTTCAGTCCCTGATTTGATTTGGTGGAGATGCAGCCCAACTCAGTGGCCAAATCTCTGAATCTGAATCGAATCGGAGAGATTCAGAAAGATTCAGTGATTTGGACATAGATCCAGCTTTAAATGTCTTTTCTACATACCTCTAGGTAGCAGGTAGGTCATGAGTGTCTGTGATGCTGGGGTGCATGGAGTGTCCCAAAGAAGTGTGGGGGGATCCCCAGCGCACTCAGCAGTAGACCCAGAGGTGAACCAGAAGCACTTCTGGGTCTGCCATGGGGACACACTGGGGGGCCCCCCTGCAGTCCCCAGCTTAGCGGCTGGTGCTTCCTGGGTCTGGGGGGCACCTGGGGTCCTCCCATGGCTGATCGCTGAGTTGGGGGAGGGGTTGGGGGGGCCCCCAGCACACTTCCTGGTTGACCCGGACGTGGACCAGAAGTATTTCTAGTCCACTTTCGGGTTCTGTGCCGAGCCCGTGGAGGGCTCCCCCACACCCCTGTGGGACGCTCCATCCACCCCAGCATCACAGTGTTGACAAGGCACGCTGGTACCTCAAGGTATGTAGAAAAATGTGTCTATGGCTGAATCACTGATTCTCCAAATCAGCATTGAGTCTTCAGATTTGGATCAAGCCGAATCGAATCGGGGACAGTGATCCAAAACAACGAATCGAATCACTGTCCCTGATTCGGGCCGAATCCAAATCGAATAGGGCCTACTTCACATACCCTTAATAAATACCATTTTGTTTCACATCTAGTACATTTGAAAGCTTTTTTCTTGTTAAAAAGTCCTCTTTAAGAGGAAAAAAAACTGATGTGGCAGTTAATTTATACAGAGTAATTATTTAGGTTTTACTCTTCAAAGTAAGGAATACTCCTTCATGGAAAGGAATGATAGAATATATTTTCTCACCTTTGTCTTTGAACTTGGTCTCTAATAAGAAAGGATCTGGAGTTTTCCATTTGCTGTGAAAAATGTGGATTTTCTCCTTTAAAGAAGAAAATCATGAATGTTCTCATTTAAAGGTGAAAAATGCAGGAAATCATAGGTTTCCTCTTGTAGGCTGACAGAGTTCCAGCCTACGTGGTGTTGGGGGGAGTGGGATGCTGGGGCACCACTTGCATGTATACACATGCACAGCCCCAGGCAGCAGTGGAGAGCAGCTCCCGCAGGTGAGTCTAGGGGGCAGAGAGCAGAGGCGATGCATGGCCGGGGGAGGGGCACACATAGGCAATGTGGGGAGTGGGTGAGCAGATTGAGGCACCGGCAGACATGGTGAGGGAGGGGGTGGGGCAGGGTTGGTGGCTGGGGCTAAAGGCTCTGCCCAGCCAGGATGGTGCCCAGGGCTGGGTTGGGAATGTGCAGCTGTAGGGCCTGGCTGGGGATTGGTATGGAGTGACAGGGGCTGGTGGAGTGGCGGGCTCCCCACAACATGTTGGGGGCACATGCCCCCCCCCCCCGATTGGTGTGACTACAGTGGAGCATGGGACTGCAGCCTGGCTACCTGTGTGGCCCAACAGGCAGGACCCAGTGTGGGAGGGATGTGCAGGGTTGGGAGGCTCACTGGTGCCACTGCTGCTGGGATCCCTATGCCAACCACACGGCCATGTCCAGGGACCCCCTGCCTGCCCAGCAGCACCAGGGGTGGCAGCAGAGACTTAGAGTTGTGTCCCCACACTGCTGCTGAGTGGGCAGGGGGCACCTCACCATAGCAGCACAGCTGGCATGAGGCTCGTGGAGGTAGTAGTGGCAGCAGCAGCCCTGAGTCTTCCTCCCTTGCTCCACCCTCCCATGCAGGGTCCAGGAGGCCCCCAGGGGAAGGGCAGTAAGGCAGGGAGCCCCGTATCCTTCCTCTACCCAATACAAGCTCCGCTCTGCTCTGGTTGTGCCACCCACGGGCAGAGCGGGGAGGGGCCTCCTGCACACATGGCATCCGGGGCTTGGGCAGTGCTGACTGGCTGTGGCTGATGCCCACAGAGCAGGGAATGGACAGGATGGTCCCATAGCCTTGGCAGCTGGGGGCCCCCTCTGGCAGGGTGGGGGGCGGGGCAGGGGGCTGTGGCTTAGGAGTGAGGGGCACCAGCAGGGACAGGGGGCTGCAGGTAGGGAGTGAGATGCACCAGCAGGGCTGGGAGATTGAGAGGCTATGGGTAGGGAGTTACAGGCCCAGGAGTGGGCTGTGGCCTGGGAGTCGAAGGTAATGGCATGGGTAGGGGTAGGACACTGGCATATCAGGGTTTCTCAGTGCTACAAAGCAGCAGTGGGGAAAGCCATAGCTGGACCCATGTCCTGGTGAGTGAAGGAGGCAGGGGGAACATGGACTTTTCATGATTGGGGGGGAAAAAAGCAAAATCAAACACCAAAATATATTGGTATTTAGAATGTTTTTAATGTAATGACTGAGGAACTGGTAGGCTTCCAAATTGCTTTAAAATTGTAAATATATCAATAAAACAGTGTGTTCAACTGGTGTGTGTGTGTGTATATAGTGGTGTTTCATTTTAATGGCAGAAAACCATGGATTTAGGGTTTTTTAATCTGAGAACTGGGGATTTTTATCAGAGAATTTGTGTTTTTTTAGACAGAGAAAGCTAGTATCCGTCCTCAAAAGTCATAACTAGAATAGTTCCCCTCTTCCAAGTTTCCTAGTGCAGCACAATATTCATGCTGAACTTACGGGAACAGATGTCTCATGTGCTTTTCGGCAATGGAAATGACTTCATTTTCAGAAAATGTTTGTGGAGCGTGTGATTATGACGCTGTACAATGCTGTTACTATTGGACTGAGGTGTGCATTTTATTTTCTAGGAGGCAGCCTTCCTGCAAAATTGTGTTTGTCAATCTGGAGATTCAATAACTAGTCCTGAATGTTTTTCTCATAAGTATTTACTGTTGGGAAATGCTTACTCTAAACACCAGAGAGCTATGCTGTTAAGGGAGGTACAGAATGTATCTTCCAGTAGTAATGTGTTTTGCAATACACAGCAAGCCTGATCTCAGATGAAATCATCAAGACCTTCCTCTGTTCTCTGAATCAGCTTTTTCTCAGAAATGGTTTTTAGATGCCAAAGCAAGCAAACTGTGTGTATATATGTTTATTAAAGAAGCACAGATACACACTCTATACGTACTTCATAATGATAGTAATATACTGTACTGTTATAAATTGGGAGGCTGTAGCTAGGTTTTCTATAGATACATGATAATGACCCGTTCTTTTTCTCTGAGCGTCTGGCACTGAAATATATCAAGTGTATTAGCCTTATAAACTAGGCTTATAAACTTATCTATCAAGTGTATTAGTCTTATCAGTGCACACCCTTTACATTTCAGAGCAATCAATAGCTGAATAAAATTCTCTTCTTTGTGGTCTACGTTGTGGTTCTCCACTGCATGTTCTGAACTCCTTGCTCCTGTGGACTTCTAATTTCTCCTTGCGCATGCAACACAGAATATCACTGTGGGTAGAAACTTGTACAGTTGATAAAAAATGAGACTGTAACCTCTGCTTTGCCTGGCTGATGCATTTCTCCCAATGAGTCATTTGAACCAAATACCGACCTTAAATATCACAAGTCAAAATAAGTTTATACTGAAATAGTAATTAGTAGCACAGGAAAACCCATCTGAAATGTTTAAACATTATTTTAGTTTCAGAGGACAAGCTAGAGATACCTACTCCCCCAGAGCTTTTCCTTGTAGATAATGAAGATTAGGGTCTGTCAGACATTGAGATGTCTGAAGAGGAGGTGTTGGAACAAAATGATGATTTCAATGGAAATTAGTCAGCAGGACTATGGTATTCATCCAAGAATCCTGAAGTCATTTAAAGAAAGAAGTAGCTGAGCTATTAACACAAATATACAATTTCTGCCAAAATCAATTTCTGTACTGGAGAACTGGAAGGTAGCACATTTGGTAAATCTCTTTAAAAGAGTTCGAGGAGATGATCCCAAATTATGGACCAGAGAGTCGGTCACATAAATTAGTTGAAAAAGTAATTAAAGATAAAATTACAAACCATGTGGATGAGTCTGCCTTGACAGAGAGAAACCCAGATGACTTTAGTGTATTTTTGTCTAATATTTTTAAATTTTGTTAAGAAATCAGCATACTTGTAGATAAAGGGGAACCACTAGATTAGAATTTGTGGTCTTCCAAAAGCCTGTGATATAGTGAGTTTCTCAGACTAAAACTATAAGGAAATTAAGTAACATCATGAGAAAGTTGGAAAGAGTAGAAAATAAGAATTAGGAATAAATAGTCGATTTCCTAAACTGAAAAAAAGTTAATCTTGGGGTTCCAAAAGGATGCAGATAAGGAATAGGGTGTGTGTGTGTGTGTGTGTAAGAGCGAGCTTTGAGTAACAATTTAATGATCAATAAAATTCTTTAGGTTAATCAAGTCCATATTAGAGTGTAACTTCAGAAGGACCTGCTAAGTGTAGACAATTGGGTAGTATGTTAGTAAATTAAATTATTTTTAGAGAAGTGTAAAACAGTACAATATTTACTCAAATACAAAATGAGGTTTATTTTTCCCCCATAGGGGAAAAAGGCCCCTCCTCTTATACTTGCCTACAAGGAAACCTCATTAAATACACTGTCTATCATTAAACTGCTGCCAAAAGCAGTATGTGCTGAGTAACAGAAAACAACTATGAAGTTGATTAAATGCAGCTAACACTGAGTATGACTATATACAACACATATGGGGCAAACATACTAAGAGGAACTTTTTTTTTTTTTTTTTGAATGGACATGCTTGAGATGGGGAGATAGAGAAATAGTTGGAGAATGATGTACAAAAAGTTATGTATTTTGAGAAAATACATGATAAATACTGTATATGGATGGTATATAAATACTGTATATGGAAACGTCTGGTAAGCATCACCAAATCACCTGAAAAAATAGGCAGGTTTCTCCTCCAAAGGGAACTGGCACCAGACCTGGAGGTACTGTGATACCAGGATGGCACTGGGAGGGCCAGAGCCAGCCCTGACACCAGGGTGGCCATCATAGAGGGCAGTCTGGTTGTCCTCTGTCCTCTACTGATACGAAACCGGACTCCTTTTATGTGTCAGGTTTTGTATCCATAAAGGTGTCAGGTTTTGTATCAATAGAGAACAGAGGAGCAGAAAACCGGAATGTCCTTTATGATGGCCACCCTACCTAATACCCTCCCCTTAGTGCCAAAAAAATGCTTGATCTTAGCCAAAAGGTCGAGATGCGGATGGGAACCTTTTTTTTATTGTTACAAAACAACTAAAAGAAACTACATTAACACAAAACTTGACAACCTCCCTTACAACTCTACCTTGTTCTTATTATACCCCTTTTCACCATTAACACACTAACCTCTCCCACAACTCTTCAGACCAGGAAGGAGTAATAACTTTCACTCTGTCCCTTTGTCCCTTTGGAAGAAACACCACCATGCTTCTTTCCTCCATCTCTTCTCTTCCTTCTGCTTCCCCATCTTGTCCATATCTTGATCCACATAGTATTTCAATTCATATATTGTTAACTCCATGTCATCTCTTCTGGTGAAAGCCAGTCCCTTGACGAACAGAAGGTTTGTCACCTTCCATATTGCTACTGTCACACAAAGTAGTCTGGTTCTCAGTCTCTGTGTCTCCAGACCTTTGGGCATAAACCCATACAACACCATTTCCTATGTTAAGTCACAGTTCATATCAATTGCCCTCAAAAATCAACATACCCCCTCCTATACCCCTTGCACAAAAGGGCAGTTCCAAAATACATGCAGTACAGATTCCTCAGCCCCACATCCCTCTCTTGGACACATTGCCCATCTTACCAAACCCTATTGATACTGAATGCCCCTGACAGAAAGAATGCTCTGTATCATCATCCTTATATTAACCGAATGTTCTCCTTTCACTTCTTTCCACACATTTGCCATATGTTTTTCTGTCTGGTCCTCAACTATTGTCATTTTATCTTTCTTTCTTATCACATTAATCACCTTCCTGGAATCTTTCAAGCACTCTAATCCCACTCCCTCAAGATTCAAATAGCGGGCCAGTGGCCACCATGCCCGTGGCTTTTTCCATTCTCTCCCATACATGCCCCATCTTCTAAACATCTTCCTGCCAGGTAACAGCAGAAACATGTGGTCTCCCTCACCCCCTCCATTATCTCTTTGTAGAACACACATATACAGTAAGTATACACAAAGCTTTCCAAATCTGGCATTCCACAACTTCCTAATTCCCTGGCTTTGAACAGCTCTATTCTGGCTACCCTTTCTCTTTTATTTTCTCACCTCCCCCCCGCCCCCACATATCTGCCTCTACTCTCCTTGTCTGATGCCAGTGGTGGATACACCACTCCCATGTAAAGGATGATCAGCAAGAGCACTGTTTTCACTACAGCCACTTTACCTTTGAAAGATAACTTTCTACCACTCCACAATCCTAAAATCTCTCACTCTTTTCTCAAATTTCTCCTATGCCTTTGTTCCTTTCCCTTCGGTGTCCATAGAGATTCTCAAGATCTTGATTATACCTTCTACCACTTACAGCCCAAACTTCTGTCAATTCTCCCAGTTCCCCACACTCATCAACATACTTTTCATCTTATTTAAATTCACCCCTGACACTTCACTCTAGTCCTCAGTATGCTTCAATACCCTCTCAATTGATGCATTGTCCTGAGCCACTATGTTCGCCGTGTATAATCTATATTTAATTTCTTCCTCCTCCTGGTATCTTCACACCACTTACCATCATGAATTCTCTGTGCCAATGGCTCTATCGTGTACACAAAAAGATAGGGGGACAGTAGGTATCTCAGTCTTACCCCTATTTGGGGAATGCTTTGCTCAAGTACCTACTTACCAGTACTTGACTTCCTGCTTTACTGTATACCACTTTGACCCATCTGATCATCGTCACCGGAAACCCCATCCTCCACAATACTTCAAATATGAAACCGTGTTCAACTCTATCATAAGATTTTTTCCAAGTCTAGAGTCATTATTACCATATTTTTCCCTCTCTTGCACATCTGCTATAACATCTCTCATTTACCATAGGGTGGGGGATATCCTCCACTCAGAAATGGCACACTGTTTCTTCTTTTTGTATCACATCTGGTAAACAGTCACACATTACTTCCACTGCAAGTCCACTGGGCAACCTTTGTAAATCGCACAGGCTAAGGCACTTAAAGGAACCCACCCCTACCCTAGCCCCAGAACAATCTGTAGGGAAGGCAGAGGCCCCCAGTGGGACACTTACCTACCTGTACACCAGTGCCAGGAGCTTGGGGAATAAACAGGAGGAACTGGTCCTCCTGCTAAACATGAATGACTATGAACTCTAGGAATAATGGAGACCTGGTGGGATTCTACATATGACTGGGCCACAGGTATAGATGGCTATACCCTCTACAGGCGAGATCATACAGATAAAAGGGGGGGGGTATAGCTCTCTATGTCAAGAACAGCTACACGTCCCTCCAAATTGACAGTGGCACCCAGGAAGGACAACTGGAGTCGCTCTGGGTTAAAATACATGGGGAATGTGGCACAGGGGACATCATGGTAGGAGTCTATTACAGGCTTCCTAACCAGAAACAAGACCTAGACCAGGAATTCTCCAGAGAAGTGGCTGAGGCTGCATGCTCTCAGTGCATGGTTGTCATGGGAGACTTTAACTACCCAGACATCTCATGGGAAGAGCACTCGGCCAAATCTGTTCAGTTGCAAAGCTTCCTCACATGCATGGATGAGCTCTACCTGATTCAAGAAGTCTATGGGCCAACAAGAGGTAAAGTGTTTCTGGACCTGGTACTGGCCAAAGGGGATGACCTAGTCAGTGACCTAAGAATTGATGGAAAGCTGGGTGATAGTGACCACAAGCTGATCACCTTTACTTTCCATCACAAAGCTGGCAAGTCGGTCAGCAATACAGAAGTCCTTGACTTCAGGAAAGTTGCCTTTGACAAGCTCAGGAGGCTCGCTGTTGAGGCCCTAAGGGACCATGACTCAACAGGAAGACGAGTGGTCAGTCCCCAAGGGAGTGATCCTGACAGCACAAGGGATGGCCATCCCATCTTGGAGGAAGGGTAGCAAAAGGGTGCAGCAACCCCCTTGGCTCAGCAGGGAAATTGAGGACGTCCTACGCCTCAAAAGAGAGACTTATAAAGGATAGAAGACTAGAATTACCACAAGCAGATCAGGGAGGCCAAGGCTGCAACCAAGCTTCATCTGACTTCACATATCCAAGATAACAAAGTCCTTTTCCAGATATGTAGGGAGTCAGAAAAAAAGCAAGAGTAACATTGGACCCCTCCTGAACCAAATGGGACAGCTGGTAACCAACACCCAGGAAAAGGCCAATCTGCTTAATGGGTACTCTGCATCAGTCTTTCATTAGTCCAGTGGTACCGCCCTGCCTAGCAAGATGCAGGACGGCCAGGGTGAGGATGTATTTATACCCAGCATCGGTGTTGATCTAATAAAGGATCACCTTGACAGGCTGGACACCTTCAAGTCAGGTGGTCCTGACAGATTACACCCTAGAGTACTCAAGGAGCTGGCAGGTGTCATAGCCCAATCATTGGCAAAAATATTTGAAAACTTGTGGCACTCAGGTGAAGTACCTGAAGACTGGAAGAAGGTCAATGTGGCACCCATCTTCAAGAAAGGACGGAAAGTAGATCCTAGGAATTACAGGCCAATCAACTTGACCTCAATCCCCAGTAAGATTCTGGAGAAAATTATCAAGGAGACCATTCTGGATAATTTGGCTGAGGGCAACATCCTGAGGGACAGCCAGCACAGGTTTGTTGTGGGTAGGTCTTGCCTGACCAATTTCATCTCCTTCTATGACCAGGTGACATATCACCTGGACAAGGGAGAAGAGATCAACATCATATATCTGGACTTTAAAAAGCCTTTGATCTGGTGTCCCTTGACCTCCTCATGGAAAAACTGGCCAACTGTGGCCTCGGCTACACCACAGTCCGATGGCTGGGAAATTGGCTCTGAGGTCAGACCCAGAGATTAGTGATCGATGGTTGCGAATCATTATTGTACTCCATGACCAGTGGCATCCCCCAAAGCTCTGTCCTTGAACCGATTCTCTTTAACATCTTTATCAATAATGTGGACATTGGTGTCAGAAGCACACTGGCTAAGTTCGCTGATGACACTAAACTTTGGGGCATAGCGTCCACACCTGAGGACAGGCTAGTGATCTAGGCTGACTTGGATAAACTTTGTAAGTGGGCGGATACAAACCTGATGCCATTCAATACCGATAAATGTAAGGTACTCCACCTTGGCAAAAACAAATCCCGCAGCATACTTATAGACTCGGCACTGATATGCTTGCTAGCACCACTGCTGAAAGAGACTAGGGGATCATGATTGACCACAAGATGAACATGAGCCACCAATGCAATGATGTGGCTGGTAAATTAAACAAAACTCTGGCTTGCATCCATAGGTGCTTCTCAAGTAAATCTCAGGATGTCATCCTCCCGCTGTACTCGGCCTTGGTGAGGCCGCAGCTGGAGTACTGCCTCCATTCTGGGCTCCACAATTCAAGAAGGATGTCGAGAAGCTTGAGAGAGTGCAGAGGAGAGCCACACGCATGATCAGAGGTCAGGAAAACAGACTTTATGAAGAGAGGCTGAGAGCCATGGGACTCTTGAGCCTGGAAAAGTGCAGGCTCAGAGGGGGCCTGGTGGCTGCTTATAAGTACATCAGGGGTGTATATCAGGACCTGGGAGAATATCTGTTCACCAGAGCACCCCAAGGAAAAACAAGGACCAATGGTCATAAACTCCTCCAAGACCATTTTAGGCTGGACATAAGAAAAAAATTCTTTACTGTCCAAGCCCCCAAGACCTGGAATAGACTCCCTCCAGAAGTGGTGCCAGGCACCTACTCTGGACTCATTCGCAAAATGCTTGAATGCTTATCTGGCTGGGATCCTTTGACCCTAGCTGACTTGCTGCCCCTGGGGCAGGGGGCTAGACTTGATGATCTTTGAGGTCCCTTCCAGCCCTAACATCTATGAATCTATGAATTCTTTAGGCCAATACTTTTGCCATCACTTTGTAGTCCACATTTTAAAGAGTTATTGGCCTCCAGTTGCCTAACACATCTTCTTTTCTCTTCTTAAATATCAAAATTACCACACCTTCTGCAGAATCCTTCCCTGTCTCTCTACCCTACATTATTTCTTTGTATGTCTCTATTATATTTGTCCTCGGCCATTGCCAAATATTTTCATAAAATTCCACCGGAAGGCCATCTCTTCCCAGCACCTTGCCGCTCTTGCAAAATTTTAAGCTGTCCTCTACTTCTCTCATACTTAGCTTCTTCAGTTTTTGTTTCTTTCCATCCTCTATTCCTTCCTCTATCTCCTCAAGGAACACCTTCATTTTTCTTCCATCCACTCCACCTCTTTTGTACAGCTTTTTATAAAACTCTGCCGCCACATCCAACACTTCCACCCTCTCTTTCACGCGGATTTCTTCTTCAGGCCTCATTGCTTTCAGTTCCTTCTTTCTTTTCCTCAATTTCACGGAAAAATACTTATACCATCCTTCCCCCTTCTCCACCCAAGTTGCTCTGGTCAGAAAGTTTTTCTCATCTGTTTTCCTTGTCAACCATTCTGCAGTCCGTTGCTTTATGTTTTTCAGTTCTTCTTTCATTTATATTCGTCTTACTGCCTCCTTTACAAATTCCTGCTTCCTTGCTTGTAGTTCTTCTAACTATTCCAACCTCTTCCTTGCTTCTCTTACTTTTTTTCTAATATTTCTGAAAAATTCTCTTGTTCTTCTTTTTATCTTAGTCTACCACTCCCAGACATGTTTGTAGTATCTCCTCAGAGTCCTCCATCCTTTATACAGTTTCACATATTCCTGACAGGTATTCTCATCTTGTAATAATTGAATATTTAACTTTCACATCCCTTTCCCCCTACCTTTGCTTTTTTCTAAACTCACTGCCATTCTCAGCATCCTATGATTGCTGAAGGTCACATCTAAGATCTCTTTCTTTTCCATCCCTAGCCCATTTGATGTTAATATAAAATCAGTTCTTCACACCTGTCTCCCAGTTGGTTCCATCCTCATAATCACCTTCCCACTGGCTCATTCTTCCTTTAAAGCTCTCTCTCTCATTATATTAATCAGTACTTTTGACAAGCTGTCTAGCTCTCCCTCTTCTCCATCCCCCTCCTTGATAATGCAATTGATATCTTCCACAAGGAATTTGCTGCCCACCTCCTTCTACATACACCTCTAGCTTCTTAAACAGGGTGATCCTTCCTTGTTTTTCAGCCGATGCATGTATATTAAAAATGTCTAGCACTTTCTTTTTACACTCCATTTTGAGCAAAATCATGACTCCAGCTGCTTTTTTTTGCATCCGGCCCTGCCCATCATGATGGTCCCCATCCCCATCTCTTTACAAAACACTTTTAATTCCTCTACCATGGGATTCTACAGTTCTGTAACTGTATTATGTCCTTTTTTACCCCACTCAGTATTGGCATAATCTCATCCTACCTCTTCCTTCATAACACACTTCTGACATTTATAGATGCAATATGAAAGTCATGCTTGTCCATTTAAATTTCCCATCTCTACCACTTTATGATTCTTCCATGCTGCTGCTTGACACCGTCAGTTCTAATCCTCCCCCTCTGCATCCCTATAGTCTTTGCTAGTTGTTTTTATCACTTTAACATTAAAGAAAGGTTCCCATTTCCCTTCTCTCACATCTTTCCACTTCCCTCTCCTCCCCTTTCCCCTCTCCCTTAGTCCCAGACCATATTAGCTCCGATGAACCTTTTTGTCAACTCATCTCATTTCCCCCCTCTCTCTTTGTTTTCTTTCTTTTTTCTAAGCTTCATGGCCGGTGATTTCTTTCTTTTCCCAATTTGGCGCTCTTTTTTTTTTTTCTCCTGTTCTATCCTCACTCCTGCTGCTGCTGCTTCCTGTATCATTCTCTCTTCTTTCCCTTGTCTCTCCTCTGTCTCAAAGTCACTTGTTCCACTTATCTTTTCTTCTCTTCCCTCCTCTGTTGCCAGCTGTGCCACTTCACCTACTGACATTTCACTCTCTTCCTCCCTGGCTCTTCCTTCTTGTGGCATCTCCTCCATTGTCATGTATTCCAGTATCTTCTTCCCCACTTTCCCTTTCTTGTCTCTGCTGCTTCTCTGTAGATCTAGCTTTATTTGAGAAGGACCATGGGCATTGGCACTATAAGTGTCCTTCTTGCATGCAAATAACACACTTCAGTATTTCTTGTCACCTTGCCGCTCTGTGACCTCTTTCTTCACATCTGTAGCATATTGTATACCAGCAGTATGAGGCCAGGTGTCCTTCCTGCCCACCCTTGCTACAGAGTTTAGGCTGTTCAAAATATACTGTAAACTCACAGTGTGGCCCTACTTGGATTACTGGTGGTAAATGCATTATGCCACCAGGACTCCTCTCATCTGCCCTCATTACCACTTGAGCTCTCCATGATCCTGTCCATATACAGTATTTACCATGTATTTTCTCAACACACACAACTTTTTTTACATAATTCTCCAACTATTTCTCTATCTCCCCATCTCAAGCATGTCCGTGTCCATTCAAATAATTATTGTCCTTTCTCTTGTCTTTTCTCCCACAACAAATCTTATCCCCTTCAGTTCTTCTCTCTTATCTACTACCATATACATCTTCCAAAATCCTCATAGCGTTCACTTGATCTTAGCCAAAAGTGGCTGAGAAGCTAGGCTGCTGATGGAAACCTTCCCCAAAGATAAGTTAAGGCAAGTCATCTGAAGAAGATATATGCTAGTGCCCATTATGCACAGTCCATTTCAGTGCCAACTCCTTCTAAAGTTATGGTGAGCCACTACATTGCATACACTTTTACTTCCTCTTTACTCCCACAGATGATCTGCACCTTTCTTTCCCATTTTAAACAGTTTCTGTTTCTTCATTAGCCTTTAAATGTCTGGTAAGCATCACCAAATCAGCTTCAAACAGGTCACACAGAATGCCCCCTCTCTTAGTCTATTGTAAATGATTAGTGTCTCTCTATCCTCCAGTGAGGTAGAGCCAGACTAAATTGCCTTATGCCTCATCTGCATACACATTTTTAGAGAATCCCAAGACTCTGTCATGATCGGGGGGGAGGAGGTATTTAGCACATGGATCCTTTCTTAGGAGCATCTGGTATACATACATATATACTGAGTAGCACTGAGATGTGGGGTCACCATGGCTTGAAACATTGTTGACTCTTTGGGGCACAGCCTGATGAACAATATGATAATTCATGAGCCTCTTGGTTTTGGCTAATAAGATGCATAGTTTGTACCATACATAAGTAGGTACAAAAGCACTGCTTAAAAGTATAATTATGGAGTACCTGTGCTAAAACTTGCAGCCATTTCAAAAAAGGCAAAATCCATAAATTCTGGATGAGCTAAGTCTACAGATGCTTGTAAAGCAAATTACTAAAGATAAATTTATCTCAAGGGGAATGTTTTCAAATTTGCCCCTCGCTTCCATGTTCTTAGGGAAAGCAATGTCTCACAGAAAAGGAGGGAGAAGGAGCTGCAGGGGAGATAAAGTTGGTGGGGGCAGAGGGCAAGGGAGTTATCTGACCCCTAGATGTATTTTCTCTGCTGTAGAGAGGTACAAATTCAAGTCAAACTTTCAATAATTAGATTCTATGCCTGGAAAATTATAACAAATTTATACATTTTCCATATATAGAATCTAATTATTGGAAGGTCCTCTTGTATTCATTGATATATACTAATAGGGCAATTTGAACTATCCTTATGTACTAACTGGATTTCAAATAAACTTTAACTCCTAAGGTTAGATATCACTATTCACATTTCAGCAAAACCTTCTATTCAGTACATAGTACAGGTTTAAAAAAAAAAAGGAAAGAAAATTGTAGGATGTGTAAAGAGTGGGTGCATCTACACATGCATTTGATCTGGGACCAGTTTACTTGTGAGTAAACTACAAGTAAATGCTCCTGGGCAGGCATCTACACACACAAGCACCTGGGAGCAGATTTGCAGCAAACTGCTCTTGCTTTCTGGGGCCCTACAATGGGCACCTGCTGCCACCAGGAGGAGCTTGAGGCTCTGGCTGCACCTACCAGCAGCCATCTTTAAAAGGCAGCCCTGCTCCCTGGCCAGCGGCTTTTCTGGCCAGGAGCAGCATGCAGAGGCCAGGGCCAATACATGGCAGCTCTCTTGCCAGAGCCTCTAGCTCCCCGTACCATACCTGCTCCAGCCCCTGAACCTGGCAGCAATACCCAGTGCCCTGGGCTCCTGCTGGCCATGTTGCTGGCCCCTGCCACCAAGGCCCCGAGCAAACTGCACAGCTGCCAATGGGGGCCATGGCACCGGGTACGAGAGGCACTGGCTGACCACCTCTTCCTGCACTCCCCACTGTAGCCCAACTGGACAGCCATCCACAGACCCACCGCCCACTCCCAGCACCACACTCACTGCAGACAGTTCTCAGAAAAACACTTTATTGCCTTCACAACAGACCCCCCCTTTCCCCTCCATCTCCAACTCCAAAGCCATCACCCGCCCTACCCACCAACAATAAAATATCCTCTTCCCCCTGTGAACTATATACCAATTGGCCTGTGTGTACACGCCCTCTTGGGGTGGGTAGCCATGTGGTGGGGGTGCCTAGATGGCAGAGCCTGAGGACAAGCAGCCAGCACCCTGGCCTCTGGCTGTTCGTCCATGGGTGCACATGCTGCAGCAAGCCTGGTGGACAGGGGGCTCACACAGGGGCAACAGCAGCTGCTGGTCCCCTGGTGCAGGCAGTTCTCCTCTGGCAGCTGGTCGCCAGATCCAGCAGGGCCAGTGCACAGTCCTGGCCCCGTTGCAGGCAGCTCTGGTTCTGCACCTACGTGGAGCCAGGATGAATGGTGGGCCTGGGCCCAGGCGTAGGGGCTGAGTGGTGGGGGACCTCAGGTGGAGGCCAGGGAAGAGGCTCCTGGCCAGTGGAGGCAGTGCTGGACCTCTTCCCAGGCCCACAGCGGGGACTGCTGCTGGGTGATGGCCAGCTGCCGGTAGGAAACAGATCTATGGTCAGGGGCAGGGCAGCGGACAGCATGAAGGTGACTGCCAGGGCCAGGATGGTGTCCAGCACCTGGTGGTCCTTCTCCATGGCCTCCAGTACCCTGATCACAAGAACACCCTTTTCCCAGAGGGCCTCCACATGCTCCTGCTTCAGGGCCAGAAACTGTGCCCTGAACTCTTGGTCCACCCAATCCATTGCATCCTCATGGGCGATGTCCTCCACCCATCACCTGGTGTCCTGGTGAATGATGTCCTCTGCTTGCCACATCTGCAGGTCTCCAAACCAGTCCTCTGCAGGTGTCACAAGCCGGCCCAGGAGGAGGATCCGGCCCTGGGTCCTCCTCCTGCGGACCTGGGACATCCGTAGGGCCACATCCATGGATGGCAATGACCCTGAGGCCACATCCTGGCTGCCAACTGTGGCCTCTCCCCTGCATGCAGCTGCAGGGCTTGCAGAGCCATAAGAAAGCAGCTATTTTTGAGAGTGTAACGCTTCCGAGTTAAGATTCTCTGTACCAGGGTCCCATGTGCAGATTGGGGATCATGCATGCATGGGTGCCCAGGGACCATGGTAAGTTGTCTGGGCCCAGGTGGCAACTGGCCAAGTCTCACATCTCTGCTTGCTCCTCTGGGTTTGGTAGGCCACTGGGTGCTAGCCACAGGCACCCTGTTGCCCCCATCCCCTTGCTAGGCCAGGCCAGGCCAGTCTCCTGGCAGCACCTGCTGACATGGCTCCAGACTCGACACACCTCCCTTCTCCTGCAGGCAGCCTGTCTCCTGTGCTGCTCCCAAACCTATGGTGCTCAGGCTTAGGGGACACAGAGCTCCTGGATGACTCGGATGAGGAACTGCCTGTGTTCCTGCCCTCCTTGAAGGACCTCTCCAGGGAAGCACCATGGGGCCAGTCCCTCCCCATGCCTTCTCTGTGCCTTGGCATGCAGATCCCTGCAGACTTGTCAGGTGATGGGGTGTGGCATGTAGGTACGCGGGCGGGGGCTCCCCCTGGGGAGGAGCTGGTGCTGCTGGTGGCTGGGGGTGACATGGCTGGCTGCCTCATGACTGGGGCTGAGGTCATGCAGATGTTCGGATAGGTGCTGGCCCAAGCCCTGAGCTGCTGGTGGAGGCTGGGGGTGGGGAGCTCAGTAGGATGGGCTGCTGGTGGCCTGAGGGGCTCTCCACAGTGACATGTCACCACAGGTGCCAGGCTGGAGCAGGAGTTCAGGCAGGCCTGCCCATGCTGTAGTACATAGCATGAGTGTGGCCTGGGTTCTGAGGTGCAAGGATGTCAGTCAGCTGCCACATAAAGGGCATGGATTTGCAGGCACCTCTAATGTGAGGTACTAAATAAATGTGCATTAAGCTGCCCTAATCCACAGTAGCAAAAGTGCATGTTTTTTTAGTGATGCTTAATGCAAAGTAGTGTATTTTTACTGCACATTAGCGTATTAGCATGCTTTTTTACGTGATGCTTTAATGTGCAGTTTTATAGGCTACTGTGCATTAAAGCGCACATGTAGATGCACCCCCTGGGTAGATTTAATAGTATCATTGATTTACTAAAGTGTATTTCACATTTGCATAGCATTTAGGTCATTTCTTTTGCTGATGTGGCTACTGTAGCTAAATGGTATCCAATAATGTCTTTCAATGCAACAATATTCATAACCAACAAAGAAATCTAAAATGAATGTGAATTAATTATAGGCATGGGCCCTGTTGTACCTCAAATTAAGTCAAGCTGGACATTGGGAATGGATTTAGCACTGTATGTTAAACTACCCAGAACAAATCCTTTCTGTCTGAATTTTAAATTATTGTTTTCTGCCATGTAGCAGAAAATCAACACTTTTGGCACAACAGGCTTTTAGTTTTTTCAAACTGCTATACATTTTTCTTACTCCAGGCTTCTCCTATTTTCTTTTTCCTCCTGTCTACTGAATACTAGTATTACATTAGGCCTGTGCGAAGCGGCTAGTATTCGCTTTGGATTCGGCCAGTTCGGGGGACAGTGATTCGATTCGATGATTCAAATCACTGTCCCCAAATCTGATTTGGAGATTTGGCTACTGCTGAATCTCCGAAGCAGCCAGGCCCATCCCCACCAGCCCAGCAATGGCTGCCCCACCCGCCCCAGCTCTTTGGGGAAAAAAAAGCCCCAGCTCACTGGGTGCTGCTGGGTGGGGGCATCCCTGCTTCCTCCCACTGGCCCACACTGCATGGGGGACTCTGTCAGCCCCTCAACCCCCCTTACATCCCCAGCCCCCCACAGGTACCCTGCCCAGGCCAGTCCCAACCATTTAAGGATTGCATCCTGCTCATGCCAGCATGATGCTATCT
>NW_005841831.1:7415056-7440332 GCF_000455745.1 Alligator sinensis | reverse complement strand
GGGGCTGGCAGGGGTCCCTGCATGGTCCCCTTCCCCCTCCCCTGCCCCTAATACTTACCAGCTTGGAATCAGCTGCAGCTCCCTGCTGCCCCCACCAGGGACTGCCCAAATCATCAAAGATCTCTGAATCTTTTCTGAAGATTCAGAGAGCTATGAATCTATTCGTTCTTTTTAATTGGTCCCTTAATTTGATTCGTATTTGGAGATTCAGCCACCAAATTGGGCCGAATCTCCTCCAAATCGAATCACCATCTGAAGCTTCGCATATCCCTATATTACATGATACAATCTGTAAAAGTATCAAGTGCTCAAAAATGAGCACAAGGCACATGTTTAGTTTGCATGTGAAGTATTGCAGGGTGTAAGCAGCTTGTCAGGCTGCAAGTTCATTGTTATAGACTGTAGAAGGTACCCAGAGTAAGTTATTTCCACTTTTCACCACTTAATTTCACCATGTTTGTGGGCTTGTTTGTAAAACCAGCAAGAAAAGAGAATTGTCTTGATATCACAAGAAATTAAATGAAAGTAAATTTTGAGTCAGATACTAGGAAGAGCAGTCTAGCAATAAGTCCTATTAACTAATTAATAGTCTCTCAAAGGAAGTGATGGAAGCCCTTTCTTCTGATTTATTTGAATCACAACTAGAGAAGAATACAGAGAATATATTTTAAAGTCTAGTTCCACTCTCAGAGTTGGCTATGTTAAATCACTACTTTCTTACTCAACGGACCTGCTTCCTGGGTGATCCAAGTCACATGTTGTTTCTTTACTGCCAAAAGGACATTTTTTAGAACAGTTTACTGTTGTTAGATCTGCTGAATCAACACAGATAAAGGAGAACAAAGTGGATTCCATCCTGGCTCCGTCATCCAACAGCACTGTTTAGCATTTCCAGGTGCAAGATGATTTTCTATCCTCAGTTTCACCTAGGTAACCATACTGAAGTAAAAGAGCTGTGCAAGTGTGACTGAGTGAAGAATCTCAAGACATTTGGATTGTTCTTATGACACTGAGGGCAGAACCTCTGCTACTGGTGATGAGCCATAGGCTAGAAGAAAATCCCAGCTGGTCTTTAAGATACTAAGCTGGATTTTAGTTTTCACTAGCCATGTTTATAATCCATTTGCAGAGGACAACTGCACTTAAAGAGTAGAGGCACTGGCATATGGGGGTGTACATTTTTATTTCTTCTCTGACCTACATGATGCCATGATGGTAGTGCTCAATTGCCACATTAAAGCACATATCAAAAGGTGGACGCTGTGACATTCTTACCCATTTATTCTATGGGTATGAGGAATCCATCTGTGGTTTAGACGCCATGCTAATTCTGAATCCAGAATCCAGCAGATTATAGCAGTAGTGAGATTAAAGAAAATAGTTAGGCATTACTTTGTTTTATCAAAGGGCCTCTAATTGCAAATGATTTCTGATTCAATGAGAGTGTCTCAAAAGTGCCACCAGGGAAATCCAATCCTTAGAAAAGGGACATGAAAAACAAGCTATTTCATGTTCCCATGAGGCTTTGGGAGTTACTTGAGGACATTCCTTACCAAACCTTTACTCTCATCTGGAACCTGCATAGGTGTAGAAATTAACTAACAGCTTTAACAACCTGGCCCAAAAGTCCTAGTTTAATTTGTTTTTTGAAAGGAAGTTACGTGATTCAATGGACACATCTACACATGCATTAATGCACTTTTCCTAATGCGCATTAAATTTAATACCTCCAATGTGAGGGCACTTTGGCAGTGGAGAGGGTGCTCTGAGGGCTGCTCTAATTAACGTGCCTCCATGTCTCGTGTATCAGTGTCTCAGTGCTTAAAAATGGCAGCAGGGTACTTGAACTAAACTCATTCGATAAGCTTTAGTTTAAAGCGCTCCTGCCATTTTTAAGCACTGCAATGCTGATGCACAAGACGCAGGAGGCTGCTGGAACATGGTAATTGCCATGCTCTAGAAGACTTGATTAATAGAGTGCTCAAACATGGTAGAATTCCAGCATGTCTGAACAGTCTCCCTGCTTCTGTACAGGAAGCCTGAGGTACTAAATAAGTTCATCATGGGGGCACAGAAGGGAATTGGTGAGTATTTATTCACCAAGGCGCCCCTGGGGGTTACAAGAAATAATGGCCACAAGCTAGCAGAGAGCAGATTTAGATTGGACATTAGGAAGAACTTCTTCACAGTTAGAGTGTCCAGGGTCTGGAACGGGCTCCCAAGGGAGGTGGTGCTCTCCCCTACCCTGGGGGTCTTCAAGAGGAGGTTAGATGAGTATCTAGCTGAGGTCATCTAGACCCAGCCCTCTTTCCTGCCTATGCAGGGGGTCGGACTCGATGATCTATTGAGGTCCCTTCCGACCCTAACATCTATGAATCTATGAATAAATGGATGTGCATCCCCTAGCTCAAGCGCATGTTTTTTAGGTGATGCTTAATGCTCAGTAGTTTATTTTACTGTGCATTAGCGTAATAGCATGGTTTTCTACATGCCACTTTAATGCTCAATAAAATAAACTACTGTGGATTAAAGCACACATGTAGACATGCCCAATGAAGGATGGCTCAAATATCTGAGGCATAAAGGAAAATCACCCAGCGACTACTGAAACAGATGTGATGGGAGTCAACCAAGCCAGACTGCAATCAGCTGAGACTTAGAAGGAAAGATAAGGATAAAGAACACTTGCATAACTAGATGCAAAAAACCCCCTTTTGACTAAAAATAACCTGTCTCTCACACCCACAATTTTTTTCTGAAAGAATCCTTTCTTTTCCCCAGAAAGTAATAGGTACTTGCATATAGGACTTTAATTAATGTAGGGTACATAGAATCATAGAATCTTAGCATAATAGAAAATTAGCATTGGAAGGGATCTCACAAGATCATCTAGTCCAACCTCCTGCTCAAAGTAGGACCATCCTCATCTAGATCATCCCAGCCAACGCTTTGTCTAGCCAGGTCTTAAAAACCTCCAAGGATGGAGATCCCACAACCTCTCTGGGTAACTTGTTCCAGTGCTTTACTACCCTCCTAGTGAGAGAGTTTTTTTTTCCTAATATCTAATCTAAACTTCCTTTGCTGCAGTTTGAGAGTGTTGCTCCTTGTTCTGTCATCTTCCACCACTGAGAGCAGTCTAGCTCCATCCTCTTTGGAACCAACCTTCAGGTATTTGAAGGCTGCTATTAAATCCCCCTGTGACAGGGGGCTGCCCCAGAGCCAGGTCTCATGCCAGCCTACCCACCTGTCTAGGGCAGTCTGCCCCATCTCTCCTGCCACGACTTGATGTTCTAGTTGGTAACATAAGCAGGAGGCTTCCCATTCCTTGGCCCAATGCCAGGGGGCAATATCCATGGTTTCATACCTCCACCACACTGTGGCCCTGGCCCATGCCTCACAGATGGCATCCAGGTTGGTATTACTCCCTGGCTTCAGGCCAGGGCAAACTAATTCCACTGTTGGGCCTCTTACATACTCCTACTCACTGTGCTCCTCTCTCACAGGGGCCTCTAGCACTCTACTCATCACTGGGTCACTCTCTACTGCCCTGCTTCCTTGAGCAACCCCCTTTGGGCCATCAGGCTTGGTTCATCTCACTCTGGCATGGCACACACAGCAGCTTCACTTCACTCAAGCTCCCCTGCTCTGTGGCCTTTCCTTGTGCCTAACACTGGGCTGACTCTGCCCCTTCACCGGGCAACTTGTTCCTAGTCTCACTCATGGGGGTTGGCCCATGTACCGCCCTTCAAACTGCCCTTGCAGCCCTACTCAGTATGCCTCCCAATGCAGCCCCTCAAGCCACCCTCAGCAGCCCTACTCTGCACCCTCCAATGCCCAGTCCTTCAGGCATCCTACTCTGGGTGGGCCTGACACAACTTTTGTCCCCACTCTGGGGCCTCCAGGGTCCTACACCCCTACTGGTCTCAGATTCCTCTCCATAGGTGCACCTGGCCCCACCCTGCTCTTACAATAACCCACCGGTTGGTGGAGGCTGGGATTA
Organism: Alligator sinensis; assembly: GCF_000455745.1. Taxonomy (NCBI): domain Eukaryota; kingdom Metazoa; phylum Chordata; order Crocodylia; family Alligatoridae; genus Alligator; species Alligator sinensis. The sequence continues at coordinate 7,436,332 of NW_005841831.1, read as the reverse complement.
AGGCGCCCCCACCCGCCTTTCACTGTGGGGGAAGGGGGGTAACTGATCTGGTATTTCTTAGGGGATGTCCCACCACAAACAGACCTGCCAGACCCCGCTTCCTGGCAGGGTGCAGTTTCAAGTCATGCCCAGGACCAGGAGCCTCCTGCCATCCCCATAGCTCCTGCCCTTGCTTCCAAGATGTTCCAGGAGCAGCTCAGTCAGATGTTACCTCCCCAGCTGCTGGCAGCAGACTGCTGCCACCAGCCCTGACAGCAGGGCTCTAAAATGGCCACCGTCATCAAGCACCTCCCGGCTTCCTGCTCCCAGCACTTTAAGCGGCAGGCACCAAAGGTGCACTGCCATACCCTACCTCAGACTTTTCTTTTCCAGACTAAATACGCCTCATTCCCTCAGCCTCTCCTCATATGTCATATGCCTCAGCCCTCTAACCATTTTTTTTGCCCTCCACTGGGTTCTCTCCATCATCAACCATAACCTAGACATCAGTTCAGTTGTATAACCCTATCATAATACAGTTACTCATTCTTGCATGTAAAGACAGTATTGATCTAGGCATGGCAGAGTTGTTTGATTTTTTTTTTTTTTAATTGTAGTTTATTTTTTGCTGGTTTTTTATTAGTTTTATTGTGGTGGAAGTTTTAAACCTTATTACTAGAAGGTGTTGGCAAAATACAAAACCAAAATTAAACTGACATGATACCTCATTTTTTTCATATTTAGTTGGTTCAGATTGCCCTTATTCTCATCAAATAATAAGAAATCAGAATGCCTACTTTTAAAAATCATGAATGAAGTGTCTAAAGCACTTCTGAGTCTTTTGTAACACGAAGACGATAAGCTTATAGGACATGAATTATGTCTCACATGTGACTGTGTATCTGGTAAGTAGAACAGCACTGCTTAGAATTAGATATCCCTTTTTAGGGTCATTGGAAAGTAGGACCAGATAGGACCTCATGAAGTCATCTAGTCCAGGCCCCTGCTCAAGGCAGGATCATCCCTGACTAAATTATCCCAGCCAAGTATCTATCCAGCCTGCTCTTGATAGTTTCCAAGGGTGGAAATTCCACAGCTTCTCTGGATAGCTTGTTTTAATGGTTGACCACCCTCATAGACAGAAAGTTCCTCTTAATCTACAGCCTAATATTTTTCTGCTGCATCTTGAGTCCATTGCTCTTATTCCTGTCCCCTGTGGCCACAGAGAAAAGCCAATCTCTATCCTCTCTGTAGTCACCCTCTAGGCATTTGAAGACTGTTATCAAATCCCCTGTCAGTCTTCTCTTCTCTAGACTAAACAACCCTAGTTCTTTCAGCCTCTCCTCATAAGCCTTGCTTGGAAGGCCCTTAGTAATTTTTTTCCTCTATGCTGAACTCTTTCCAATCTGTCCAGATCTCTCTTGAAGTGTGGGGTCAACAACTGGACACATGATTCTATTATCACTGTTATTTGTCTTCCATTATACAATTTCTTACTTCTCAGCATGTTTTCCCTTTAAATTCTTATTTGGAAGCTGTTACATTTTTGAACTTCTGGGATGTGTACAGTAGCTGGCTTAACTGTCATTAACCCTATTTATTTTTTGTAATACTACTACTCCTGGTAGAAATAATAATATAATAATAGTTAATCCTTGTGAAAGTTTACTAGATACCTCCTCCTATTCCCAAATGCTCCCTCTGGCAAGTGTTGTCAGACAAATGTGCTCTGGCACTGATTTCTACTAGACTGTGGAATAGTCTTCCACAGGAAATGGTGGAAGTCCCAGTGCTTGATCCAATTAAAACAAGAATGCTAGAAAATGTGCTGTAGGTAACAATGACTTAAATGACTATACGTACTAAAAGCCTCTCAGTGTTGTGCATACATCGTATAACAGTTAAGCATGCCTCGGAGTAGGCCAGGATTGGCTATATTATATCAGCTGCTCTTATTCCCGTGTGCTAAGATTGTTGTTCTTTTAAAAATCTAATAACCTGATCCTTGGCTTTGTTAGAACTGCTTTGCATTAACACCTGGCTGAAAGAAACTTTAAAGGAGGTATGGTATGTTGCAAGATTGTCCTTTGAAGGGGACCTTCCAGTGGCACAGAGCCAGTATAAGGGCCCTTACATCACATCTCTTCCTGTGGTTGACACTGGTGATTATGGCTGCGGTTTCCTGTGCCCCAAAAATTCTGGCTGCCATTTCAGACCTTTGGAAACTGGTATAATTTAAAGTGTATTTTGCCTACTCTTATTTAGGTTGTGGGTCTAGCTGACACAAAACTGACTCAGGATCAAAGGTGATTTAAAATTATTTTTGCAGCTTCTTCCTGATTTGTGGAGTGCATTCTTTGGCTTCTGCCAAGGATTGAGGCCAGTAAGTCTTTTTCAGGTCTGTATCTATGATGTCCTGGCTTTAGTGCCAATGCCAGAGTCCATGCAAACATTTCCCCCCATAAGATAGGGGATGGAGTCCCACAAACTTAACTATGAACAAATAAGTAAGTTTTAGGAAGAGTTTAAGTTTGGCTTGTTTCTAAAACAGAGATGAATGATTTCACCACCACTGCTGTTTTTATTATAATTGCAATTAAAAGCTTGATGCAAAGAGTAATTTGCAGAACTCTACAGATGTCAAGAGAAGGCAACTAGTGAATATAGCAAGTTTATCATCATAATTAACATCATTCTAGGCTAAGCAGGTAAAAAGATGTCTGGAATTCTTAATAACCACCTGCTATTATTAAGTATATTAGAATACTGGTTAGCAATTAACCCCTTAACTGTTACAAGTCACATACATGGTTCATTGTGCATAGGAGAGCAAAGTACTCAGAAGTGCAGGGATTAAAACTAGCATTAAACAATGGTGCAGGGATTACAACAAGAGTTAAATTATGGTACTTGGTAGTCCCTTTTTCCTATGTATTATATAATTTGCTATAAGATGCATTACAGGAGCATAAGATAATTTACAAATAAATTAAAAATCATGCTATCTATTACATTAGATCCCTCTAGCTTTGCATAGGAAGCATGCTTAACAGAGATCTATGCCAACCATCATTACATATATAAATCTTTTTGAAAAAAGAGCTGTCTTTTTGACAATGGGACTAAGTCTAAAGCCTGATTAGATGTTTTTCTCCCCCCCACCCCCCCATAGGCAGGCTCTGATTACTGGGAGCGATATCTCACCATGAATGAATGGCATAGAGGGAGCTGCAAAGACAAAGAGCTGGCTTTGTCTGCTGATGAATTAAGATAGCATGTGGGTGGCTGGGTGGATGGTGAATAGCACAGACTTCCTTCATCCTCCTGTCACTGAGCTTTTCTTGTGTTTTTATGGGAAAAATGGGCTTACTCCCATGAACAATGAATTGAAAGGAAATTAAGGGTGTTAGAAAATAATATTACATCAATATCTTCAAGGGGAGCAAAGTACTGTCAAAGCCCTCGAAGGAAGAAGGGTCCTAGCCTTATGTTACCTTTATTATTACAACAGAATGTTATTGCCGTTGTGGCTTCTACTTCTACTTTTTTATTATTATAATTATGATTACTATTATTATTACTTTTGTTATCATTGTTATGATTAATAATACTTCATTTGCAGTATTATAACTGCAGGGCACTCAAGTACAGCAGATTGGATTAATAAATTATAAAAATGGTGTGACATATGAAAAAGTGACATCTGCACAAACCCCTGATATGACTACAGGGCTGGCTGCACCACAGTCCTTTTGTGAAGCTAACTGGGCACTTCTCATGTATTCTCAAAATACTGACGTATTTTGGCATGTAATTGTGCAAGTCCCTCACACTTGCACCAGAAACTGTTAGCAAACCCATTGAGTTGATAACAGCCTGTGATTGATTCAGCATGTCCAACTGAGTGTGGACTATGCAAGAATTTTTGGGAGCATGTGTGTGCATTTTTGTGCAGCCTGTCAGCTTTGCCTAGTTTATGACAACCCCGCTTCTTTTCCATTTTTAATGTGAGCCCTGATGCTTCTTTTTACCCCCAAATCAGCTTTGGGAAGAGTAACTGCATCCTGACAGAGAACTTCTGCACCTACTTGCTAGTCCAGCCTTGCTGTATAACTGCATTTGAAGCTGAATACTTGCTCTTTTGCTTGTAACATTGCTTTATCTTTCCTGTTAGCTGCTTTAACAACCTTTTACAGTTTTCTTTAGATTAATGCTGCCATCAGGCAGTCCACACTATGCAACTGAGCAGGCTAACAGACTCGCATATAATATCCATAAAAGGTAATATCAATATTTTCCCAATTTTTTTACCGTCCCCCCAATTAAGGGCCAGATTATGATATTGTTACTCATGTAGAGTAGCACCTCCTTTTACATGTACACTCATTTATGTTAATAGGAAATGTTGTAGAATAAAGGCATAATTATATTTTACCTAGTGTGTGAGCAGAGTCCAGCTTGCAAGTGACTGATTTACCCAGTTAAAGTGTAGAAGCAATTCTCTTGCCCCCTCTAAGCATGTACATGCCCCATGCTAGGACTAAGGAGAGATCTGCACACCTCCAGTGCATGATTCTCAGGTCACCTCCCTTGTACTGCAGCAAGCTGGGAGTAAAAGATGATGGATCAAAAAAAAAAGGAAGGGAACAGAAAGGAGAATTCATCCCCTGTCTGATTCCAACCCACTTTAGGTGTTACATGTCCTAATCCTCCTTCCAAAAAGCTTGCTGTGCCAAAGAAACCCTCATTGTAATCTTCCTTCTTCTGACCAGTCCTCAGAATAGTACAAAATACATGATGGGCTATGAAATCAAAGCAAACCCTCCTCTGTGTTAGTCCTGTTGTATACTTGAGAATATTAATAGATGAAAAAAGTGACATGGATCTTGTGCCCTTTGGTCAGCTAGATCTAGTGCATTGCATAATGTGCCATGCTAGATAATATTTTACACACAATTTTGTGATATAGATAAAATAGGTCTTTAAAATGTCGAGAGCACAGAAAGATGCATGCAATAACTGACACCAAATTTCATTAGCCTGATTCTTATGTGAATTGTGCTGCTGTAAATAAAAAGTAATTCCGCCAGTTACTGGAGTGACAGGCTGTATCTACATGAGACACTAACTGCACAGTACCCTGAGACTACTGCACAGTAGTGTTATGTGGCAGAAACTGCGACGTAATGTTACTGTACAGTAGTCTTGGGCTACAGCACAGTAGTGTCACAAAAAAGCCATTTGTTGGCACTACTGCACGGTAACTCAAGTTACTGTGCTGTCATTTAGTACTTGCTTGTACAAGTATTAAATGAAGCACAGTAGCGACTGTGCAGTCAGCATCTCATGTAGGCATGGCCACAATGATGTAAAATGGTAACAAGCACTAAAAAAAATTAGCTCGCAGAAAGTATGGGTTTAATACTCTGCACTGTTCTGGACCCTGAATCCACGTGCCCATTATTCCAGCATTGCTTTATGTCTCTCCCTCTCCCCTTCCCAGAATAATGGACATATAATAGGAAAATATGTATCTGCAATATCAGGTCAGAAAGTTTTTCAGGACAGAACAAGAATAGTCCCAGGTCCTGAGATTTGCACACAGGGTAGTTTCCAATGATCTCTGAGTAAATCTACAAATAAAACAAAAGAAGACTGACAAATGAAGTGCTCCTTCCCCTGACATTGCTGAATATTCTGCTTTGTGCCATTTCATGCTTGCTTCATTTTCCTTGCAGCAGAGTTCTTCTGGTGTGGAATGTTAATGGGATGAAATAAGCAGTGGTGCTCATTTCTGGGCTTTTCAGTAGCTTCTGCAGTGCCCCTTGAGAACTCAGCTAAACAAGCCTGATTTCTCATTATTGCATCTTATTAAATAAGTGTGACTGATAGCATCTTTTTCGCTCATGCTCATGCCCAAACTGATGGACTTGAGAACCAGTAAGAAGTTTGTTTAGACCGCTTGGGAGGAGCTACTTTGATTATATTATGATAGTGGTTTCCTGCATCTGCAAATTGCTTCATGCCAGGATAACTTGCAAAGTTTCAAAACTGCATTTGGTGGCTTTTCTTGATGATATATAAATGTGTCCTAAATGTTTGACATGTTTGTGCACCATATTTAAATCTGCACATTTTTGCATAAATACAAGTTTTGTCTGCCCTGTTTTGGTTTTTTTTCCTGAAAGAATCTACAGATGACTGGAAAACTAGTAAGATTAAAGAGAAAGGGAAACCTGAATAAGTGTCTTTTATTCAGACTGTTTAAATCTCTTTGTATTTGGTTTGTATTCTGTCAATACCAATTTAACTTAAAGGCTAGACAGAGATTTAGGAAAATAGTTGCCTTTGTTAAAGTTTTAACCTACCCTTGCCCCTTCGTTTAAGCACTAAGAAATTTCCTCCTCCATTTCTCTTCTAGTCCAACGTGATCTACATCAAAAGAAGGATGACAAGGCTGGATATCCTTGTGGTTTTTAATGTTAAAGAAAAGTAAAACAAACTGCTTCCACTATAGTTTTTGATAAAAACTTCCTGGCCTTGTGTATCCACCATAAAATAAAATAAAAATGAACCCAAATTCAATTAGTTGTGTACTAGTTTCAAGTCATTTATCCCTATTTCACACAAGAACTGTTTGAACCCGGGGAGTTGCACAAGTTTAATTTATAATTTGGCCTGTGAAGCTTTAATCACTGATGTGCTTGACACTCAGATGTGAAGTTTTGGCTGCTACAACAGGCATTTTATTCCTTACAAACCTAGAAAATATGATTGGGGGTCATCAAGAGGCCCTTTACTCCCATTATGAAACACCAGTAATTTTGTCAGATTACTGGATACATCTCATCTGCTCGCCATTCCTACCAGAACAACTACAACAGCCCTTGTAGTGCAAGTTAGCAGACATATTGCTAATGTGAAGAGTCATTTGTATCTGGTGTTATCCCTATAAACACTGCCCAAATATTCCATGAGTCTACAACTGTGCAATTAGCCATAGAATTTGCCCCATGCCACAGAAGTTGGCTCCCTGGTATAACGGGACCAAGTTTCATGGAGCTATGGCTCTGGGTGTTTGCAGAAGGAATGGTTGTATTTCTTGGAAACTTGATAAATGAATACTGCCCTGTATGGTTCAGATGGTTGTCATGGAACTGTTTCCACTGAAGATGGTCACACCCCGGAAGTATGCCCTACTTTTAAAGTCCCCCTCAGGACTTCAATAGGCTGTTACAGCTGTGTTAGATGGCGTCTATAGAGGGACTTTATTCTATTTCCAGGTGAACTGATCGCAGAAAACTACTAGATTTTATTGATTTCCTGGACTGTCCTGGCTGGTAACCTTGTGTCCAGTTTTGGCTCTGTCTAGAGAGGAACTGAGGCTAATCCTAGGCAGCAAGAGTAAGGGAAAACATCTGTGGGGGCAGCGAGCATGAATTCCCCAGTGTGCTGCCCTTGCATGACGAAAAGACTACTGAGCCATTAAATAGCACACGGAAGGGAGCTGATGCACTGTTGGCTAGACAACTGGTGCTGATTCATTAGACTCTAATTACAACTTATTTTTCCCATCCTCCAGTCTTTACAAAGGGTTGCTTTGGAAAGGCAGCGTTGGAAGTGACTCCTTCATCCAGGGATTGCCAAAAAGTCAGATGGACCCCTGTCTGTCTTTCATTCCTTTTGTTTTGTGTTTTTGGAATAAATACAAACCTGGTTTGCAAACAAAAGGGGCATTGCTATATTTACTAAGTGTGGATTGCTTGACTTTTCAGTCAGATGGGGATCAACCACAGGACAAGGAATGCATGCTGGCAGCTTCTGCTTGTTCATCATTAAAAAGAGAAAATCAAAGTTGTGCTTCAGATCCTTGCAGATATTGATCAGTGCAAATAATATCGTGGGCAGGCTTATGTTGTTCTTTTGGTCTCCTTCATTCACAGTACCTGCTGTGTCAAAGAGAGTAGTTTATTACCTACGTTCACAGTGGTTCAGTTTTACTACAGTGTAATGGTTAGAATCAAGATGGAATCAATGCCAAAAGTGACACCTTACTGTCCTGTTCAGCGCAACCTGAAGCCTGTTCAAGAGAAAGCACTTAAGTTTCATGATAGCTGTTCTACTCACAAGGACTAGACTGAAGACTCTTGTTTTTTTCTTCTAAATTAAGATACTGCTAACAAGAGTGTAACAGTTCGTACCTTTTACTTGCATTTGTCTCTCTAAATATTAACTATGGAGTTTAAAAAAAAAATGCAATGTATTTTCTTGGGCTAAAGTTACCTGGCAAAGACAAAATATTACTGTGGAGCACAGTTGATATTGGCCAGCCAAAGTTACCTCCTCTATCATAGCCCTAACACTTTTTTACTTCTAGGCATTTCTTTAAAATCCTTCATATAATAAGAAAAAGTCCTTTGTCTGGTGCAACACTCATGAGTATACATGCGATAAAGAAGTGGCACTCACAAGCAATCTATAGTAACAAGCAGGTGCTACTGAGCCAGTCTGAATTAACAAACCAGTGAAAGAAACCTATGCATGCCCAAAACACACTGAAAGCTACCTTGGAAAGGAACATATTTTAATTTCAAGTTTCCAAGGAGACAGCAGTGAGGTATTACATTTATTTTTAAAACTTCAAAAACAGTAGGAGAAGGAGGCACTTGCAGAGACCCGAGGGCTGTGGAAACAACCTTGAGAGGCTCCGAGGAACAGGGGTAAAAGAAGCAGGCTGCGTGCTCTCTCTCTCTCTCTCTCTCTTTCACACACACACACACACACACACACACACCCACCCACCCTTGGGTCTCACCGATTGGACGGCCTAATAACAGGGGTTAGGAATGCAAGAGGGAGTAAAATATAGATGGATGCCATTCCTCTCTGCAGAAGTGAATATGGCCTTTTAGGAAACTTGTCTTGGTGCATGCTCAGGGAATAGGTAAGTCGCTATAGAGACTTTCACTGTCATTGGTTTGTAATCTAGTTCAGCTTGCTTGTGAGCTGTAGCTGCTCAGCACTGTCATCGTTTCATCAACCACTGAGTAATGGTCTGGCTCCCAGGACAAGTATTCACATCAGAAAAGAACCCCATTGAAACTGGGGAGAACCGGATAACTTAATGACAGCAATAGGGAGGCGAAGAATAAGACATGGATAATGAACAATTGCAGTCACCCCCTCAAGTCAGAAAGGAGGCCCACTCCTATGGAATATGTGAGAAGAATTTATGCAGCTTCAGTTAGTTGTCCCCATCTGTGATGGTTTTGAACTCTTATAAAGTACATAGGATATGTCTGTACTGCAATGAGCCCTGGAAGAGATGCTACAGGGCATGCTCTACCCACCTGTTCCCACTTGCTCATGCCAAACCCAGAACTATGTCTGTGAGGCTGCTCTGGGGGCATTGCCCTCAAGGCATCAGTCTCCAAAGTGCTTTAAGGAGGCCACTGGGGTTGCCCCAGAGCAAACTCAAAGATCAATTTTTGGGCTTGATGCACATGTGCATGGGCAGATAGGTAAGGACATACTTAGGGGTTTCCCCTAACAAAACACACTCATAGTTTTAAGGCGGATGCTTTGTGGAAACAAAGGAGGCAGTGTCCTCCATCTTTTTATTTGGGTGGTTGGAGTAGAGGAGAGTTATAAGAAGCACAGGTGATGAGAACTTAATTTAGAGGAAGCTCCAATAATATGGGGAGGTGGAGAATGGAGCAAGGCATGTGTGGGATTGGAAGCTAGGTAAGGAGATACTCAGGTCTTGGCAGCTGACTGAGAAAGTCAGGCTGGAGCTCATGAGCAATTTGGCTATGTGGGAGCTCTAGCTTTGTGTAAGAAAAGGGAGGGAGCTGTGGAAAATACTTGCAGTGCAACATATACAGCACATGCTTAGGATCATAAGAAAGTAAAGCTGGAAAGGACCTCACAAGGTCAAGTTTAGTCACCTGCTCAAGGCAGGATTGTCCGTGACTAAACCATTTGTGCCAAGTGTCTATCCAACCTGCTCTAGCAAATTTCCAAAAAAGGAGATTCTTGAGGTAGGCTCTTCCCATACTTGACCACCCCCATAATCAGGAAGTTCCTCCTAATCTGCAACCTAGATGTAATCTGCTGCCCTTGAAACCATTGCTTCTAGTTCTGTCCCTTATGGCCACTGAGAAAAATCCCATCCCCATCTTCTCTATAATCAACCTTCAGGTATTTGAAGACTGTTATCAAATCCACCTCAGTCTTCTTTTCTCCAGACTAAATAACCCTAGGTCTTTCAGCCTTTTCTCATAATCCTTGCTTCCTAAACCCCTGACAACTTTTGTCACTCTGTGCTGAACTCTCTCCAATCTGTCCAGGTTTGGGCCCCACACTTCAAGAGGAGTGGACAGATTGCTCCAGGTGAGGCCTCACTAGTGCTGAATCACTCCCCTTGATTTGCCATTAAGATTCTTACTGATAGAGCCAAGTATTCTGTTCGCTTTTTTTCTCCTGAAACAAGAGGTGCCTGGAAATTGGAAACTAGCTAATGTGGTCCCCATTTATAAGAAAGGGAGAAAGAAGGACCCGGGAAACTATAGGCCCATAAGCCTCACATCAGTCTTTGGGTAAACCCTTGAAATAATTATCAAGGATCACATCTGTGAGGGGTCAGCAGGAGAGATCATGCCCAGGGGAAATCAGTATGGGTTCAAAGGCAGGTCCTGCCAGACCAACCTGATGGCCTTTTATGACCAGGTAACTAAATCCCTGGATGCAGGTGTCGCCATGAATGTAGTCTTTCTGGACTTTAAGAAGGCCTTTGACACTGTCTCTCACCCCATTCTCATTAATAAATTGAGCAACTGTGGCATTGATGCCTACACAGTTGGATGGGTCAAAAATTGGCTGATGGGGCGCACCCAGAGAGCGGTGGTGAACGGGTCATACTTGACCTGGCCGGATGTGAATAGTGGGGTCCTCCAGGGCTCAGTCCTGGGGCCTACACTGTTCAATATCTTCATCAGCAACTTGGATGAGGGGGTGGAAAACACAAGTTTGCCGATGACACCAAGATGTGGGGAAAGGTAGGCATGCTCGAAGGGAGAGAGAGGCTGTAATTAGATTTAGATAGACTATAGAAGTGGGCAGATGGTAATAGGATGGGGTTGAATGTAGATAAATGCAGGGTGCTGCACCTGGGGAGAAGGAATCCACAGCATACATACAAGCTGGGGAGCTCCCCCCTTGTGAGCACAGAGGCAGAAAGGGATCTTGGAGTCATTACTGACTCCAAGATGAACATGAGACTCCGATGCCAGACCGCAGCCAGCAAAGCCAACTGCACCTTGTCGTGCATCCAAAGATGAATCTCAAGCCTGTCCAGAGAGGTGATGCTTCCCTTCTATGCGACACTGGTCAGGCCACAATTGGAGTACTGTGTCCAGTTCCTGGCACCGCACTTTAAGAAGGATGTGGCCTGCCTTGAGAGGATTCAGAGGAGGGCCACCCACTTGGTTGGAGGGTAACAGGGCAGGCCCTATGAGGAGCGGGTGAGGGTTGAGGGACCTGAACCTGTTCAGCCTCAGTAAGTGGAGGCTGAGGTGGGATTTGGTGGCTGCCTACAAACTCATTAGGGGAGATCAGCAGCAAATAGGAAGGTTCCTATTTCCCCCAGCAGCACCTGGGGTGACAAGGAACAATGGCTAGAAGCTGCTGGAGAATAGGTTCAGGTTAGAGATTAGAAGGCACTATTTCACTGTTAGGGTGGCTAGGATCTGGAACCAACTTCCTAGGGAGGTGGTCCTTGCTCCTACCTTGGGTAAATTCAAAAAGAAGTTGACGAACACCTGTCTAGGGTCGTGTGATCCCAGCATGTGCTCCTGCCAGTGGCGGGGGGTCAGACTAGATGATCTGTTCAGGTCGCTTCTGACCCCTAACTACTATGAAACTATGAAGAGCATGCTGTTGGCTCTTATTCAATTTATGCTTCACTCTAACACTAAGGTCCTTCTCTGTAGTACTGCAGCCTAGCCAATCACTCCATGGTCTGTATTTGTGCATACAAGTATTCTGTCCCAAGTGCAGGACTTTTTACTTGTCTCATCTTGTTGACTGCAGACTATTTTTCCAGTCTGTCCAAGTCATCCTTGATCCTAGCCCTGCCTGTGACTGTATGCAACTCCACCCAACTTTGTACCATCCGCAGATTTGATAGATATGCACTCTGTCCAGTCATCCAAATAATTAATGATATTAAATGGTACCAGACCCAGGGCAGACCCCTGGGGAACCCCACTTGATACCTACTCTCAACTAGACATTGAACTCTTTATGATTACTCATTGAGAACAATGATCAAACCAATTATGTATCCACATTATGGTACTTTTGTCTGGTCCGTATTGTTAGCTTCTTAATGAGAATGTCATGGGACAATGTGTTAAAAGCCTTGCTAAAGTCAAGGTATGTCACTTCCACTGCTCTTCTTTACCTCAGAGTTGCTTCTCAGGGGATATTGCCCACTAGTTCCAAGTTTGCTTTTCTAAATTCCAGTGATTTATTCTGCTCCTCTCCGTCCTTCCCCCCTTAGGATCTTCAACTCGGTCATTTTGTGATTGTTTTCACTCAAGTTGCCTTGCACCTTCACATTCTCAATAGATTTTTTCCCTGTTTTTTGAGCAATTAATTGATAAGAGCTTTCACCCTAGTTGGCCTGTCTACCATTTGTATCAAAAAAATGTATCCCCAACACATTCCAAGAATCTGCTGGATTGATTGTGCACTCCTGTGTTTCCCTTCCAGCAGATGAGAATCAAGTCCTGTGATTTGGCAGTTCCATCAGTTGTTTAAAGAAGGCCTCATCCACCTCCTCTTGATTTAGAGGCTCATAGCAGATATTCACCTTGACATCGCCCACTCCCGCAGCTCTCCCCTCTGACCTTTCAACAGGCCTACCTTCCACTTCATGCTGCACCTCAGAACATGTGTACATCACCTTTATATATAGGGCAACAGTTCCTTTTCCCCCCCATCTTTATGTTCCCATCCATGACCCTACTCCAGTCATATTAATTAGTCCACTATGTCTCTGTAATCCTAATTACAGCATAATTCTGTGATTGTACTAGAACCCTAACACCTCCTATACACATACAGGGAGGCTGCTCAGACATGCTGGAATTCCAGTGCATTGGAGAAGATTTGATTAATCGAGTCTGCTGGATCATGGAAATTACTGTGCTCCAGCAGATTCCAGCGTCATGTGTATCAGTGCCCCCACACTAAAAATTGGCTGTGGGGCGCTTTAAACTAAAGCTCATTCGATGAGCTTTAGTTCTGAGAGCTGCACTAATTAAAAGCTCCTAGAGAGTCACATGCATCAGCATCCCTGTGGTGAAAAAATGGCAGCAGGGCACTTTAAACTGAAGCTCATTTGACGAGCTTTAGTTCAAAGTTCACCGCCGCCATTTTTCAGCACAGGGACAGTGATACAAATGATGCTACTGGAGCTTTTAATTAGCACGGCTCTCAGAGCTGTGCTGGTTGAAGTGCTCCCCCCTCTCCCCCTGGCTCCTGGAACAAATCTATAAACACCCTAAGTTTGCTGGTTCTTCCTATTTGTTCCCCATTCTTCTTACATTAGTATATAAACACTTTAGGTATCTAACTTACTGTCCCATCTTCTTCCTGAGAATTTTGCTAAGGCTTCCACTCTTGCTTCCTGACTAAGTTTCTATGCTTATCCATCAATGGTAAAACTAGGAGCATCAGGAAGAAGCTTAAGAGAAAGATAGAGGTCCAGCATCTTGGATGAGAAAGATGAGAATAACTTAGATAAACTGTTTCAAGCTAACATGAAGCTGAGAACAAAACTTCTGTACACTGTAAGCATTTCTGGAGAGAAAGTACAGCACAGGGTTTGTATTACCATCTGAAGTAATACACAGATAGAGTCTAGGTAAGATGTTCCAGGGAAACACTAGTAAATGCAAAATGAAAGTACTGTGTTACAACCCCATGATGCTTCACTGTATATTCCAAGCTCTAGTGAGGATAATTTATAATGGAAAATACTTGTTCATCATCCTACACTTCTACTTTCTTTACAGGTAAATAGGCTTTCTGAGGGGCTGCTGCTGATACATTTTATTGCAGAGAATGCTCCACATCTTGTTAAGTCTATGCAGCCATTAGGATTGTGTGAAGCTTTGGTCTCCGATTTGATTCGGCAGAGATTCAGCTGACTTTGGCAGCCAAATCTCTGAATCTGAATTGAATCAGAACCCTCCAAATCAATTCGGAGATATTCAGACAGACACAGCTTTAGAAGTTTTTTCTACATACCTCTAGGTAGCAGGTGGCTCGTGAATGCTGCAATGCTGAGGTGTAAGGAGTGGACCACAGAAGCATGGGGGCGTCCTCAGCACACTCGGCAGCAGACCTGGAAGTGGATCAGAAGTACTTTCAGTCCACTTCTGGGTCTGCTGGGGAGCACACTGGGGGTCTCCCCATGCCCCCCATGCCTAGTGACTGGTGCCTCCTGGGTCTGGGGGGGCACCCAGGGTCACCCTGTGGCTGATCACCAAGCTGGGTGGGTGGGCAGGGAGGCCCAGCACACTCCCCAGCAGACCTGAAAGTACTTCTGGTCCACTTTCGGGTTCACTGCCGAGCATGTGGAGGGCCTCCCTGCACTCCTGTGAGACACTCCATGTGCTCCAGCATCACAGCATTCACAAGCTGTGCTGGTACCTCAAGGTATGTAGAAAAAACATTTAAAGCTATGTCTCTGTCCAAATCGCCGAGTCTCTGAATCGGCATTGAATCTTCAGATTCAGATTTGGCTGAATCAAATCAGGGAGTGTGATCCAAATCAGTTAATCAAATCACTGTCCCCGATTCAGGCTGAATCTGAATCAAATAGGGCCCACTTTGCACACCCATATATAGCCATGTAACTTTTTGGCATGTTGAAGGTTACAAATTAAAACAAATGTCATTCTAGTCTAAACTAGGAGAGGACTTCTAGATAGTAACAGAAGCCAGTCATGCAAATTTGCTCTATAATTCTTAAAGCTCTTTTCTTTCAAGCGGAAATCAAGATGGAGAAACCCTGAGAAGGAATGAAATTACATTCAGATGCATCCCTAGACAAGCAGCTCATTAAGGTTGTAACACCTTCTTTCCCAAGAATCAATACACAACTCCTCCATGAGAAAGACAAAAACAGAACACAGGAGAACTGCATTCATTAGCACTGGAACTATTAAAATGCTTTAGCAGTATACTTATGGGCAAGGACTCCACTATACTATAAGTTGTACAAACACAGAATAAAAATGTTCTCTGCCCCAAAGAGTTTACAGTCTAGATGAGACAAGAAACAACTGGTGGACCCACAGATAGGGAAGTAGAAAAATCTGCCTTTCAGTTTACTAGTGGCATGCTGCTGTTAAGATTTTTGCAAGCGTATCATGGCAAAGAAGAATTTTGAAGTGTGATTTGAAGGTGGACAAGGAGGTAGCTTGGCAATATTTATGGGAGCTTCCAAACACGAAGGGCAGCATGTGAGAAAACATGAAACTTCTTTCCCTTTTTGACTGGTCATTTACTTGCCCTGATCTGTTGTGATCTGCATCCATGCTAGATTCTCTCTGACGGAATACATCTGTCCAGATTCTTGGAACAGTTTTTGGCCAACATGATCAATATAGCATATCCCCCGTTTAGTCAGTAAATTATATCTGCTAGAGTTCTTCAGCATCACTTGAGACTTTCAGACCCCTCCCTTCCTTTTTCTAAACTATAAATTGTTCTAGCATCAGTTATGTCTGTGTTTCTCTTATGATCTGTATAGCATAAACCATGTTTTCTTGCATATAAACTTGCCCCAAATAACATATGCACCTTGCTTTTGCAAGGTAAAATAAAAGTGGGGAGGGAGGGGGAGATCTTTCCTTGAAAATACTGGTAAGCATGTTATTTTCCCAGGGAAAACACAGGGAGCTGCAATGGGGGGTGGAAAGGAGGGGACAGGAGCAAAACATTGTAGCTGGCTGTTAAACCCCTAGCTGCAGGATGACACAGATGTTGCTGGCTGAGCCAAATCACCTGTCACCTCTTATTTTCTTGAGGCAAGCTAGATGGGCAGCCTGTAGTGCCTACTAGGTCAGCAGAGGGCCTGTCCAGCTGATTTAGCAGAAGCTTCTGCCCCAGCAGTTTTAGAAATACAGAGGCTCCTGCTGAGTCAGTAGCAGCTTCTGCAGCCTTAGCCTTTCCCAGGGAAAATAAAAAGTGCCTACAGCCAGCAGCTAGGGAACCCCGCCAGCCCCTCCCTACCCCATCCTGCCCCCTATGCTGCATGTGCAGAGGCTCAAGCTGCAGAAACTACTATCATCACATTTCCTTCCCTAAAACACACCAATTTTCAGCAGCTGTAAATAAATAAATAAAATAAATAGTTCCAGCTGTATTCAAGAAAATATGGTAATATGATAAAGAGGACAATAGCTCTTTTTGCTTAGTCAGTTCTGTACATTGCCATACAAAAAACACCACCATGAAATTTTGGATGATATTACCAATCCTAAATGTAATCTTTCTATTTAAAATAAATAGGTGTCTATTCCTCATGGTTGCCAAGAAAACCTCTAACATATAGAACTGTTGCAGTAGTATTGCCTGCCTGAGTCTGCAGACAGCCTAAACTCGCAGTTCTGAGAGATGCGAATGGCTCTGTCCATTACAGCACAGTTAGTTAACTATGATGCAGGTCCATTCCTCTGAAATAGTGATCCAATTTGCTTCTCGGACATTGATGGATGTAGTAGTTTGGGGTAAAAACAAGGCAGTTAATTTTTTGCAAGATTAGCCCAAGGAGGGAATGAGGATTTTAACCCCACCATCCTCTAAACTGAAGTTCCATCAGCCATGGTTCAGCAAGGAGATGAGTACAGGGGACATGTCCCTTTGCAGAACCAAACACCTTGATTGCCTTCCAAAAATAACACTGACTCTTGCACATTTGTGTGCGCCAAACTCTCAAATGTGTCCAGCCCAGATGTCAGCACCTCCAGGTGCTCTGCTCACAAGAAGTGTTCAGCACAGTGAAACTAGAAATTTTAGAACAGTGAAAACTGAAGAAGGTTTGTTGTCAAAATAAATACATAATGAGAGGGCCCCCTGATAGACTGAAGGCTGAGGATGCAGGACAGTGCTGCCTAATTCAAGGATTCTAGTCACATAAATTAGGTCTGATGTGTTGCGTACAATATGGGTTCTGGCTGGCCCATAGACTGTTCACTATGACGGTTGTATTACCAATTGTCATACAGTTTTGGCGAAATCCTTACCTATTACAAATGCCTTTGTCCGTGCTACTTTATTATCCTTCCATAGACATTCTTCAGTGCTCCTTTGGGGCATCGTCTGTGTTGCTAGTTCCCATAACAACACATGAATTCATCACTCCAAAGCACTCTTCTTTCCTTTGGAAAGCAACTCAAATTCTCTAGTCCTTTGTCAGCTACCAAAGTATTTAGAGCCCTGGGACCACTCTGCTGCTTTTCCTCCCCCCCAAAATAAAATCCAGGAAATCAGACCACTTTGACTGGTCATTATAATTAATTATAAAGAATACATGAAGAATAAGCCTATTACCTACTAACATTACAGTTGTCAGGCTTTGGTAAATATTTATAATTGAAGAGTTGGTAGATAAAACAATTTAATATATTGGGCACTGATTTGGTTGATGTATGAGTCTCTTTAGCATCTCCCTGACAGGTCTATTTAGAGCTTCCCTTGTGTCTGGCCTTCCACAGGCAATGACACTTATTACTCTCTGCCTGTCAGTCAAAAGGAGTTATAATAGAGCTTAAATGGGTCTCCTGACACAATGCCCTTGTAACAGTAACAGAGTGATAAATACCAACAATAGTACTTGTACCTGTAATTGCAGCAAGGAGGGTACAGGCAGCCATCAGCTACTGAGCTAGTGCGGAGTGGGGTTTTAATATGCGTCTACAGCAATCCTAGTGTGCCCAGTGCAATAGTGTTTCTTATTTATGATCTGGGGTTCAGTGGAAGAGGGCAGGAAATGAAAATGTTTGAATGTTGTGAAGAGATTGGCTTCGTGTTCAGTTTATTTCAAATATTAAAGATGGGGGGAAAAGATAATTTGTGGTAAACTAGTAAAGTACACATAGATAGCAGATCTGAGGATAAGATTAGAGAACTTCACCTGGAAGTAGGGGGGCCAGTTGCAGTAATATAGCTATGGGGATGGACCCTAGGCACCAATGTAAGGGTGGGGGGTGCCAGAATGGTGGCCCCTGGAGAGCCCACACCCCTGCAGCCCCAGCCTGGTAGGCTGTATAGAGCTGGTCCTAGCCCTAGCCTGGCAGCTGTGCAGCCCCATCTTCAATTGAAGCCAGGCTGTTGCCAGCTCTGACAGGAGCAGCAGCAGCTATCACGCAGCACCCTCAGGCATTCATTGCCTTTTCCACCCTTCCTCCCCACTGCCAGCCCTCAGGGGTCTGATACACTCACCCACTCCACACACCCTGCATCTCTTCCCAGAGCACAAAAATTACTAGTTAGTTATGCCTTTGTCCAGGTAAGGTCTAGTAGCAGAGTGAAACAAGAAAAAGATTCAACATAGGTGTAGCAAGGTTCAGGTTCCAGGGGTGGCCGTGACACCCCCCAGTGACCACAAAATCCTTGCTCTGCTCAAGCTCTAGGGTTTCTTCCCCTTCTCACTTACCTGCCACATCCCCATGCATTTGTTTGATCAACAGGTCAGCTGCCTAAGGGTCCTAGAGTGAGCCCCAATTTTTCTGGCTGCCAGTGGATCCCTCCCAAACCCTGCTAGTCTCAGTTCTGCCCCTCTCTGGTTCAGTGGGCCCTCCTGACCAGTCCTTCCCCCCAGGGCACCTGTCACCTTAAAGGCTACTTATAGCCTCTTACCTCCCCTACGGCTATGCCCACACCTCGCAGATGTTGCTGTACAATTAGTCCCTTGTTGAGGCCTCTGCTTTCTCAGTTTCTGCCCCTTTGCTCTAGCTGGGCCTCCTAACCCAAGCCCACTGCTGGACCTGGCTTCTGGTCCCCAATTCTTGTCTCAAATACTTTATTCCTGGGCCTCCTGGCCCCATCTCTGCCTTGTCTTGGGGCACTGAGCCTGCTTTGGCTCTGTTGGGGCCCCCTGGCCCCGTCTCCTCCCTGGCCTGGGCAGTAAACCTGCTTTGGTTTTGCCTGCCCTGTGCCCTGGGCCTCCAGCTTTGGTGGGGCTCAAAATGCTCTCATGCCCACAGGCACTATTGGGACCTCTGTACCACCCCTAATAGACCCAACTCAGTAAGAGTGGCCAGGATCTGGAATGGGCTTCCAAGAGAGGTGGTGCTATCACCTAACTTGGAGGTCTTCAAGAGGAGGCTTGATAGGCACCTGGCTGGGGTCGTCTGACCTCAGTCCCCTTTCCTGCCAGGGGCAGGGGGTCGGACATGATGATCCATTGTGGTCCCTTTGGACTCTACAATCTATGAATCTATGAAACTCAAACCACCAGCATAAACCGCAATGAAGGAACAAGCCCACTGACTGTAACACAAACTAAGCCCGCACTAAGTGCAAACATCAACAGTGGCTTACTGCCTGTATGTAGCAGGGCTTCCCCTTGCTATGGGTAATATTCCATTATAATCCATCAGCTTCTTACTGGCAGGCCCAGGGCAACTCAGGAGTCAGCTAGGCATCCTCCTGCAGTCTTCCTGACCAGGAACTGTTTTGCTTGCAGGGCCAGACTGACTACCCTGGCTCAGGCCCTAGGCTTTTATACTGCCTAAGCCCTGCCCCTTCCAGTTAGATGATGCTCCTGCCTCGCAGGATTTTCTCATTAGGGTTTGATGGCTGATTATCATGGCAGCTTACAACCTTTGCTTTAGCAACCCCTTGCTGCCCCAGGCCAGGCTCTGCCTTACTGTCCTATTGCAGAGCAGCTAGCTTTGCAATTGGCAGTCATAGCCATGTGTCCTTAACTGCCTATTCCCTTGCAACCAGCTCTAACTGGCTCTCACTCTAATGGGCAGCTCCCTGCCCAGGCAACAGTGTTTCTTTGCTGCCTTCCCACTCCTGGCTAGCCCCTGTTCAGCTCTCTGGGCTCCAGCTGCTTCCATTTCTCTCCTTAAAGTAACAAAAGCCCCAGGCTCCCTGTTACAATAAGCCAGTACAGATTGATGGTGTTAATGTATTTCAGCATCACTGTGTAAAATGGGTCAGCAAGCTATGACCTGGAGGCCAGATTCATCTGGTGGAGCTATTGGATCCTGCCGATAAAGCTGGAGCTTTAGAGGTATTTGGCAACTGTGGGGTTCACCCAGGCATGGGAAAGTGGGAGTGGTGTCTGCAGCTAAGTCCTAGTGCCAGCCTACCTTGGACCTGATCTGGACCTTTTCATCCCACTGTCAGAAAATATTGTTGACCACCAGTGTAAAAAACTTTGGTAGCCTCTGGGAGAAATATGTTTAGTTAAATCCATGTTTGTGAATCTTATTACCATGCCCGGGTGGCAGGGACTGTCTACGTTCCAGACAGACTGTTTGTTTGCTTGTATTATGAAATAAATATTATTGCAACTTTCACTTAGAACGCCAAACCCTATTACTCTTTTGTGAACTTAAGTAGCAGTTACACAGCTCCAGGCATTCAGGCATGCACTCAAGTCCTCAAAACATTAGTTGAAAAAACCGCAACCTTTGATACCTGGGGTGTCGGGAAGTGTCCCATCTTTTAGCATAATTGTTAGGCATCTACTTGAGGCACGGGAGGTTCAGGTTCTAGCTCTTACTCCCCCACTCAGAGAGAGTTTGAACCTGTATCTCCCATTTCACAGAAAAGTTCTGTAACCACCAGGCTATTGGCCAGGCACCGCCTGGAGCATCCTTCAGTCTTTCTCTTGAAGTTGACCATTGGTCAACCAGAATAAGAAGATATGAGGAGGCTGAGGAGCCACACAAGCCAGAGGGAGGGTAGCCTGGGAGGGATGCTGCTGTGGAACAGAGGAGTGTGCGGATAGTGGCCGCTTCTCAGTTGGACAGAAAATCTCCCACTGCTGTTTACTTGTTAAATGTTAAATGCAAGGTGCAGAAAAGTCACTGAGGCAGGGACAAGGCCCCTCCCCCTGTCAGGGTTATATCCACCTCACTGAGCCACACACTCCTTCTTCAGTTGGGGAAATTATGGACAAAACCTGAACTCTGAGAAGACCATGTCTCTGCTACATTACCTTTGCAAAAATACCACTTGTAATACAGCCATAGCTTATGAGTG
>NW_005841831.1:7385239-7415046 GCF_000455745.1 Alligator sinensis | reverse complement strand
AAAGAGTTAAAACCCCACAAGGGAAAAGCCTGTATTTGGCCAGGGGGAAACCCCTTTTGCTCAACACATCCCATGTTTTATGCCTTTAAAAACACTCTACAGTTGATTAGTAAGGAAGATCAATTTTGGATTCGACTAGCGATTTATATATTATTATATTTAAAAAACACTTTTAAAGAATATCAGAACCTTCTAGCTGAGAGATATAGTTAGCTGTGTTAGTCTGAAGTGAGGCAGAAGGCAGGGTAAAGGTGCACTGTATAGGTTAACTGTTATATAACAGAGATAGATAACTTTGTGAGCCATAGCTCACCTCTAAGCAGATACTAAACTGTGGCTTACCTGTGATACAGTTAGTCTATAAAGTGCTCTTCTACCCTGCCTTCACCTTTCTAGTAGGGGTGTGCAAAGCAAGCCCTATTCATTGTGGATTCAGCCTGAATCAGGGAATGTGATTTGAATTGCCACTGTCCCTGATTCGATTAGGCCAAATCCAAATCTGAAGATTCGATGCTGATTCAGAGAATCAGCAATTTGGACGTAGACACAGCTCTAAAAGTTTTTTCTACGTACCTTGAGGTAGCAGGCGCAGCTCGTGATCACTGCAATGCTGGGGTGGATGGAGCGTCCCACAAGAGTGTGGAATAAGTACTTCTGGTCCACTTCCACGTCTGCTGGGGAGCATGCTGCGGATCCCCCTACACCTTCCCTGTCTTGGTGATCGGCCGCAGGCGGACCCCAGGTGCCCCCCCAGACCCAGGAGGCATCAGTCACTCAAACAGGAGAGTGCAGGGGGGGCCTCCCACATGCTCCCCGGTGGATCCGGAAGTGGACCGGAAGTGCTTCTAGTCCATTTCTGGGTCTGCTGCCGAGCACGCTGGGGAGCCCCCCGTGCTTCTGTGGGACACTCCATGTGCACCAGCACCACAGGCACTCATGACCTACCTGCTATCTAGAGGGATGTAGCAAAAAAATAAATAAAGCTGTCTCTATGTCTGAATCTCTGAATCTTTCCCAATCTCTCCAAATCAGTTTGGAGGGTTCTGATTCAACTCGGAGAGATTAAAGAGTCCTCCGATTCAATTCGGATTTGGAGTTTTGGCCACTGAATTGGGTCGAATCTCTGCCAAATTGAATCATGGATCGAAGCTTTGCACAGCCCTACTTTCTAGGTGTTAGACTGATCTTGTCTAACATCACAAAAATGTTTTTACTAGATTTCTCTTCTTCCCTCCTCCTCTCAAACATATTTTGACATGCTAAATAAGGCAAGGATCCTATAGTATAGGATGAAATAGTGTGGAATCAGGTAAACAAAATATCATAATGCTTACATGCCAGGGGCCCAAATTAGAAGTGTGCAGCCACCCATAATGCTGACATTTCTTAACTTAGCAACATACACATTCTTTAATTGTAGGGGTTTGAATATCATTTCCCAAGGAGTTTATAAAGGCAAAAGAGTAGGACTGTAAAACCAACAGCTTTAGACTCTTGGTGCAGGTTTCTACCACATACAGGGTGCGTCTACACGACACATTAAATGCATAATTCTACCACACATTAGCGTGTCATGCCAAAAATCATGCTATTGCACTACAGTGCAGTAGAATTAGTTTACTGCTCCATTAGCATCACTTAAAAGGTTTGAGCCAGTGGTACTGCATAGTAGCACCGGTTACTGCACATTTAGTTAGTACCTGCTATTACCTGCAGTAACCACAGCACATTTATGCACGTGTAGATGTGCCCACAGAGGTAATACAAAGCAGGTTGTAATCCTTTATGTGAGTCCACCACTAGAGAGAGATGTGACCGGGGTTGCCAATCCAAGGAGGCAAAAAAATTATGACAATCTGCAAGCTTTTTACTGACAGCCAAACTTTTTTTACTTGTACATGTTTTTACTGATAAATGTTTTACCTAATGTTAATGTAACTCTTCTGCCAAGCCCTGCCCTACTGCCAGGCACCAGTTAGAGGGGCTGGGTTCAAATTTAGGGTATTAACATGAATCATAGGAGAAAAAAATAAGTTTGGTTGTCAGTATAAGTTTCCAGTAAAAAAAACATTTTCTTGGGTTGGCCTTCCCTGGCTGCAGCAATGTTTTTATTTTGTGCTGAACCTTCCTCCTACCTGGGGTACCCCACTTATGCCCACACATTGATGCCTTAACTGCACTCTGCACCATGCTTCCCCCCATAGCCCATCCTCCAGGCTTACCCCTGCCAACCCCACTTTCCCTATCCCAGCACGACCCCTGCAAAGAAGCCTATCTGTAACCTAGCAGCATTACAGGCAGCCTGAGATGCAACAGCAGCACACTGGTGAAAGAAGGCTCCTTGAAGGGTGCTGCACCCCTGCTCAGACACCAGATGATGCTGATAAGCTCTATCCGTTGAGGCTTTAATCAAGCTACAACTGCTTAATGTTTTTATTGACAGCTGAAGTTTATTATGGACTTTACTGACAGCCATTTTAGCCTGATTTTTTTACTGACAGTCAGTAAATGTACTGATGGGAACATGGAGCAAATTTCCTACCAAATTTCACTTGTTATTGTCTTCACTTTTGAAATAGATGACCCTATAATGAGCTAGGAGCTCAGTTTTGGGCACTCTATTTTGCAAGCCTTTATCCATGTAATTCTGTAACTAAATGGCCTGATTATAAGAGGTGAAAAGCATTCACTGCTCCTACTGAAGTCAAATCCACACCAAAAAATGTCCATCTTTACATATCACGGTTTGAAAATGTTATCCTCTATTTTTAATGATCTTTCACAAGCCATGGACTTCAATTAATGTCACATTTAGTGCAATATCTGCAGAATTAAATACTGTGGATACAAGAATATATACAAAATTAACCAGGATTAATCATTTCACATTGGCTTTGAAAAGAAGGAAGGATTTGTAGACAGAGGGTGAAATCCTTTTCTACCTTTCTGTGTTTGAGTGGCACTTAGATAGCCACCTAAATGCAATTTTGGCACTAACAGAGTTTAGATCCTGTTGCCACATGTATAGCAGCTGTGACTGCTGTGCCCAAGAGGCTGCATGGGTTCTGGGGAGAGTCTAGAAACCCTTAGTCACAATTAGTGACTAAAGGCTGTGGGCCCTCACATATTGGTCCTATAACCTTGTGGTTAGGGCATTTACATAGGGAATTAGAGACCTAGGCTCTAGGCCCCAGTAACCTATAGGGTTTTTGAACCTACATCTTCCTTTTTCCATAAAAGTGCCCTAGCTACCCAGTTATGAGCTAAGCATTATTCAGAAGATGCTCTGGACATCCTCTTAAAGCTGGCCAAGTGAGCTTTTAAGAGCGAAAGATATCTGAGACAGTGAGGAAGGCATCCAACCAGAGGAAGTATGCAGAGATGTGGGGCGGAAAATTTTCTGGAAAATTTTCCAGTGCTTTATTTTTCCATGGGAAATTTTCCATTTCTATAAATTCATTGTTTCATAAAATTCATTAGTAACAATGAATGGATGCCAATACAATATTAGGCAAGCTTGGCAATTTCAAAGTTGTAATGAATGTTTTTCAGGTGATTATCCCTAGGAAGTGTGCGAGAGAGTACATATAAGTTTTATTGATTTGTAAACAGGAGGGTAAATGCACTCACATAATAATCCAAACCAAAAATCAAGTTATGAATTCACTTAATTGGCTGTGCAGGTCAAATCAAAACCAAAGCATGGCATATCATGCACAGTTCTTTGGGTGTGAGAAAATTAGCGTGCCAACAGTTTTCAGTGCCTCCTTTTTTAAAACATTTAAACAAGCAATTTAAGGGAAGTACATCCTATTGTGTATTGTCTTTACATTTTTAAATAAAAATAATTTCTTTCCACATAAAGCTTTGAATTTGTTTGAACATAACATTTAAACCACATTAAGTGTGCTGTATTTAATTTTTTTCCTAATCAAATATTTCAGTTCAAATACCTGTGGCTATTGGGACATAAAATTAACACGGGGTAATTTTTTAGTTTTGCTTACTAAATGTAAGTCAAATAAACATGCTAAATCAGATCACACTCTATTTAGGGCTTTGGAAAATTTTCCAGAAAACCCACATCTCTGGAAGTATGTAACTCAGTGATGTGTTCATTGTCCCGGAAGGGAGAGAACTCTGGTTTGTGCACATATCTGGGCAATCCTACTCTGCTGCAGGTAGAAATTAAATCTAAAAGTCAATTAGGGCACTTTTACATGTGCTGTAGCACGGGTACCGGGTGCTTTAATAAATGAGCTGCACTGATTAAAAGCACCCATGCATCACATGTATCAGCATCGCCACATGTGCCCACACTGAAAAAAATTGCAGTGGGGTGCTTTGAGCTAAAGCTCATTGAACATGTTTTATTTCAAAGTGCCCCGCTGCCTTTTTTTCAGCGTGGAGATGCGTGGTGGCACTGATACACTTGATGTGTAAGGCTGCTGAAACGCATCAGTTTTTGTGCTCCAGCAGACTGCATTAATTGACTCTGCTCTGGTGTGCTGGATTTCTAGCATGTCAGAGCAGGCTTCACGTGCATGTATAATAGGAGCCTTTAGATGCAGAAAGGTGGAATAGGATTCTGATCAATGATACCCATGTATGTCTGACATAACTATGGATTTATTCTGGATCAGCTTGTTTTAAGTTAATAGACATATTCCAGATTACCCTGGTGACTGACTAGATCTGACTATGGCCCTTAGAAATTTGTTATTTTATTTTTCAAAAAATGGCCCTAAGTTTTAGAAGTTATTGAATAATTTTTTGCAATGGATTTTAGCTCTGAGAGGAGGCACAGCATAATCAATGCAAGCACCCCTTTGGATTTTTTGAAGAAATATTTAACCACTATAGTACAACCTTTAGAGCTTACTTCCAGAAGATGCCTGATACAACTTTAACTGTAATGGTAGTTGAAAGTTGTCAGCATCTCAAAGTTCAGATACTGGATATGAACTAGTCTATGTCTTTCTCACTCTCTCACACTGTGCTTTCAGTAATGCAGCACAATAGGTAATAATACAGGGCTTTTGGCTGGGTTTTTTTGTGACTGAGGAAAGCACTATTCCCAGTGGAGCCCAAAGATCCTAGTTATTGCTATATTTATGTGTTTTATTTTTCCTGAAGAATTGTCTATCTCCTTTCTTCTCCAGTTACAGAGGGTTTTAAGGGAGACTCTTTGCAGCTCCCAAAGGTCAACTTTGAGGTTGTTATTAGTTTAAGATGTTATTGGCACTGGGCAACAGGGACAGCTGCCAAGAAACATGTTTAGGCATTTGGATTACTCTTGTAAATGTTAATTAATCACTTTGCTGCTGTATAAAACAGCATTGTAACACACACTTAATGCTCAAGTATTCCATTTCTTATAGCGCCGTTGCTCTGTGGGTTAAAAAATAAAGGAGCAGAACAACAAATGTCATGAACACTTTCATGACCGTTTTATTTGTAAAAAACTCTTTCTAAGTACTACACATAACTAAAGGAATTTTAGTTTATGAACACATGGTAATGCATTTTGCTGCCATTATGTCTGCGCTGTCCAGTGAGGAAAGAGGTAACTGGCAACATCCATCCATTTGTTCAGACATCTCTGCTTCAAAAATGTTGTCATCCTCTGGCACTTTGTGAATTGCTAAAATTACCCAGTTCGTATCAGCTACATGTAATAACCAGTCTAGTTCCTAATGAAAACTGTGTTAGGGGTTATATCTTATTACAGCAGATACAGGGTCTAAAAGGTTCCACAGTGTACTTCTAAGGATTGCCTAGTACATTTACTACCTGCCAGTTTATTTTTATGAGAGGACAAGAATAAGTCCTTAAAAAAAGGCTCAGACAAAAATATAAGTCGTCATCCTTTTGGCTTCTCCTGTTACCCACGGTGCATCCCAGAATAGTCGTAAACAAACCACGTTGTAAATCCAACAGTAAGCAAGGCTGCTACTACCCTCTCTGACCCAGCACTGTTTGCTGCTCCTAGACCATTAATTCAGCCAAAAGCAAAAGCAAAAGCAGGAAGCTGAATAGCCGAGCTGCAAGCCACAAATTGCCACCTGTAAATTAGCGTTGACAGGTGTGCAGTATCCCATCCCATCCCTTATCCTTTGCTAATCCTCCCAAACCACCAGCTCCCAACCTCCAAGAAGTGAACAGCAACTTGTTAGCAAAACAACACCTTAAACAGTTGTCTCTTCAGATACACTTCTCCAAAGCTGTGAATTACTCGAATGTGTGTATGTGTGTGTGTGTGCACACACACACGTGCACGCACCTGTGTATATGCGTGCAGGTGCATATATACATGGGCACATGCCTGAAAGTTTAATTAAGTACCTGTTTTCAGACAACTCTCCAAATATGTATGTGCATGTGCTGCCTAGCATTTGTTCTTTTAGTAATGCTGTGCTGGGAAAATATTCCATTTTGAACCTTAAGAAAAATAATGAGTATTGGAAGAGAGAAATGACTGATTCAGGGCACAGGTAATAAATGTAAAATCTGTCTACTCTAGGCCAACAGCCTTGTTATTTCCATAGCTAGAAAGAACAAAATATTGTCCTAATGGCTATTTTACAAGCTATGTACACATACACGCACACATACGCGCGTGCACACATGCATGCTGGAGTAATTCACAGCTTCGGAGAAGCACATCTGAAGAGTCAACTATTCCAGATGTTATTTTGCTAACAAGTTGCTCTTCACTTCTTGGAGGTTGGGAGCTGGTGGTTTGGGATGATTCGCAGAGGGCAAGGGAGGGGAGGGGAAATGGGTGAGTGAGTTTCAGCTTGTTTCTCACTCCACACCTGTCCATGGGTACGTCTACACTGCAATCCTGAGGTGTAATTGCACCACATGGAAATTCATCTAAGGTAGCTGTAATTTAGCTTGCTCTGATGACAACAGTACTGCAGCCACAATGTCATGAGCTTCAGTGCAAGCTGTACAAGCTCATCAGGAACCCCAGCTTACCTCCTGAGATGGCCTGTGCTGAAATCCATGCTACCACGGCTACACTGCTGTTGGTTTTAGGCTAAGCTAGTTTGAACATGTCTGTTCATGCTACAATCACACCTGTGACTGCAGTCCCAACCCAGGGACAGATCCAGGGTGGGTGCAGTGGCATGGTAGAACCCCTCCCCTTTCAGACCATGCCACAGGAGCAGCAACCAGAGACTATTTTTAAATCCCTGAAGCAGATAAGAATTCCTCCCTTGCTGCTTCTCTGTGCTCAGTGGTACCTCCCCTCCCTTTCCCTTGCCCTCCACTGCTGTTGTCCCCAGCTGCCGCAGGGCCAGGGGGAGCTCCAAAGCTGCTCTTGCTCTCCCTCCAGCTGGGCTGTGCAGGGAATGGGCTCAGTCTAGGACAGCAATGTTGGAGGGCCTTCCTGCCTGCTACCCCCTGGTATTCCCCATCAGCCTGATGGTAGGCTCATGGAGGGGTAACCCACCTGCTGCTGCTGTCCCTGGATGAGCCAGGCTCCCCATGGAGCCTACCTGGAGCAGGGCAGAAGTAACTCTGGAGACCCACCTGCCCCTGAGACAGCAGAGGCAGCAGCAGTGGCAAGCGGGTGTCAATGCAGCACCTTTCACCAACAGTAAATGCATCAAGAAAAAGCAAAAAGGAAATTCAAGACACATTTAAAATAGAAAGTAAGCCTGAGCTGGTGTAAAACAACTTTAGACTTTACTGGCACAAGTGGAGATATACCAGTTTATATCATCAAAGGACCTGCCTTAGAATGGACAGACATAAAAGCAAGGGGAAAAGAAGTTTGAACTTACACTTCTTCAGTGTTTATTTGCTAACATTGTTGGTGAAGATAAGGTTACCTCATGAGAATGAAAAATCAGCTTTGTTGTAAAGAAGTATGCTGTGGAAAAGAGATAATAGAATCACAGCAATTAGAAATGGAGAGGCATATAATGTGTGATCTACCTGGTATCTCTGGGGCTAATGCTCAGTTGATTCACACAGTACATTTTCTGTTGTTTTGTCCAGTCCAGTGTTAAATGTGCTAATGTGTCTCCCACCACTTCCCTCAGGGTTTCTTTCTATAATGTCAGAGATCTCAGTTGAAGGAAGTTTTCTTAATATTTGGTCTAAATATTCACTTATGTAGTTTCATTCCTCCTATCCTCAAAGTAATTCCTCCCCATGTGGGTGTTTACTCCCTTCAGTTTTAGTTACTTTTTTTACTTGTTGGGGGCATCTACATGAGATGCTTAATGCTCAGTAGACTACTTCTATGCCCATTAGCTCATCATAGCAAAAAATGTGCTAATGTGCTAATGCATAGCAAATTAGTCTACTGTGCATTAATTATCACAAAAAAGACCATGCACTGTTGCTACTGCGCATTACTGCCAGCTACTGCACATTTATGTAGTACCTGATATTAGAGGTACTAAACTTAATGCACAGTAGCAATGACACATTAATGCACATGTAAACATGCCCATTGCCTCCTATTTTCTTTTTTACTGATGTACACTGAACAGGATCAGCTTGTCTAAACCATGCAGGCTTACAGGAATGGAGAAGGGAAATAAGCCTGCCCCTGCCTTTTATCTGGCGTTTTGTTCATGGGGAATGGGACAAGCTGTGTTAGCTTGGCAGCCACAGAGAACCACAGATTTATTTGTATGTGGTACCATCACTTAAGGAATCTGCCAGAAGTGCATTTGTCATTTGATTCCCTATGAGCTTCTCTTTTTCTTTCTTCCAGTAGTGGTTGCTAAATTGTTCTGCTTTACCACTTCCTGCCTCTGAGTTTGTTAGGGGGATTAATTGGCCAGGGGTGGATCCAGAGGGGTTGCACCGGTGCAGTCACTCACCCATTTCAGACCACACCATGGAAGCAGCAGCCAGGGACTGTTTTAAGTCCCTGAACTAGGTGAGAATCCCCCCTGCCTTGGTATCCCCATACCTCCTGTCCCATCAACAGTACCTTTCCTTCTCTCCCTTCCCTTCCCCTCCCATCGCCCCCCTCCCCTGCCTGCTACTGCCCCTGTCACTGTCTCTGGCTGGCCCTATTGTTTCTGGGGCAAGGGGAGCCCCAGAGCCACTCCTGTCTCTCTTTAATTGGGCTGCGCAGGAAGCCGGGCTCAGCTGGGCACAGCAGTGGTGGCAAGATGGTTCCTCCTCCCTGCCCAGTCCCCCTGGGTGTTCCCCACCACTCTGGAGCAGGCTCAGGGAGGGGGACCCCTGCCAACACTGCTGCTCCTGGTGTCCCTGGCTGAGCCTGGCTTCCCATACCGACTGGCTGGAATGGGGCAGGGCTGGCTTTAGAGCTTCCTCCAGCCCTGGGGCAGCTGCAGACAATGGGGAAAGCAGCAATGATGGGTGAGGGAGGGGAAGGGCGGGAGGAGAAGGGAGGAAAGGTACCACTGACCACAGAGGGGAAAGGAGTGGGTGATGAGGTGAGGGGCGTTCTTACCCTATTTGGGTACTTAAAAAGTCCCTGCCTGCTGCACCCTGGCATGGTCAGCTTGTTCTGGTGGGTGGGAGCTGGCGTGCAGCCACCCCCAAAGTGCCAGTCACTGCCCCTGCAGCTCCTTTATAAAATCCTGGATTCTCCCATGGAACAGACACACAACCCAGCAGCCACCTGGCACACACAGAACAATGCAAGGGTAGTAAATCTTATAATCTGGCAGGACTGGGAAATGTGTATTAAAAAATGGAGCCAAACTTTTTATCTTTCCTTAGCCTTTCCACTCAAACACCTGCACTGCTGTCACTGTGTGTCCCTGCTTGGCAAGTACTGATGGACATGCTTATACCAAATGAGGTTACTGAGCCTTACACTCAAATCAATCGATCAACTGCCTCAGCCTCCTGCTCTGATCTCATGTCTGGACCATCTGCTTCTGCTGGTGGTCCCTGGAGAGTCTGCCAATCAGCAAAGGAGACTAAAAGCTCATAAGCAAGTGGATTAAATTATTTTTGGACCTTCCATAAAGCCATCTGTTTGGGAGGGAGCCATGGACTAGTGTTACCCAGCTGGGGTAAGGTGCTATGGCAACCTGTAAGGAGGACAGAACCGATGGGATAAAGAAAATTACCCCCCTCTTAAGGAGCAGAATCAGTTGTGCATGACTGCTCTGAGTATTCAATCAGTCAGGAACTGTCACCAAAAGTAAATATCAGGACGTGTACTGGTGTCCCATCTCCATCTCTACTGGCTGCTGATGGCTCAGAAAACACTGGGCAAGAAGGAAACTTGAGTTAAACTTCAGCACTGAGACTGGTTGCCTATGACAACCTAGTTGGGAGTCTATAAAACATATATACATGGTGAAACCTTTGTTTCTATAACAACCACCCAATATATATATATATATATATATATATATATATATATATATATGTATATATATATTTTTTTTTTTTTTAACTGTAGAAGTTGTTTTTTCAGATAGCGAAACAGCAAAGTTGTACTGCTGTCCAGGAGGCGAGCGGGTGCTTTTGATATCTTGTGCAAAAGGCTCCAAAGCAAGTCTCTTAGGGAAAATGTCTGGATTCATTATATGAGAAGGGACAGTAAATCCCCCCTGAGGAGAGGTACACAGGGCTGCATCTAAGGCTTCATCTGTTCTTTTGATGTCTGAAGCGACCCATCCCATTCTGCCTTGATACTTCAGCGAAGATGGTGAAAAGGCTCAAATTTAAATATTGCTTTTCTTGTCCCCACCCATGTCCCATTTCTTCACTGACACAGAAACAACGGAGTTAAGCAACAGCACCAGAAAAAACCTATGACATCACCAGATACTGATAAATTATAAATCACAGATGATGACTCATGTGACCTGGAGCCCATAACCCAATTTGATAAAAAGTCTTGCCAGAGAACAATAGGGCCTAAAAGGATTGAATATGGTAGCTTGCAAGGCAAAAATCTGATATTGTCTAAAAACAGAGCTAGGCACAGGTGGGTCTTGAAAGTGAGAAAGGCTTGCCTTCTAGCTGTAAAGATTAGTGTGGCTTTGGTGAATTCACTTGTACTGTGATTACTAATCAGGAGCGTTTGGCTGCAGTTGTAGATTGAACTCCTGTTTTACGTTGGATCTTCCCCTCCCTTTTGGCTTAAAAGATAGAGGGGCTATGATTACACCTCTGGCTCAAAGGAGGGGAATTTCCATGTTTCTGTTGCCAAGGCTGCTGGAACGAAAAGAGGCAGACCTGCCAAATCCTGCGTTTTGCAGGGCATCTGTATGCTTGCTAATCCTTTCACCCCTGTTTGCACCTTCCATGAATGTAGGTCTGTGAGAGAGCTATAGAGGGAGTTTGCATGCCTTCCCTCTAAAGCAAGCTTTGACCTAGGACAAGGTGTGGTGCTGGGATACCATAGGTTCTCATCTCAGCTATTCTGCTCTGTGCTGTTGCTGTGCAGTTCATAAACTTGAGTGCTGGTGAGAGTCACATCACCCTCAGAGAGTTGGTTTGCTTTTGCTCCTTTCTGTTTCATTTCAAATAATGAAATGTGAGAGGTTCTTGAAGGTTGCTTCTGGCAGATTTGGGAATAGAGGTTAAGTACCTAGTAAGTCAGAAAGTAGTGTCAACCATTCAGAACATTGCTCTGATCCCTAGACCGCATTGTGGTATCAGAGGCAGAAACCGGATCCGTAAACTGGATATTCACCATTACAGTGGTTCTTCACCAATAGCTCCATGACTCCCCAGCACAACGTATGCCATGTCACCCTGAAGCTGTTTGTCTGCCTAGCAGCTAACCTGCCAACTTTGCTATCAGTGGGAGTCTGTGCTGCCTCACCTTACCCTCAGTTCAAGCTGTGCTGACTACAGGTAAGGCAAGGAAATAGTATGTGATCATGTAATTATAGCTTGTAGTCAATGCAGGGGCTGATCTGTAGCTTTGTGGGCAAGCTTAGTTCTGGCATTTCCTAAAGCTTGAGTGTTTTCATTTGTAACCTTACCTTTTTGAAAAAAAACAGGTTGTTCTATTTGTAGATAGTTACTATTCATATAGATCCCACTTCTAAATTAGTGCAAGGGGTCTTCAATAATGTTATTTCTTAAAATAGTTACATATCTGTAAGCAATGAATTTAGAATGCTATACTTTTTTGATTAATAGGAACATTTTCCATGTTTGTGTTTAGACCAATGGCATCTATCCTTTTAACAGGCATGGGACACTTAACTAAAGAGTGAGCATGAAGGTCACTGAAAGGAAAATGTGGAAGGTTTGCTGTTTTTTTTCTCCAGTGTCCAGAGTGGAAGATCCCATTTGTGTAAACTGCAGAACTTGAATTAATAAATTTACTTTTCCAGAAAGCCACCTCATTCCTAGAGGTGTAACAATCCTTATGGCAGTCTACAGTCCTGAAAGCATAGCTAAGGAAGTACAGATTTTGAATGCATAGGTATCCTGTTTGAATCCTGTCTATATTATGAGGGTTTTTTTTCCCATATCAAACATGTGGTGGCTCTTATCAACACAAACTGAATACCACACATTTTACTAACCACTATATACTACACAGGGGTCAAGAACAGCACCAGCCACAGAGACTGCTCTACTTTTGTTACACCCTAAACCCATGTTTTCCAGTATAAATGTAGCTAGCTAATTAAATAATTTGCATAAGATGTACAAAGCTTGGCAGCTAGTGAAAGGGTATGAAACCCCTTGCACTTGACTCACTTGCATTCAAAATCAGGAAATCTTCCTATGATGATTCATACAAAGCCAGAGTCCCAAAGCCAGTTTTCCCTCTGCAGAGCTGCTCCATGGAAAGAGATAGGCTGCCAAGCTAAAAGGAAGCTTTTTAGTTTCAAAATTGTGCAAGCCAGTTTGTGCTATTTCTGGAACACACTGTAATGCATGTGTCTAGCCTTGCTCCCTTTAGTAACGGCCAAATGTTTTTCAAGCAGTAAAGAAGGTAAAATAGAACAACACTGTACTAGAGCCAGATTTTCCATGCGCTTCCTAAACAGTGCCTGTCTCAGCTTGCATGTATTGCACAACATTCATGGAATTAAATGCACCAGTTGCAATAGAAGTACTGCATTGAACCAGCGATCTATCTCTGGTGCAGCACTGACACCTTGCGTGGGCTTGGGCGAGTCATACCTTGGCCTGTGTCAAAGACCCCTTAGGTCTAAAATGGGGATAATAATTGTAGTGAACTCCTGCACTGGGGCTCATGACGCCATATGTTCCTAAAATCATAACTGGAAGGAGAATGGAGAGGACCAAGGTGGTTGACCTGCAGTGGAGGGAGGGCTTTGGGGAGAGAGATCACACAACCCAGGCACACACAAGACCGAAATAAACTGAAACATTGAACAACATTGACATATCCAGTGAGGGGAAGTCACTAAGTCCATGTCATGGAAAAGAGAGAAAGCTGGGAGCATAACCCAAATCATCTGCTTCCGCCGTAGGTTCCTCTCCACTGGACTAAACTGCTTGGAGGAGAAAGAAGGGACAGAAGGAAAGAAAACAAAGATGGCTTGGGACAGGGCTGTTAAGGAGAAATGTTGAATATTTTCCATCTCTTGCTGAGTTTAGCTTTGCCTGATTCTAGGAAAAAATACCTGCCAGTGATGCCAGCTTTAGCAGGGAGGCTCTGGCAGATTTCTTGTTGTTTTCTCTTTGGAAAGTTGACAGGTACATAATACTAGGTAAGTGCTAAGTATTGATGCTTACCTTTGAATGGCTGGTTGTCTGTGTGTGCACTAAAGTCAAGTTTTATGTGCACAGAACAACAGAGCAAAGCGAGCCACGAAGGACTCCTTTAACATATAATTCCTATTCCATTTGTGAGTATCATCTGTGCCAGGTATGGTCTCTGCAAGAACTCAGACAAGAGGTTACATCTCTTCCTGATATCTGAAGGCCCATAGCCCCTCTCCAAAGTGCCCTATCCAAACGGGGAAGGAAATTGGAGATAGTTAAAAACTGCTCAGGAATGTAATTAAAAACTAAATGCATTTTTTCATCTCCCATATGGCCTTAATGGAACCCTCCATTGTTATGAGTGTTTCATATGGCTGAGCTCTCCATGTCCATGGTCAGAGTCAAGCCAATCAAGTTATCAGATGAGCTGAACATTCATTCCTTGGTGTTTCGTATTTAGGCCAGTGGAGCATGAAAACCAATAATCACAGATTCTGGTCCATACATTCACAGAGGATATGATCAGATAGTTAGACCAGGAGTTCCTTAATTCTTCTCTTTTCTGCCAATGAATTGCCATGAACTCTTTGGCAACTCACTTATTCTTTCAGTATTGTCTTAGCTTAGTTTTCGGTATGTCTGGTATAATAATGTTTACTTCACAGCTGCACTGTAAGGCTAAATAGTGTTTTGGAACTGGTTTCAGATGATCAGATGCTTGGCATTATACAACCATGCTACAAAGTATTACTAATAGCAGTAGCAGAATTGTTGTTACCGTTGTTGTTAACTGCTTTCACTAAGAGCCTTTTAAAAATTACTGTAAAAGTCCCATTGAGATGTAATGCACTGGTAATTTTATTCATGAGACTTCTTGTCAGTACGCAGCACTATAAGATAAAACACAGAAAGCTTTCTGCTTAAACTTTGGATGGCTTTAGTATTTGTCTTCTATCTGATATTATATTCTGCAAGCATATTGAGGTCTGAGTGTCCCTGTGCAGGCTCATACATCTGCATCTGTAGTTTGGTTTCTAATTTTTGTAAGAGTGTCCTTCACAATGGCATTGATAGTGTCTGAATCACTTAGATAGACCTTTATCCTTCATATGAACAGAGAAAAATATAGAATATTAGATCTACTTTGAGAACAGGATTCTGTCCCATGTGAAAGGACTTAACTGTTAACTGTAAATAAAAGGAACAATCTGAATTTCATTTGGGGCATTTAAGAAAAAAAACCTCTTAAGACTTCTGGAAACAAAACTATTGTACTTGAGGAAAGCACACGTTTCATATTTACATTTATTATATTCAATACACTTTTCACTGCTTGTAGTAGATCAACATTTTTTTTCAATAAGTATTTTCTGGCATTTCATGCATACTGATAGTTCTCTAAGAACAGAGTTGTTGTGGGTGGGAATGTTATTAAGTGTAGAACACTGTAGAGATTTGATTTCCTCCTAAATAATTGTAAGACCTTTGGGTACACTTATTTTAATGAAAGGGACAAATGAAGTCTGATAGAATTTAACAAAAAGTGGGTACTTTCTCGGTGGGATTTTTTGGGATTTTCTATATATTTGACGAGAATCTTATTTGTGATACAGAATTCCAAAGGATGATTTTAAAACAGTTTTAAAAGATCGCATTTTACATAAGGCCTATGGCTTGTTAACATGTTTAGTAAAATAATCCTCTTGTTTTCATCCATGTTAAATTGAGTAGAACTTTTCCTTAAGAGACAGTTGCAAGATTAAATACTGTAATCTCTTTTTAACTTGTTCCCCTTTTGTTATTCTTTTATGGTAGCATTTTCCTTCAAAACAACTGTCTCAGTTCTTTGTTCATGGTGGCTTAAAATATATTTTCAATGCTTGTGTTTAGCTCTGTCAAGTAAGTGTGTTTGAGTATGTTTGTGATGACCATTGTGCATGCTTCTTAACAACATCCTAATGCCCCTGTATTTGTGCATGGACATATACACTGTGGAAAAAAACCTTTGAATAAAGAAAGAGCGTTCAGTGTCCAATCGGTCCTTTAATCTATTTTCAAGATGGTGAGTGGTAGAGAAGCACCTATAAAGAACAATGAAAAAATCAGAACATAAGACATAAGGTTAAAAATACTAGGTTTTATTTTTGGCTCTAGCTCAGTCCTCTTGTCTGACCTTAGGTAAGATACTGTAGCGTTTTGTTCCTCAGTTTCCACATCCGTAAAGCAGATATAATTTGCCCACTTCACAGAGGCTTGTGAGAATGAATACGTATAAAGAGAGCAGAAATCCTAAGATAATAGGAGTTGTACAAGGGCAAATCTTACGTTGCCTCTGACATTTTTGATAGATTTCTACTGGTTACAATCCCTTTCTGTCTTTCATCCACACACACGCCTGTGAAACTGCTTTCCTGTACACTTCTCCAATCTCTGCTCCACCTTTCCTGAAGATTATCAGTGTTGGTTAGAGCAACACCACATCTGCTCTAACAAGTGTGGCTATGCTATAGTGCGAATCCAGCTGATGTGACACTGCCTGGCAGGTTTAGTATGCTGCTGCAGCAGTGCTCTTCTGCAGAGGCTGTCAGAAGGCGCTCTTATTCACATTACACAATAGCAGCTGTCAGAAGCTTTCTTGTGCTGCTTTTTTCTTGAAACCATATTGCATTGTAGATCTGTATTTAGCATCTGTCCTTAAAAGCCTTTGGAAATCTATTTTCTTGTGTACGTTTTCATAACTGTTTTCTATTCAAGTTTAGCTCCTTAGTCTTGAATAATTGCCTGATTTTAAGTCATCCTTATAATGAGGGGAACAAACAAGTGCATAACACTAAGGTAATGCAAACCGACAAGTCTCTCGCTTTTCCTGTGCCTCTTTCTAACAAACTGGATTCCTCTCCTCTCCCAAACTTCCACCCAACTTCTATACGTACACACAAAAGGCAGACTTCTCTTTTACCTAATGGACAACAAAAGTTCAGCTTGAGACCAACTCTGAGTTTCTTGTTTAAAGTATAGAAATTATTCTGTTACATCCTCTGGGCATGTAAAGGTCCCCATTGAAGGAATGGGATTCCTCTCTGGAGATGTAAAGATATCGCCCTAGTCCTCATCTCTCCACCTTAACGTGCTATACAGGTCACAGTGGTTACATCTTCACTGCGAGCTGCACTTCAGGTGCTCTACCAGCTACAGGAAACCATCACCTTTCTTAGACGAGGCAAAAGCCTATTACCACCTTGTTCTTTGTTCTTGCTCAGTTTTTTTCCAGAGGTTTCATCCTATCTTTCCATGGCTGCAAATGAATCATTTTAAACTTAAATAAAATGTCTGGATCTCTATGACATTCTTTAAACATATTTCAGATCAAATATTTCTGACCCCATGAAAAAAAACAGAACCCTACAATAACAGAATCAGAATGAGCCTTCAGACTAGGTGCAGGTAGGCTTGGGTAGCCTCATTTAATACTCCCTCAAACAGTGAAGTTTCAAAAGTTCAATGCTACCTGAAATGCTACTGAATTCACGTTCCACATGGAGAGACTATGGGGCAGGGAAATAATCCACTGAAAGAGTAAGGAAAAAATTGAGCAGAATGAAAAAAAAAAGACAGAAGTGAGTGAAAAAGGCACGGTGGAGGGAGGAAGAAAAAGCATATGGCACACTGGAGGTGACGGGTTCAGTGAAGGTGTGAGAGTGGCCGAAGTAACTAGCACAGATGTGTTGACAGTGTATGTATGTTGGTGATTTTAACATGGTTCACTCACATGTGTTATTTTCTGATTCAAAGGGAAGCTACATTTTGACTTCTCTCTTGCTTCTCCCCGCAGACTTCCTTTCATAAATCACAATATTGATGCCGGAGTATTACTGAAACTTCAAAGAAATGAATAAGTAGCTGTATTTCTACAGGTAAGAGACTTGGAGGTCATTTGGACTGTTGCATGCTTTGTGTGAGCTTGTATCTTTCCACAATAATGACCCTGGGTAAATAACATTGTGGATCTGCTCTTCTGGGTTGGAAAGACTGAATAAAGAGTGGAGCTTACCAGGCCTTCAAGAGGATGCTGCCGTTCTAGGGTCAAGCAGCAGGGTTTCTAAGAAAGCATTCAGTATACTATAGGAGTGCATCTGTCTGAGGCCAAGAACCTATGTGGTTGTTTCCTGATATTGTTACATGAGGGTTTCTGGTGTCTGCCCCAACTGGTTGTAGCTTTGTCTTCACTGATATCTTGTGACGCTGAATGCTGGAGGACTTTTAATTCCAGGAGGAGGTATCAGTAAGGGTGTTTGGGTTTAGTTTTTTTTGGAAAAGATTCCTTGTGTACTAAGGAATCAGGCCTCCA
The DNA here is from genome assembly GCF_000455745.1 of Alligator sinensis. NCBI lineage: Eukaryota > Metazoa > Chordata > Crocodylia > Alligatoridae > Alligator > Alligator sinensis. The sequence continues at coordinate 7,397,036 of NW_005841831.1, read as the reverse complement.
TTCTCGTTGGGTTTTACCTTTCCTCTTTATCCTGAACCACCATTTTTTGCTAATGTCCTTATCCCCCAGTTTATTTTTATGCACATCCCATCCTAGCCAGCCAGGGCACAGCTCTTTTAGGTCTCTGGGCAGAAGGACTGCTTTTTAAAAGGGTGTAGGTGCTTGTTATAGCCTCCTTGTACTTCTTGCAGTCTTAGGATGGATTGTAACCTTTGCCAGCCCTTATTCTGCCCTTATTCATGAAGTTCATATAATACTTAGAACTTTGACCTAAAACAGTCTTTTATTTTTTAAACAAAAGTTTGACAAACTGTTGTTATGTGTTAGCTCGCATTAACATCTTTGAAAGGGAGCCTTTTTAGAGTTATAGGTGGGCAAAGATCAGAACTCTTCCCTAGTATAAAAAACTTGTAATTTTTCTAAGTCCCATACCCAGAGCTGGTTCATCCAATTTATTTAAGACTTTTTTTTCCCCCTTTTACTTCCTATCCAAGAATATCTGTTCCAAAACAGGGACATTTCAGGCCAAAATCTAGTGGAATAGGATGAGGTGGGGAGCACCCAGTTAGCAGCCTTAATTCTAGAGAAACTGCTGGTATCACTCTGTACCTACCTGGGAGCTGAGGAGAGTGGTGCTTAGCTCAAAGAGTGCTTTCATTGATGTAGGTTAGATTTACTCATTGTCCCATATAGCAGTCACAGCAGTCAATCTGCTTCTTTTTAGCAATATAATCGTGGCTACCCCATCACTCTTTGTGATCTGGAAGCAGAAAGCAATGTATGTAGCTGTGAGTTCAGGCAAAGCCCTGGGAATGTACTGAAAAGCCAGCTAGTATTTTCCCCTTCATTTTGACTTTTATGTAACCAGAAATAACTACACAATGTCAGGCATGAGAGAGTAGACCACCTGCTACTGATTAGGGCCAAAGCGTTAGCCCCTAGAGTAGAGTGGAATGGGAGCCTCTATTGCATCAGCTCTCTAGCGCCAAATAATCACACATTTTAAGGCTGTAATGCCACATTATGGTAATCTGCTCTTACATCTCTACAATCTTTTAGAATGACATCCAATCTCAATTTAAAGACCTCAAGTGATGGAGAATCCAGCTCAGCCCTCAGGAAGTTGTTCCAACAGTTAATGACTTTTCATGTTACAATTAGATCCTTATTTCCTGTTTGAATTTTTAATTTCTTGCCTTTGGGTTTTGTATGCTTGTGACTGCTCCAATAAAGATAAAGGTGGTGTTGGATATCTTCCTCCTGAGTCTGTGAGATTAGACTGGAATATAGCAATGGGTGACCTGGTGTTTTCCCAGAAATTGCTGCAGAGATTCAAATTAAAAATGAAAACAATAGACACTGCATCTCTCACAGACAGCAGAAGTTGTCTAGGAAGTCTAACTATATGGGCTCCTCAGATCTTCCCACAGGTTTAACCTGCTTATAAGTTGCCTAAAGTTTGGAAATGGAATGAGAAAATATTACAGCATAATGGTCAAGTCTATGATCCCCCATCTTACACCACATATTTTTGTATCCAATGGAAGATATAATTTTCTCTAGCTGTGGTAAGGGGGATGTTTGGATTTTTCAGCAGAGTATTTCACAGCGCTGAAAGTTGTCGGCTTGTATCCAGAACTAACAAGTACGTTCTTTGTCTGAAGCAGCAAAGATGACTGAAAGCCCACTTGTACAACCAGTGCATGGGAGGTGGGAACATCCTTTTTTTAAATCTTTCTATAAATAGAGAGCTTGCTCTTTCTTAGGTGAAGGGAAGGGAATAGTGGGTATAGGGTCAGAACAAGGGACAGGGACTCAGGAAAACAATGTTCTCTTGTTAACTCTTGTTAACTCATAGTGCAACTGTGCAAAACCATTGAGTTTCTCTATACCTCAGTTTCCCCATCTATAAAACAGTGGCAATGCTTGCCTAACTTCCATTCATAAAAATGAATTCATTGTATAATGTCCTTATAGATCCTTATCATGGGACGGCTTCTTGGAACGAAACATTAATACTGGCCACAAACACCTTTTTTTTCAATTGGGAGAACATCCCCAATGGATTTTGTACTCTTATGTTTTTAATGAATTTGAATTACTTGGCTCATACAAGAAAGATTAACTGAGTCCTTGAAAGACAAATGCTGTTAATTGCTCATCATTTTGAAACATATGGTTTAGCTGCAGAGATGTATGTCCCTGGCAATTTACTGGTGTCTTTGGAGCCAAGGTGTGGGTATCAGAGAGATAACAATATTTTGTAGTTCCACAACCTTAGTTTCCTTTCATTGTTAAAAAGAGATGGTATTGGATGGGCAGTGAGGTATCATTTTCAGGCTGAGTGGATAACACGGAAAGCCATTTAGAAGGTTAAGGTTGGGGGAGAAAAAGACACAAGCTGTCTGTAATTGTTGCTGAAGAAGAAGTGAAAGCAGCAATCTTTCTTGGAGAGAAGCCTTTGGCCTGGAAGCAATGTGACTGTGGTCAAAGCAAGAGTGTTGCTTTTCCTAGAAGCATAGCAGCTCCATGCTGCACTGGTTTAGTGACTGAGGCATGCTAAGTCTTTTTGTCTTGTCAATGAGCAATAATTTAAGAGGACAGATTTTTCACTCTGCAAGCAGCAGGTGTATCTCTCCAGCATGAGCATAGGGCAGACTTCATCAGTAGATATCTTCTCATTCCACCAGAGCTTATAGCTCATTATATCACTTCTTTAATTTAAGAAGTGGCTAAGACTGATGTATTTCTTCAGCTGTCTCTGGATTCAGAAATCAGTTCCCAATGGTGGCAGGTTAATGTATTCATCTGCTGTTCTGTCTATCCATCTATCCATCTCTCTGTCTACACATCCATTTCCATCCTTTTCTGCAATCCTTCTTTTTTATTTTTGATCCGGGACCCAAGTAAAAAAAGTAATTAGCAGGTGGAGAGAGAAATAAGGAGATTTGCATAAACTTGAATCTGTTTTGTAAACACCTGTATTTTATTATTGTCGCTGCCTTGCACAGTGGGCAAAGCTGATGAGAAGTTTATGACGTCAGCCTTACATAACTACACATGGAGTGATGTAGAACAAACAGTGGTATATCAGAGAATATCCTCCATTTCGTAGGAGCTCCAGCTCTCTATTTCTACCTGGTTTTTTTACAACTGTGTCCATCGCTTTCTCAGATGAGCCCTTCAGCATACCCTTCTCTGAATTGTTCATAGAGAAAGGAGAGGTTGAGGAGAGATGAAAGTAAAAAGTCTCATTCTTCTGGCTTTGTCATGGTTTGGAGAATAATCAGCATTGTGTTGTGCTTATTAGAAATGAGATCGAGGAGAAAGTGAACCGGAGAGGAAAAAGATTAATCTTGGTTAAGATTACCCTTGGTGACTATTTACTTTGGACTTAAAGGAACTTCATCCTTTTGGGGTTGGAGGGAGACTCAGAGGAAGGGTTAATTTGCTCATCAGTGAAAAGGAAGAGATAAAGGGCAATGGTTAAGGTAAAATGGATGACAGAAAAAGACTACCCTCTAACTACACCTAAGAGAGTGCTTGGCTTCTTCCATTTAATAGCTGCATACATGTTGTACACATAGCAGAGGTGGGTGAGAAGCCAGCAGGGCTGAGGCAGATGGTGCAGTTAATGTTAGCATTACCAGCAGCCAATACATGGGAAGGTGCTGCAGTTACACTAGGAGCATAAGCAGGAGAGGCAGATGCTGAAGTTCTGGAAGAAAATGTACTGCAAAGTACGGTCTCACATTGACAGGGGTGGATTAGATAACATGGAACATGATTTCCCATCTATGATTGTGAGACAGGGCAGATGCTGCAGTCTGTGCAAAATGTGCCAGGGAAGCTGTAGGAGTAAGTTCCTCCTCTGCCTCCTACTAACCAGATTCATCAGGGACAGCAGCAAATCTTTCTGCTTTTTGTTGGATCATCATTCCCGCAAGCAAACAATCCAGTGTTGTCTGGATCTCTTATTAATCCTCAGGGTCTGCAGCTGCATTGCAGAATATGTGAAATCCACCTTGGGATCTTACCTGCACTAAGGCATCACTAATCAGCTTCAAGGAATATGGATTCCTGCATTGAGTGGTACCATTTGGTAGGGTTTAGACCCCAGGCATATACTGGGTGAATCTCTGTGTTAAGGTGAGTTGCTAAGGAAAAGGACACAACTGGAATAGCTTAAAGTTACAAAATGAAGCCTTACAATAGGCACGCTAAGAGGTTGAGTAGCCAGGACGGCATCACATTAGAATGCGGTCACTAAGGGCAGAATTCTCTTTCACTTGGTGGACAACCACCGTGAGTTGCTTGGCTTAAGCATAGGAGTGATTTTCTTACCCCCACAGGGTACATAAGGATATGATCATCCTCTGGAGACATGCAGATGTCTCCCTATTCCTGTAATGGGGGCGCTTAGGCCCATTGTGGGTAATAGCATCGTTCCTACACCTTTCTTGGGTAACTCAGAATTTTTCACAAGCTGCACTTTGCACACCCACTAGATGAAGAGAATTCTTCTAGCTGTGAACCTTGCTCTTTTCTACTCAGCAGATCTGCCCCTGGAGACTTGAGGAAGGGCACTTGATGAATAAAAACATGTTCAGCAGCTCCCACAACTATACAATTGGTCCAGTAAAAGATCTCAGAACACCACAACTCTCAGATGTTTCCTGGACCATCATGGCTACAATAGTACTCCAACCCTACTACAACTTGGAGTACTTCTAACTTTAATGACAAAAAAATACATTTTTCATGCTGCTTCTTCCTGCTGGCACTTCAGAGCCAGAACAAGTACTCAGGGGAAAAAGTGGTGGAGTCTGTCCTCCCTTGTGTGTCATCCATAGAAATAATTAAGACAGTTAAAACTGTACAAACCCAATAAGGAGACTGGAGGTGCATCTACACATGCAATTAATGCAAAACAATAAACTCCAGTGCGATTGCACTGCTAGGTGCCACATTTACATGTGAGCCCAGGACCACAGCACATTGAGCCGGGTCAGAGCAGCCCTGACTAGCTGTGGGGGTGGAGGGGGAGGTCAGCCTGTCAGCCCTGGGTTGCTCCCCCCTGGCCCAACATACTACAGAGGGACTGGATGGGGAATGAGGGTGCTTCAGTGAGGAACTAGCTGGAAAGCAGCCCCCCTGCACTGAAGCACCTCCATGCCCCAGCCAGCCCCATCAAGTGTCTACACGTGCATTGTTGTGCAGTAAATAACACTGCTGCAGGATAGTACTTGTATTTACAAGTACTAACCTATGGTGGCATTTATTAGCTTGCTGCAGCCTACTAGGGCTGCACATGTAGACAGACTTTACTGGGGAGTTAATTAGGAAGCTCCACATTAAACGTCTCATGTAGATGTGCTCTGGGGTAGCAGCTGTATCACTGAGGGCATTATTTTACCTGCAAGACTTTTATTGCTGGTATTGATATGCAAGAGGGAAAAAACTCAGCTTGCATGTTAGATCTCAGGGGAACTTTGTAATCTGGCAGTTTTTTGTTTAGTTGTTTTACCTGGCATTTGAATGCAACAGAGTTAAAGAAATGTGGAGACAATAAATATTGTGATGTGGTTACCCCCAATGCTATTTGTATGGTCACTTTCCAAGAGATGAAACTACTTTAAACCAGTCTTTTAACAATCCCCATGAAGTCCAGCCCTGCTGTTGTCACTGGATCTTGCTTTAGTCTGACAAACCAGTGTGGTCTGTGTATCCACATGGAATTAGACTACATGAGGAAACCGGCTAATTTCTGTTTGAAATATTTATACGTTATAGTTTTAGATGGATTTTATAAATATTGTTTTGCATCTCAAAGAGGAGGATATAATAAGATTAAATTCTTGTGCAAAGTTTATACTCACTTGTAGGTTATAAACAGCCCCTCTCAGTTTGTTAGGTGCTTTGTGATATTCAATCTGGGCATCAGCTTTGCATGCTGGAATATTACATCTGGTTGAGAACCAGCAATTGGAGTAGACTTTAATGGACTGAAAGGAAAGTATTTTAGCCTGACCTAAATGGACAATCAGCACATACAGAGACCATGGCATGCATGTGAGGATTTTCCTGTCAATAGCCTAACTGCTATGTCAGAACTGAGCAAAGCTATAGAGGCTCCTTTTGCAGCAAGGTAAAGAAAGGGTCTGCTTGACTTGAAATCTAACTTAGTCCAGTGGTGAGGCTGAATAGTATTTTCCAGTTCCAGAGTGAATATTGGTGTGGTGTCCTTCCTGAATTCTTCACAGTAGTTGGTGTCAGAGAATTGTCTGTTGGCCTCATTGATGTGGTCTTCATGGTTGAGGATAACTATAGCTCGTCCTTTGTCCACGTTTTTGATTATTGTTTCATTGTTGGATCTTTGGGACTACTTCAGAGTATAACAGACTTTAGAAAAAGGTTGAGTTTGTGATATACAGAGTACACCCAGTTTTAGCTGTAGAGGCCTTTCTTGGGGGGTGGGTAGAGGGAGGAGGGCAAGGGAAATTAAAGAGACAGATGCATTAAAATATCTTTAAAATAAATCTTTCCATGCAGTGGAATTGGCCTTTTTGCTTTCTGATGGGGATTGCAGCCAGTCCTGCTTGTGGTATAGATACAGTTCGTCTCTGAACCCTTCTGTAAGTACAAGTATATTTGTAGAAATTGGCACTGTAGCCTGGAATGAGATCTAATTAATTAATACCAGACATGCTGGGATTAAATTTTATTAAACCCTGGAATCAAAGTAAACTAGATGAAATGTAAGTAAAAGTTGGGAAGGGGAAGAAGGGGCTTGTATAGCAGCTGGTTCTCATTGTTGCTGCCATCCTTCATTTTTATTGGTTAAATACCCACAGCGCTCACCACGGCGCTCTTAGAAGAGCTTTTAGTTGGGCTGCCTGGAGTATAGCCCTGAGCTTTTCAGACTGCATTGTGTGTGCATAGTCTATCCAGCTGTTATCTTGGTCATTTGGTTTTTTGAGCACCTGGACATTGTAACTGGTTACTGTGCTTCAGTCCAGCCTCTGCTTGCTGAAGAGCTTAGTGGGATGCATATACCTCCTGTCTAGAGTCTTGCCTAACTCTTTCTCAGGCCACAAAAAGGCCATGACTTTGTGACATATCAGCTGAGGCTGTGTCCACCTGTCACAGGTAAAAGAGAACCAAATATCAGGAACCTGGGCAAAGCAGTGACAAAATAGACATGCCGTGGATCGGTCTTCATTGTGTTCTGGTTGAAGTATGCATGTGCACCTGTTCCTGACACTCACTGTCTTTATCTAGGAAGAAAGAAGAATTTTCACCTGGCGTTCCCATGGGCCTATGCTACATGTCACCCCTCCTCTCCTGACACAGCGGCTTTTGGTTAACAGGAGGTGTAAATTCTGTATTTTCTCCCTTTAGAAGGCTTTGGGATTTTTCGAGATGTAAATGCAGGATATTAATTACTCAAACAATTGCTTCGTGAAATTTTCTTGGCGTTCAGAGAGCAATCTGGTCAGAAAGGTGTGTGTTGGAACCTGTTAACATGCAGCACCCTGCAGGAATAGGTAATCCTGCAGACAAGGAACCAAACGTGTATGGTGCATATATACAAAGCAATTAACCCTGTAACAAAAGGTGCAACAAAGAGCAGAGCCTTTCCAGGGATGCTGCTGTTCATACAGAATTTGTAACACACAGGAATCTTTTTTTTTTTCTGACAGCTTCAAGAGCATACTTAATACTAATTTTAGCCTATCCTCTGAGGCTGTCGTTTCTGGGGTCTGGGTACAATGAAGGCCTTATTCATAAAAGCTACAAACACTGTAAAAAGAAGAGAGGGGAAAAAGCGTCCCACCCTAAAATGCTTCTGATCTCCAAACAGCTATAATTTTGGCTTGCTCTGAGAACAAGATGAGGTAGTGTTCCTTTTAACAGCCAGGAAAGGGCTGTCTGTTTATATTCAGGACCTTGTAGATTTGAGCAGTATATGCAGGTGGCACATTAAAATGTGTGGATGATTTCTTACCGGGATAAGGTTGTGTTTTTACTGGACTGCCTTTAATTTTGTGTGAGGACTAAGTAAGTAATCATTGAGATTTTTCTTGTAACATTTTCTGGAGTTAAATTTGTAGCTTCTGGCATGTTGTTTGCAGATTAAATCTGTGAGTGCTCCCCTCCCATGCACCTCTCTACTCATTTCAGTCCAGAGCTCATATATTATAAGTGTACTGGGACTGGCAGCTCTTGCCATTATGACCCTTTGCAGACATAAGCCTTAGTGACCATAGGTTCCATGTAACCATACGAGAGAGGTACGTCTAGATATATAGCATCTGCCCACAGTCAAGGTCTCATTCAGGTAAGGTTTTATAAATGCCTTCAGCTTTCAGAAAATCTCTTCTGCAGATGGGCCCAGAGCCAGCCTGGAGAAGACCATCTTATAGAATAACAGACAAGTAAGGCTGGAAGGAAGCTCTGGAGGTCATCTAGTCGAACCTCCTGCCTTAGGCAGGGTCATCACTATCAAAATCATTGCACGCAAATCCTTGTCTAACCTGTTACTAAAACTACGCAGTCTATCCTGTCACACAACCACAAGGCATAGCACACTAACCTTTCAGAGGTAAAGCAGAGGGACAACAGTAACCAGTAGGGCTGTGCGAAGCTTCAGTTGCCGATTCAATTTGGAGGAGATTCAGCCCGATTCAGCGACTGAATCTCCAAATCTGAATTGAATCGGGAGACACATTAAAAGGTCCAAGTCAAATCTGAAGCCTCTGAATCAATTTGGAAAAGATTTGGAGACATTCGGAGATTTGGATCAGCCAAGGAGAAGCAGGCACAGCCGGGCAGCTAGGGCTCTCCCATGGCTCCTCCAGCTGTCCTTGCCTCCTCCCAGGCAGGGGGAGCTGCAAGAGAGGCCCCCATGGCTGTCCTGCCCAGCCCCACCCAGGCCCAGCCCCACACTCATCGGCTGCAGCAGTGATTGGGGCCTCTAAGGGCTCGTGGTAGTGCCCCCTCATGCAGCACAGGGCAGTGGGGGGCAACAGGGATCACCCCCCCACACCTGGCACCCATGCAGCAGCTGTCACATGGTGTGAGTGCAGTGCAGTGCAGCTTGTCAGGGTGCCGTTCACTGTCTGGGAGCTGGGGTGGCTCCAGCAGTCAGCCGGAGCCCAGCACCGCTTAGCCCCAGTGGCCCCAGCTCCCAGACAGTATGCAGCTCCCAGACACTGCACAGTGCCCTACCGAGCTGCGCTGCACCCGTGCCATGGGGCAGCTGCCACATGGGTGTCAGGCAGGGGTGGGGAGGGAGGTCCTCGCTGCCCCCTACTTCCCTGCACTGCACAAGGGGCTCTATCACAAGCCCTCAGAGGCCCTGATCCTCATTGCTGCAGTCAGTGAGTGCAGGGCTTTTATTTTTTTTTCTTCTTTTTTCAAAGTGCCAGGAGGATGGGGCCGGGCAGTGCCGAACCTCTGAATCACCAAATCGAATCACTGTCATCCAAATTGGCTGAATCTGAATCAAATACTTCCCTGTTCACACAGCCCTAGTAACCAGTGTCCTGCTGCTTCAAGGGTTGTTAAAATATACCTAAGAGATCCAATGAAGAGGGCAATACCCTTCACAGCGGAGGAAGGCAAAACCCCAGCAGTCCATACCAATCTGACCATAGGGAAAAATTCCTTCCTGGCTGCAAATGTGGTGACTGATCTGACTCTGAGTGGAAGAGCAAGACCATCTAGCCAGGAAACTCTGGGTTTTAGTTTTAGCAGAAGCATTGGTGCATCCCAGTCAAAATCTCCGGCCTTGGCTGCTGCCTCACCCATTACTTCTAAGGAAGGCAAAAAAAAGAAATACTGAAAAAAACACAAAACCCTGACATGTGTAGGAAAAGGAGGGGGAAAAAATAATTTCCAGCTCTAGATGATGATCAGCAAAGCTCAGAAGCATGGGAAATATCCAGGGTAGAGGATAGGCGTAGCTAGTCCTAGATCTTCCCTGACCAAGGCTTATGTAGCTTCTTTGTGAACATCCTCCATGACGGAGATTCCACAACTTCCCTGGGCAGTCTGCTTCTATTCCACTGCCTCAATTTTCTAACAGTGAAGAAGTTTATATTCAGTGATATTCAGTGTAAATAGAGTCACCATATTTCCTGATTTAGCTGGGACAGTCCCAGACTTCAGAGGCTGGTACTGGCCAGCTGCTGAGAATTAAAATGGGGATCCCATAAATGCAGGGGCATGGTGCACAGTCTGGCCAAGAGTTGGAGCAGAGCACTTTGCAGGCAGACAAGCAGGGACTGCTGCCTGCCCAACTTGCAACCCTGCCCCTGCCAACTTATGAGAGTGTGAGGGAGAGGGGAGAAGGCAGTGTCCTGAATTTCCAAGATTTCTAAATGGTCAGCCCAAATTTAAACCTACTTTATTGCAACTTCAAGCCATTGGTCCATGTTCTGCTCTCACTGCTATCATGTCCCCTCTTAAGTGCCTTTTCCATAACCTGAATATGCCTATTTCCATCAACCTCTCTTCATATGTCTTGACTTCTAAATCCTTATTATTTTTGTCACCCACCTCTGAAACCTGAAGTCTTGTTTCTTAAATGTAACATTGGTCAAGAATGTGCTGTTGTAACTCCCTCCCCTCACATGGGATCCCATTGACTTGAGTGAGCTCACTTGAGCACAACGCAGAATCCAGACCATAGTGAGGGCATGTTCATCATAGGCAGGTACAGTGCTAGATACTATTTTACCTAACCATGTAGCTGCCATTTTTGGCATCTTTACAGAGTTTGCGATCCTATTCTAGGTGTGTGCACATAACTACTGAGCATGTGCAGCTGAGACTCTAGACAAACCTCTCGAGGGTGGCCTAGAACTGTTCTTCAAAGACACCATTGTTCATCACGGTAGATGCACAATGTTTTTAAAATGACATGTGCCACTTCCTTAAGCCAATGCTAACCTCTTGGTCAGAGATTTTGTTATAAGCATATATTTTTTGATGAAGGCTGCCTTACCTCATGTCTTCTTGAATCTACCTTCCTAAGTAGCAATTTCTCCTGCCATCCTCATTGGCTCAGCCAATAGTTGCTAAATTTTCTATAAACAGACTACTGATAATACCTTTTTCACAGGGAATTTGTGAGGTTTACTTAGTATTTTTGAATCTCTAAATGGCAGCATATAATTAACAGGGGTGTGCAAAATGGGCCCTTTTTGATTCGGGTTCAGCCTGAATTGGGGACAGTGACCCAATTTGTTGATTTAGATCACTGTCCCCAATTCTATTCAGCCGAATCCAAATCTGAAGATTCGATGCTGATTCATCAATTCGGACATAGACACAGCTTTAAATGTTTTTTCTACATACCTCAAGGTACTAGCTCGCTCCTCAGTGGACCGGAAGTGCTTCTGGTCCACTTCCAGGTCTGCTGCTGAGCGTGCTGCCCCCGCCCCCTGCTTCTGTGGGACACTCCATGCACCCCAGAATCACAGCATTCACGAGCTGCCTGTTACCTAGAGGTATGTAGAAAAATCATTTAAACCTGTGTCTATGTCCGAATCATAGCCTGACTTCTATCCCGGGGAAGATCTTAGAAAAGTTTATTAAAGAGGCCATCCTTAATGGACTGGCCGACGCCAACATCTTAAGGGATAGCCAGCACGGGTTTGTTGCGGGTAGGTCTTGCTTGACCAATCTCATTTCCTTCTACGACCAGGTGACCTATCACCTGGACAAGGGAGAAGAGATTGATGTCATATATCTTGACTTCAAAAAAGCCTTCGATCTGATGTCCCATGAT
>NW_005841831.1:7382279-7385027 GCF_000455745.1 Alligator sinensis | reverse complement strand
GGCCCTGACAATCTTCACCCCAGGGTACTCAAGGAGCTGGCGAGCATCATAGCCCAGCTATGTTGGCTAGCACTATGGAAGAAAGAGACTTGGGGGTCATCATTGACCACAAGATGAACATGAGCCTGCAATGCGATGCGGCAGCTAGTAAAGCGACCAAAACGCTGGCTTGCCTCCATAGATGCTTCTCAAGCAAATCCCGGGACGTCATTCTCCCCCTGTACTCGGCCTTAGTGAGGCCGCAGCTGGAGTACTGTGTCCAGTTTTGGGCTCCACAATTCAAAAAGGATGTGGAGAAGCTTGAGAGAGTCCAGAGAAGAGCCACGCGCATGATCACAGGTCAGGGAAGCAGACCCTACGATGACAGGCTGAGAGCCCTGGGGCTCTTTAGCCTGGAAAAGCGCAGGCTCAGGGGTGATCTGATGGCCACCTACAAGTTTATCAGGGGTGACCACCAGCATCTGGGGGAACGTTTGTTCACCAGAGCGCCCCAAGGGATGACGAGGTCGAATGGTCACAAACTACTTCAAGATCGTTTCAGGCTGGACATAAGGAAGAACTTCTTTACTGTCCGAGCCCCCAAGGTCTGGAACAGCCTGCACCCGGAGGTGGTTCAAGCGCCTTCATTGAACACCTTCAAGATGAAACTGGATGCTTATCTTGCTGGGATCCTATGACCCCAGCTGACTTCCTGCCCTTTGGGCGGGGGGCTGGACTCGATGATCTTCCGAGGTCCCTTCCAGCCCTGATGTCTATGAAATCTATGAAATCTATGAAAATCTATGAATCGCTGAATCTTTCCGAATCTCTCCAATTTGGAGGGTTCCGATTTGATTTGGAGAGATTAAAGGGCCTTCTGATTCGATTCAGATTTGGAGATTCAGCCATCGAATTGGGGGTTAAATCTCCACTGAATCAAATCAGGGACCAAAATTTCACACAATCCTAATAATTAATACTATTCTTTGCTCTGAACTATTAGGTACAACCAAAGCCCAGAGGTCTGCCCTGTGGATTTGACTGAAGGGTGGGCACGTTTGTTATGAATGGGATCAGAACTACAAAGAGACCTGTTTGACTGAGTTGAAGAAAAAGGCATAGGGAAGGAAAAAGATTTTGAAGTGGGGTAGAAAGGAGACATGAGGATGGAAGAAGGAAAATTCATCAAATTTCTAATGCAAAGGTTTGTATCCATCTGTCTGTTGAAATACCAGAACAAGGATTTGGGGGATAAGAATGGGGTTCAGATTCCACTAGCTCTAAAATAGTTTCGTGCTTAGCTGAGTATTTTGCTGTGGTGACCCAAGGACCTATTTTTAGCAGCCTTTCCCAAGATGCCAACTCATATTGCACTGAGCAGCTCAGCAAGTTTATGTACAAACCTCTCCCAGGGGTTTGGAAAGTTAAAATGTATATTAGTGCAGAAAACATTCCAAAGGATTATTTTCTTCTAAATTTATCAGCTCTTTTACATGAATTTTCTGGCTGTGCACAGTATATCAGGCTGCATCCTGAGTTTCTGTGAGATTTATAAGTCCAACACTTAGAACTGAGCTGGAGGAGCAATATTTCACTTAGACAGCAGAACATCTGCTTGCACTGAGGGGGTCTTCTTTTATTTGGTCTGATTCTAACTACTACAGCTAAACTAATGATATTATAATGGTGATTCATCATAATACTAAAACACACAGTAACTTCAGAATGTACTTTGGCATTTTTAGTCTTTGTCTTTTTGGCCTTTAGCCAGTGAAGATCCATTGGAACCTAAACTAGCAAAAATCAGCAAATCACTTTGCTAAGAAGGCTCATCAGGGAAAAATAAGATACAGTTTCAGTTGTACATACCTCTGTGGTCTTATCATCTCATTGTTTCTTGAGCTTTTGTAAGTTGTTACAAGCCAATAAAGGTGCATGTTAATGTATATTCAGACCTTCAAACTAAAGAGGTATATATTGGGGCATGAAGTTTACAGCCACCATGTGCGAGCTTCTTTGCCCCTCTTCCTGGGAACTGGAGCAGGGTGGAGCAGCAGGAGGTGTGTGTGTGTGTGTGTGTGTGTGGGAGGGGCTTGACGTGGGAGGAACCAGGGGAGTGGGGGGGGGAGTGGGGCACATGCCCCCCTTTGGCTCTCCCATGCTGTGCCCCTAGATAAGCCACTGGGTTTGATTGCCTCATGACCCGACCCAGCTGGGGCCCCATTCACAGTGACTGGACCCCAGATGGGCTGGGTCATGGGGCAATCAGAGCATGGCAGCCCCTCTGGGGTGGCATTGGGGAGCCAAGGGGGGGCCCGTGGCCTCTCGGTCTGTGCATGGGGCAAGAGCAGGCTGCAGCTGCGGACTGCATGCAGCCTCTGCTCTGTGCCTGGCTGCTACTGCATTCACAGTGGTGTGGCACCACATGAGTCCTGCCGCTGGGTGGGCTGGGCAGCAAAGCACATGGCACTGCACTGCATGGCTGTCAATGCAGCAGCAGTGATGCACGGAGCAGAGGCTGAGCACAGCCTGCAGCTGCAGCCCACCCTTGCCCCATGCCCAGATGGGTTCCATGGGCCTCACTCCTGGATGAGCCATGGCGCTCTGATTTTCCCATGATCCAGCTCGGCAGGGGCCCCATTCATGGTGACTGGGGCCCTGGCTATGCCAGGTTGTGGCACAATCGGAGCCCAGCAGCTCCTCTAGGGGCGCAGCATGGGGGAGGAGGGGGAACGGGCCCAGACCCAGGGGGAAGAGGAGGAACAGGCC
>NW_005841831.1:7381135-7382269 GCF_000455745.1 Alligator sinensis | reverse complement strand
GGGGGGGGGGGATAAGGCTCAGACCCAAAGGGAGGGAAGGAATGGGCTCAGACCCAAATTGGCAGGAGGGAGGTGGGAGAATGGGCCTGGATCTGAACCAGAGAGGGGGGCAGTGGGCCTGGACCCAAAGCCTGGGGGGAACGAGATGTGGGCTTGTGTCCCTGCCACCCATCATTCTTGACAGGCAATTTGCTAGTGTATATTATGTTAACATGAATTTAAACTTGATGAACTCTATGCATACAAAGTTCCACTCCCACTCAAAACAAATGAAAAATAAACAAAAGCAAGAAAAACCAAACCAAACCCAGAAGCAGCAAAAATGTAGGAAATTGTGAATGGAAATTATCAGATTTTTTCCTTAACACATAGTTACTTTCATACATAAAAGTCAATAAATACATTCACATGCACTGAAAAACAATAATAAAACCAGAGCAACCATGATTCTGCCTATAGTGGTTATATGCTTATGCTTTATATGCTTATAAAAATACTGTATTTTTTCTCTCACACAGCATGCCCCCAAACATTAAATGACCCTTGTTTTTGGAAGGCAGAATGAGCAAAAGGATTTTTCCAGTTATTCAGAGGCTAAACTTTAGTTGACTCATCCTCTCTTTCCTACATAACTAAAGCTGAATTCCTAGGTGCAGAAGACTGGTCTCTATGGATGGATTATGATTTTGAAAAAGAGCTAAAGAGTCTGTGCTGAACAGCTGAAGAGTCTGAGAAAAAGAATGTAAAGAGGCTGTGAAGAGAGAGACCAGGAGCAGCTAGCAGACAGAAAAATTGCACAAAGAAAGAGTAGTTTGAGTAATGGAACATCAAGAACATTAAAGAGGAGAGACAACTGTTAATACCTGTAGAGTGAAGAGCAATGATCCATTAAGTCAAATGTATCCCTCAGCTGCCTGAACAGTAATACCAAACCTGCTGCATTGTAGAGCAGGAATCAACCCCAAGCAGAAAATCAGCTTCCCCACTTAATACACATGGCCCTGATACCCTAATATTTGGTGGGAAGGAGCATTCTATATGTGAGGAAAATATGGTATTCTGAGAAATATTAGGTCACAACAGACCAAGTCTTATTGATAGTGTACAAAATGTTTCAGCGGAAACTTCAGCAGG
>NW_005841831.1:7348836-7381115 GCF_000455745.1 Alligator sinensis | reverse complement strand
AAGTCCTTTAGAAGTGAGATTACTGGAAATGCTGACAAGAATATGCTGTACACTACAGATTTAGGGTCAAAATGTACACTTCTATATGCGTACTGCAAACACTAATATCTGAACTCAAAGATTCCTATAAATGTCTTCAAGGGTGGGTTGGTCAGAGTAAGTCAGCTGTTTGTTCTGTGTTGCTTAGAGCTGGCAGAAAAAGGTTTAATGGCATTTCAATAGTTGAACCCCTTTTAATTCCATGTAAATGTATTTCTTGCTGTAATACAGGGCTGTCTAACTTCTAAGTGGCTGGGGGCACATGTCGTGTGGGCCATACCAACAGGAGCTGCATGTCACACATGCTGCACCAGGGAACGATGCTGGCCCGTAGGCTTCATGCTGTGGGGAACCCCCATGGCTGGGGCAGGGGCAGGAAGCAGGAGCCAGGGGAGAGGAGGAGTGCTCAGAGACTTGAGGAGGAGGAGTGCTGTTGCAGCCAGTGATAGGGGAAGCAGTGGCCAGGCAAGAGCCAGGGTGACTGAACTTAACCCCATGGAGGCCACACGTAGCCCTCAGGTTGCCTGCTGGACAGTTCTGCAGTAATATGTATAAAAAAATGTTACTTTAAAAATGGAATTCAACCACCAATTGTCCTGCCATTCTAATAGGAGGGAGCCAGTGGGAAACCGCCCGCATATGTATAATTCCAGTATTACACTAATGGGGTGAGCGTGTCTGAACACAGCTGTGTAGAGTCTTGCTATTATGATTGGACCTATCCTTTCATGATCCAAAGGCCACGACACCTTGTAGTCCATTCATTATGGCAGCATGGTAGCCAATGTGAAACCTGCATGTGAAGAATTTCTTCAGCATGTAAATTCAGAGTCTCCCCAAAACTGTTCTTGAGACACTACAGAGATTGATGTGTGTGGAGCATTTGAGGTTTTGTCAATATTCATTTAGATGCAATGGAGGAACGCTATGAAATCAATGAAACATTTAAAAAATGACTCACTTTGAAATGCTTGCAGTAGTCAGCATAACTGCTTTACCATTTCAGAGAAAAAAGATGCATGTAGGTGAGCACAGAGTTGAAGTGAATAGGAGGACAAGCTCTTTTTACTCCTTTCCCAAAGCACCAAGAGAGGCCAGGCATAAGAAATAGCAACCTCAGATTTCAGGACACGATGCAGCTGCCTATGGGTAGGAAGAAACCTCTCTCTTATTCCTGCTAATACGTTTTGGGTTTGCATGTTCCTCTGAATCATCTGGTACTAATTACTAATGAAAACAGTTGCAGAACAAATGGCCTGGTTCATTATGGCAGTTTTGATATCCTACATGCAGCAGTACGGCTGTAGACATATTTTCGTTAGTAGCAAGTCAACTGAGGCATTTCTAAGAGTAATTGTGACATTTAAGCTCACCATGCCATTCATATGGTATCTAGCTGTCACAACCCAAGGGTGTGATTTTGTTTCTGTGCGCTTCGGCGCTGCTAAATTATTTCCCGCCACCAGGAGCTTTCTTTGCAGGGTGCATTTCTTAGTTGCAAAGAGAAATGCACGGTGCAAAGGAGTTCCCGCCATTCGCATGCAAATTTGTGTCCCACTATGGGCCGGTTCTAAATTATTCCCACGTGGCGGCTAGTGATTGGCTTGCTAGCCGTATAAGAGGCTTGAGTGGTTTCCGCCCAAGTTGGAGAACTCCGAGGAGAACCCCGCAAGGGAGGACTCCATAACCATCTGGAGGAGGAGAACTTCACGTTTCGTGAAGATCTCTAAGCGCTGCGGAGCCTATCGAACCCAGCACAGGCTACAGGGGTCTGATCAACCTCTGGCCTCTCCCCGTCGCCGAACGATCCCTCGACGAACCCCTTCCCTGCGCGCAAGTTCCACGGAGCCTAGCAAACTTCGTGTGAGTGTATCCAGAGCTCTCTGCTTCGAGTTGTTTTCTTCGGTTGACGCGACGGGCTCGCGTGTTTAGAGCCTTCAACCGGATTGGGCTAGAGGTTCGCGTGGAAGGAACTCTTGTCCGCTTCTCTTCTTTTCTGTCTGTAACCGCAACCCAAGCAAGTTTTCCTGCCTGCACCGCGACCATCTTCGGTGTAAGTAAAATAATCTTTAATCAACCGCTAAGCGTCCGTGCCTAATTCTAGCCCGCCGGCCTGCATTCCCCGACCCGGCGTGTCCGGGCTGCTGGCCACAGCCCACCGCGCACAGGCCCCCGAGGGCCTCAGACCGCTTCCGGCCCGCACACTAGCAAAGTGGAAGAATGTGTCAACTTTTGGGTACTTTCAGAGCTGTACCCAGAGTTTTTGCAGTGGTCTATCTGTGAACATCTGAACCCGGAGCTTTGCAAATCACTCAAGTTTCTGGACTTCAGCTGCTTTGCTCTTGACCTTTATAAGAAAGGCTAGAGAAGTGAGCCAGCCAAGAAAGCTGGCTGCCAAAGACCTCACAGTCTTCCTGGGATTTCACAATCCCTACTTAGTGTTAGAGTTCACCCCAGTGAAACCCAAGGAGGAAAAGAAAAAGGGATGATCATTCTCTAACTAAAAAGCTGCCTTGTATTTATATTCTGGATCCAAGCAGTATTTGAATTTGATTCTTCTCTCACTTTAATCAATTCTATGCCACCGTAAATTCTGGCAGTGGTGAAAGGTGAGCAAACATGCTGCTTGTGGGTTTTATTTATGCTGCTTTGGCACCTGGTGAGATGCATATGAATACTTGACAGTGCATTGCTTTGAAAGCTCATGCTGTCCTGCTCTATTTAAAAATGATTTGGTTAGGGACTATTCAGAAAATCTGGACATACAGAAGTCCATACGGCCAGATGGGATGCACCTAAGGGTACTAAGGGAATTGGCTGATGTGACTGCAGAACCAGTGGCAATCATCTTTGAAAACTCCTGGCAATTGGGAGAGGTCCCAGATGATTGGAAAAGGGAAAATATAGTGCCCATATTTAAGAAAGAGAAAAAGGAGAATCCAGGGAACTGCAGACCAGTCAACCTCACCTCAGTCCCTGGAAAAATCATGGAGCAGATCCTCAAGGAACCCATTTCTAAGTACTTGGAGAAGAAGTTGATTAGGAACAACCTGCATGGAATCACCAAGGCAAGTCATGCCTGACCAACCTGATTGCTTTCTATGATAAAATGACTGGCTCTGTGGACACAGGGAGGCCAGTGGATGTGGTGTACCTTGATTTTAGCAAGGCTTTGATAGTCTCCCACAACATTCTTGCAGGCAAGCTAAGGAAGTATGGGCTGGATGAATGGACTGTAAGGAGGATAGAAATATGCTGGAGCATTGGGCTCAGAGAGTATTAGTCAATGGCTCGATATCTAGTTGGCAGCTGGTATTAAGTGGAATGCCCTGGGGATCCGCCCTGTGGCTGGTTTTGTTCAATATCTTCATTAATTACCTGGAAGATGGAATGAAGTGCACCCTCAGCAAGTTTGCAGATGACACTGAGCTGGAGGGAGTGGTAGATACACTGGTGGGTAGGGCTAGGATTCAGTGCCCTAGACAAATTGGAGGACTGGGCCAAAAGAAATTTCATGAGGTTCAACAAGGACAAGTGCAAAGTCCTATACCTATGACAGAACAATCCCATGCACCAGTAGAGGCTGGGGGCTGACTGGATGGGCAGCAGGTCTGCTAAAATGGACCTGGGGGTCACGGTGGACAGTAAGTTGAATATGGGCCAGCAGTGTGCCCCTGTTGTGAAGAAGGCTAATGGCATACTGGGCTGCATTGGTAGGAGTGTTTCCAGAAGGTCAAGGCAAGTGATGCCTCCCCTCTATTCAGCACTGGTGAGACCACGACTGAAGTACTATGTTCAGTTTTGGAGCCCCCACTACAGACAGGATGTGAACAAATTGGAGAGAGTCCAGAGGAGGGCAATAAAAATTATGAGAAGCCTGGGGGACATGACTTATGAGGAGTAGCTGTGGGAATTGGGCTTATTTACTTTGAAGAAGAGAAGACTGATAAGGGATTTAGTAACAGCCTTCAACTACCTACAGAGGGGTTTGAAAGAGAATGGAGCTAGACTGTTCTCACTGGTCTCAGGTTACAAGGGAAGTTTAGGTTAGATACTAGGAAGCATTTTCTCACCAGGAGGGTAGTAAAACACTGGAACAAGTTACCCAGAAAGATGATGCAAGCTCCATCCTTGGAGGTTTTCAAGACCCAGCTAGACAAAGCTTTGGTTGGGATGATTTAGTTGGTGGGGGCCCTGCTTTGAGAAGAGGGTTGGACTAGATGACCTCTTGAGGTCCCTTCCAGCCCTAATTTTCTGTGATTGTATGATTGTTTTCAGAGAGAGAGAAACACCTGAAGTGCATGGATATACATGTGCTCTTCCTGGGTTCTAAAATTGCTTATAGCTCCCAATGGGGGCCTTTGTGAGAGCACATCCCAGAGAAATGATGGCCTCAGTTGTGTCTATGTTCCAATCTCCGTCTTTGTTTAATAAAACTAGCCTCTTAGCTTCAACATTCAACTGAATCCACACAGCAAAAGGAGAGAAAGGTAACATATTTGCCTGGATTATGGTAGCATAAAAACCACCCAATCACATACTGTAATAAATACTATGAACCAGATATGCTCTGTTGATACAGTGCTCTTTGTGCTGCTAGGTGGTGCACAATGGCAGAACTGGATCCAACTAGCCACTGAGAATTCCCCCTGGCATAAGGGAGCTCTCAAGCAATGTAATTGTCTCTTGTGTTAATTCCCTCCATGCACTTTGGCATACAGGGCACATAAGGGGTTTGAAGGGGTACGTCTAGTCTAGGGCAGGGTGATCTGGACTCTACCAATTGTCTACTGGTGTATAGGCTCCTAGGGACCATAATGGGTTGTTTTTGTGCGGGCCAGGAGTGACCCGAGCCCTTTTTCGTGCTGCACGCGGGCTGTGGCCAGCAGCCCAGGCACGCTGGATCGGAGAGGGAGGGCGACGAGCTGGAATTAGGCACAAACGCTTAGCGGTAGTTTTAAAGATTGTTTACTTACACCGAGATGGCAGTGGTGTAGGCTGGAAAACTTGCTTGAGTGGCGGTTACAGACACAGACAACACGGATGGTCACATGGAGTTTGCTAGGCTCCACGGAACAGAGCTCCGGATGCTCTGGGTGAACGCGCCACCAAAATCGGAATCGGAGATACGTCTTATAAAATTTGCGCTCGAAGACGGGAAGAGGTGGGCAATGGATCAGGTTGCCAAACTCCTCTGAATCTCACACAGGGTCTCTATTACCCTGCCGTGTATCCAGAGTCCCCACGAGATGGATGTGGAGTCCTCTTCGGCTTAGGCAGAAACCGCTCAAGCCTCTTATACGGCTAACAGGCCAATCGTTAGCCGCCACGTGGGAATAATTTAGAACTAGCCAATAGCGGGGAACGAATTTGCATACGGGTGGCGGGAACTCTTTTGCACCGTGCATTTCTCTTGCAACTTGAGCAATGCACCTTGCAAAAGAAGCTGCAAAGAGGCGGGAAACTCGTCCCTGCACCGGGGTTCTCCTCTGCAATAGGAAACTCTCCTGTGCAATGAAGCTGCAACTTGGCGGGGATAATTCTGGTGCCGAAGCACACACAAAATCATGCCTTTGGGTCATGACAGTTTTCTACTCTGAATTCTGCTAGGGTAGAGGCCAGGACAGCTTGAGTATCAGGTGGCTGTGACCAGTTCATTGACAGCACCCCTGCTTGCACTAACTGGTTCCTCGTGCAGGAGAGGATCGAGCCAGTATTTCTTAGCTTCCTTCTGGTCATTTGCTCTAGTCTCCCAGGGCATGTAGCCTGTTCATCTTGTCCTCTCAGTATCATCTTTCTCTTACCTTTGCCTGTATTGCAGCATCCTCCTTTTAGGTACTCTGTCAGTCTAGATTGTAAAGTCTTTTTTATGTATTGATATTTATAGCAAATAACACTAACTGAAAGAGAGGCTTCATTCTCCCACCTCCCTCTGATTTGGGTCCTGGGAGCTGCTGGGCAGACTTCCCACCTGGGAAAACAAAGTCACAACTACAGGTTGTTTCCAGCAATACTAACTCAAAACCAGAACTAAGGATTTTAAATACCAGGCATTAGCCTCCACAGGCCTTTGCAGCTCTGGTAGCACTGGCTCCGCCTTTCTTTTTATACCTCACTCGTTAAAATAGTCATGTGAATGGCAGGAATCCATAACCCCTTACAAGCCTCAAACCTGGAAAGCACATGAAGGCATGCTGAATGTTAAGCCTATTCTTAAATAGATATGGAGCTTTTTTTCTGAATCTGGGCCTTAAGTGGGAGCAGAGAGAGCTGAGCACTCTACTAGGTTGGCCTAAAGTGAAGTTGCTTTGGGGCCAAAACTATATTGATCTCTGCTTTTTCAGCAACTAAACCTTTGCTGCCTAAGCTCAGTGCTGAAATATTAAGTCTTGCATAGCTGTATTAGCTCAGTTTACCTTTCTGTTCCAAAAGAGGTTTAGCACTAATTGAGCAGAATTCAAACCAGCCTTCTCTCTCGGTGATGTGGTACATTACTGGTAATTGACCTGCTTTCCTGGCAGCGAGGGTAGATATTCCAGCCAGCATACACTGTATGACTGTATCCTATAATTACTGAGATTTAAGCCCTTGAAGGAAAAATTTAGGAGTTCTTTCCCTGCTGAATTGAAAACATAAAAAATCCCTGTTTCTAGCTAATCTTTTAAACATCTACAGAGAGTTGGGAATGTTTGCCATCACCTAAGCATTTGCTAAGCTGGATGCACAGTTATCTGGAGTGGAAACTCCTGAATGGAGGCTATAAATGGGCTATTTTTTAATATATAGTTCTCACAGGTGTTATCTGGCTTTAAAAATACACCATTTGCCAGATACATTTACTAGTTATTCAGCCTTATAACCCAGGAGCCATTGTTTTGTATCAACTAGAAACAGTGTTTTCAACACAACCTTGGACAGTAGGAAGGGAAGGCTAAGGCACAGGGGGAGGAATAGATTTTTATAGTCTATTCTTTATCTTGTCCTGGGTCTTCCTACACATTAGGAACTGCATTTTCTAGTTTATCGTATCTATGAATCTTTGTAGAAGAAAATCAAAAAGCTCCCAAAATTTCACTCTCCTTTGCCTAGTCCTCCCCAGAGTATGACTCTGGCTTGTCTCCAATAGAAGCCCCTTCTCCATTCTCCTAGCTCAGAGGTAAGTGTCAGTATAGCATCTGCCATCAAGCCATAAGGGAGAAGGGGAAATTGAGAGAATGGGAAATATAACTTACTATTTAAATTAACCTCACTGGGATTCTTTTCCTTTCAGGAGATAGGCAAAATGAAAACCTGATATATAGTAATACCTTTCCGTCTTAAAATCTACTGTGTGCCTCTTCTGTCTCTTTGTATCTAGAAATAAATCATCAAGTGCTTCAGAAATGTGCTCTTTCACTTGGTCACCATATGTGCTTGACAGCTCAAATATGCATCTTCAGACAATCTTGCCTTTCTGAATCTCTTCTCCCGGCCTCCTGAGTTTGAAATATTGATTTTATATTTAGACCATGTGATGCATCATGGTTGGGGTGTCTAAGGTATTACAGGAGGAGATTACAAAAGGTTTTCAGAATAAAATAGCATTGGCCCACCTACGCATCGCCCTATGGCAACGTAGCAATGGGAGATGGCAACATCGCAATCACGTGGGTCTGCACGTGATTGCCAGCTATGTCGCCGAAGTGGCACGCTTCTGCTACAGTGACACAGCAGTGAGATCTAGCCATGAACTGTGCGCACAACGCAGTAACCACCTATGCTGCACCATGCTTTAGGACTTCAAAAAGGAAGTCTTAAAGCATGGTGCCATAGCAACATCACCATAGGGCAACATGTAGTTGTGCCCATTGTGCTTGAGAGCTTTTATGGGAACCTTAGCATAACTCTGAGCAAGAGTGTTTTAAATGCACTATCCTCCAAAATTGGCTGTGTGCATGTGTGGATATATGAGTTCTGGGTCCTAAAACTGTATTTAATTTAATAGTAACTGGTAAATGCATGACCCAGAAGCTTTGTGGGTCAGAAATCTCCAAGTCTCATGTTGGATCATTGGCCTTGGGTGTCATTGCACTGATGCAGATAAATGTTCTTCACTTTCAATTGTATAGCAACCCTGGAGAAGTCTGAACTAAAGCAAAACATCAAAGCTTGTTCTTCTTACCTTTTGGGACAGAAAAGGCAATTTGAGAGGCAGAAAAAAAAAAGGCTAAGATGTAATTCATTTCCCTTCCTCCCTCAATAAAATAACTGAATGCAGTATATTATTTAAATGTATGACCTTGGCACAAGGTTAAACTGAGCAATAAAATTAAAGCAGCAGTAAAAAATGTATACAAAGTAAGCACGTTATGAACTGGCAGCTTGGAAAAGAACTGAAGTTTCATACATGAAGAATTAACCTGAGAATTAACATGAGATTTCCACAATGCAAGATAAGAACAGCATCCTCATATAATTCAAATGCTAGTGAGTGAGCCATCAGAGGTGGAGCCTATGCAGGGGAACCCCCTGAGTGACTGAAACACCAAGGTAAGGTGGATTAGTGACAATGATAGCACCCGCTAAACTCAGTTCCTTCCCAACTTCTTAAAATATGAGTTTACTTGTACTATTTTTGCATCTGCCTTGGTTTGATATCTCCACTTCAAATCCCATTCCCAGCCGACTCAGCTGGACTGTGCATAGAGGACGTCCACAGGGCTCAGATCAGTGAATGAGATCCAAATTATTCTCCCAGGCTCACAGACTACTGCTAAAACCTCAGTAACAGAGTCATTCTGGTGGTCACTTCAGCATCACTCCCAGTTCAGAAAGGAACACATGTTGTTTGCAGATCCACCAGTCTTTCTGGAATCCTAACCCACTCTGTGGCCCAGAGAGTCATGACAGATCTTTGTTTGCCACTGGAATATGGGGTTCATATTTAGGTAGAAAAAAGTCAATTTACTGAAATGTGAACTTTTTGGAATAACTTGCCATTTTTGGCATAAGTTTCTTTGTGTCCAGAAGAGTGTTTTTGAGGACTCTTAGATAGTCCCTGGCTTGAATCAGACAGAGAAGGCACTAGAAACCAACTCCTCCACATTTTAGCTGAGTACCCTGACCTGCGGGCTATTCTGACAATGGGGGTCTTTCAATCTTTCTGTTGGAGCCGTTCATCTCTGCATAAATAATTACATATTAATCAGAAGATAAAAGTACAGGGGGGGGAGGCCAAGCTCCAGAGAAAAAAAGCATTGAGCCCCTTTTTACATAGGGTGCCTGTATACCAGCATGGAGTCTGCTCTGACATGCTGTAATTACAGTGTACAGGAGCAGACTCAATTAATCGACTCGGCTGGAGTGTAATAATTACTGTGCTTCAGCAGCTTCCCATGTCTTTTGTATTAGCGTCTCTGCACTTCAAAATGGTAGCAAGGTTGCTTGAAATTAAGCTCATTGAATGAGCTTTAGTTTGAGTGCCCCCACTGCCATTTTGAAGCATGGGGATGCTGATATATGAAATACTGTGTCATTTTAATTAGAGCGGCTCTCAGAGCCACTCTAATTAAAGCACCACCCCCTCACTCCTGGCGCATATGTAAAAGTGTCCATAGGCTCTTAGCCATGCCCCTCCTCACCAATCCTCTAGTACAGCAGTTCCCAACCTCGTGTCATGATCCAAATGAGGGACACAGGGCAATGCCGGCAGTGCCGCACACAAAGGACGAGCCACACGGCGTGCCGGGAGCTCTCCCGCCCCCAGGGCTGTTGCCACTGCTGCTGCTGCACTCCTCCCAGCAGCAGGCCACAGTAAAAAAAGGTTGGGAACCATTGCTCTAGTTGCAAGTTATAGCTGTGTAGGTGATAGACAGTCAGAGACAGTTTTTCACCTTTGGGTGTGACTGCTCTACTAAGCCGAACAACACGAAGCTGATTAACATTTGTGCAGTTTATAGTGTAAGAAACAATCAATTGAAATTTTACTGTCAAATGCTACCCAGTGATGAAGTGCAATCTTTTACAAATCATTGAAATCTTCTATATCAGAGGTGTCCAACTACAGAGAAGCTGGGGCTAAATGCCACACAGGTCACAGGCTGCTGGCTGCACACCACACAGACTGTTTGCCATGGCAGCTGCACAAGTTCCCCAGGACCTCCTCTGCCCACAGCTCCCCCATCACACAAGGAGCACAAGCTCCACATTGCTACTGCCTTGTGGCCCCGTCCTGCTGCCACCACCATGTAGGCGAACCCTTCCCTCCATCTCTACCATTGCACAAGCAATACTCCCCACCCCCGCAACCACTGCCACATGAGCAGCATGAGTCCTCCCCTGCACTGGCACCACCACAAGGCAATACCGCCCCCACTGCTGGGAGTGGAAGCCCCTGACCAATTACCTCTGTTGGTCTTGCCATGTGGCAGCAAACTCACTGGGCCTCCGGTGTTCTTTCCTATACCTGAGAGCCCACCTACTGCTCCATAGCAGCTGGAGCAATGTGGGGAGTAGTAACTGGGTGGGAGCCCACAGGCCACATAGTAACCCTTCACAGGCTGGATTCAGCTCAGAGGCTGCCAGTTGACAGCCCTGTTCTGTACTGCAGGGTTAACTCTTTGATCATCTTGTCAAATTCTGGCCATTGAGACTGAAAAGTAATGGGTCTCTGGGAATCTGAAGATTAAATGAAAAAATCCTGCTTCCAAGTATATGAGAACCAGACATGTTAACCAGCATGGTACTAGATGTTGCAAGGAGAACATGTAGCCTTATATGAGCATTTCAGTTAATCGGTACCGGCATTTAAACTATCAGGTGGCATGACTGTTTTAAGCTGTTTTTCATTCTAACTTTCCATGATTACTACCAAGGATGTTCTGCAGAGTTGCTAGGTTAACTCTCTTGGTGTTGCCTTATTCTTCCTCTTCTTTCCCTTCTGTATGTTTAACCTAGAACCACAAAATCTAAAATTATAATTGCATGTTTATTACATGGCATCAATACAGGGTGAAGTTGAGGCTTTGTGAGTGCCTTTCCTGCATGTTTCTATGTTCAGATTTTTTAAGTATAACCTGAACTCTTAATTTCCTGGGTTTATAATGCTTGCTTACAACATCCCAGTATTTTTTTTTTATCCTTAAATTACTAATGGCTGCTCCCAGGTTTCACTGCTTCAAAATACAGGTTTACTTTTTCCTGTAAGTTTCTTCATTATCCATCTAGCTAGCTGTCTATCTGTCTATCTAGCTATCTAGCTATCTAATGAAGAAACTTACACATAGATATAAGCAAGTTGCAATAAGCCCATAGAATGCTTCCATGTGATATCTCTATTTGAAAATATTTAAAATCAACCTTTTTTTAACAAAATGATTTTCTAAGGAGAAATCCCTAGCATATTAGAACAATGCAAAGTAGCCAATGTACTGCTCAACCTAGTCCATAATTCATAAGTGTCTTATTACCGTAGAGGTCTGTGATCCAGAGACAAGGAATCTGGGAAAAGAGAGCTACAGGAAGACCAATTCCCAACCCCTTTTGATTTAGGACTTTAAGGGTTTCCCTTTTGCCCCTGTCTGAATCTGCACCGCAGTGCTGTCATTGAACAGTAGAATCAGCTGAGACAGCAGTGCCTTAAAAGCATTTCAACCACTTTTGCTCAAGCTATTGTGGCTGTCCAGATCCTTTAAAAAAAACAGTCTTCTTTGTGCCATTGATTCGTTATAGCCAGTGACTGGTTGATTTATTTCTAATGTCATATCACAGTGACCCCACTTACAAGTTACCTGAGCTGTTGACCTGACCCTGAGTAGCCTATAAAAACATAACAGATAGAGACAACCCCCGTTAATGACTGGTTAATTATACCCCCCGCCCCTCCCCAATATAACTTATGTACACACTTTCACTGAAGTTTACCTATACAGAAAGGCTGAAAAATATATATTACTTTAATAATAGAGTAGTTGGAATAAAGAAGAGACTGATATATTAAACTGAACTGATCCTACAATTGATTTTAATGCAACAGCTAATTAACAGCTGTAAAATTATCAGAGAATTATTTTCAAACCAAAAAATTAAATGCTGTAAACTGGGAGAGAGGGTGTCTTGGATTTTTATATATTGCAAAAATTTGAATCCTTGCTTTTAAAAAAAATGCAAAACCCAACTCAGCCTAACTTTAGAATAATGCTTGATGCCTCCAGAAGTTATTTGTTCTATTTTGCTGATCCTTAATTGAATTCAGAAGGATGTTTCTGTATTTTGCCACCCTCTATATACCAGAGTTACCTGAATTATTTTGCAATACGCATGCTTCGCTCTGTATTGCTGAACTGTTGCTGAGGTCACTTAATATGTTTTGAAAACTTGGCTCACTCTGTCCTAAACCCCCTTGGTCCCATCAATGGCCACTAGCACTTTTAGTGGTCTTGTGCTCCCCCCAAGGTCCTGTTCAATTTAGCTGCAGTATGCAGCACCTTCAATGCTTTGTGTGTTACTGAAATTCATTAAAAGGGCACAATTTGCTAATAAATTTTAAATAGCTAATTCTGAGCCCAAAGAGACACTGAAATGAAAATGCTGCAAGTTTCTCTAGAACATGAAAGGATAAACGAACTAATGTACAGTAATGAATGCAAACGACAGTAGCGTGTATGTCACCGTTCTGTTCATAATTTCCAGTTTGTTAGCAGATAGTTTCACAGTACAGCTGTTTGTAGAGTTCCAGTCTAAACACATATTGCTGATGCCTGTGGTTTCAGCAGTTTACAGTTTCTGATTGTATCTGATTGGATTTGGAAGAACCAGATTGGTGATTGTAGGTTTCTCAGCATCTTGGATTCTAGTGGGGTAGACATGAGATCAACTTAGCTTCAGACAATCCATGACTTACGCCCATTCTTCTCAGCAGTTTGGAAGGAAGGTGTAACAGTAATTGCTGCTGCTGCTGTTAATTATTTGCGTTTCTCTTCTAGACAAATTGTTCTTTAATCTATATCCTATTTAAATTCATTAGGGAACATTGGACCAAGTTTGATCCCAAAGTACTCAGTGGAAACCAACAGACACATTGTCAGTAGAGTTGCCATCCATATTTATTTATTTACAAACTATAATACAAGAATACTTATCCAATGGCTGTGGTACTCTCTTAAAAATACACTAAACAAATAAAACAACTTGGCAGTTCAGCCAAATCAAATAATTGATCAACAACATAAATATAAGGGAAATTAACCTACCCTGCATGCATACTTTTCCAAGTCCCTCAACCCAATCCCAATTCCCCACAGGCCAGGAAGAAAGGATACAACTTCCAGCTTGACCTGAGGCTGACAAACTTGAGCTTTTCTGGATATAGGATGGAAGCAAGTACCAGAAGTTAAAGGTCTTAACTTGCAATGCCCAGCCAAAGGAGGTAGCTCGCTCTTTTCCTTTATACCAGGAGGAGCTCACATCAGGCGCTCCCCCCCCCTCCCCACAATAACTGCAAATATGGCAGTATGTTGTCTCTACTGATGGAGAAAGTAGATGATTGTTTGCTGAGGTCTTACCATTATGTGATCACATTTGGTCAATTTAATCTTGTTTCTGGGGCATAAATAAATACACTCGTATACGCAAACAGAAAATGTTGCCCTCATATTTTACTGAAACTGTCCAATAAATGTCTGGCTATTGGAAACAAATAGCATAGAGACTTACATATAAATGAATTAGAAACCATAGAAGTACTAATGGTACTGGAAGCTGGCCACTTTGCTTCTGTGTAAAGGTCCTGGGTTGATGGTTTCACCTCAAACCTATTAAAAGGGTAAACCCGATTGTATATTCAACCTGTATTGTTCATATTGAGTATAGTATTCAGTATAATACAATCCCATCACTGTGTGCCCCTCTGAGTTTAAACAGTATGTACAGCACTACAGAATTCATTTTGATTTTGCTCGCTCGACCAGTTCAGCCTTGCAGCATTGAGTTCCTTCCAGCAGGCATGGGCGTTCTGGATCAGGCAGCTCTGCCTGGACTACTTGATGTTGCTGGTTGTTGGCCAGGTGGTAAGGTCTACCAGGTAAAACCAAAGTGCAACATTGTGGACCCTTATTCTGTTCTCATTTGCTCTGATATACACTGTGAGCAAATGGATTGAGACTGGTGTCAGGTCAAGCCCTTTGTTTCTTTCTAATTCCGCTAGTTTCTGAGGAAGGAAAATTTTTGCTGTTGCTTCCCCTGTGCATTGAGAATTTCATAGGAGGATTTTTATTGTTAGTTATTGTTTCTTTCTTTTTATTGCTTATTGATGCTGAGGCCTTTGTGCTTTAATGCTTTATAATAATTACGGTTGATTTGTATGGGTTATTTGTAGTCTGCTCTGTCTGATGGGTTCAGGGAATGGTTTGGCTATACAGAATATGTTGCAGTTTTGGAAAGAGTTATCCTTCTGCTGTTCTGAGGACTCCTAAATTCATAATAGCAGCATCCCCTGCCTTGTGTCTAGTCCCTGGCATCCAAATCAGGATTTCTGAACGTGTATTTGTTTATGGTGAAGTGAATTTAAGCAGGAGACACACTGAAGACAAGTATTGACTTCAATGTCATAAATAATGATTTGAAAACTATGGACAGTATCAGCATTAGGGAAACTGGCTGTGGAAGCAATGTTATATTTTTTAATAATACCTAGTTCTTCAGCATGCTTTATCCTAAAGGATGCCATATTGCTATCTATCTATCTATCTATCTATCTATCTATCTTTAGTACAGGTCTTTAAGGGTTTTCTCTGCTCAATTTTACTTCAACAAGTTTAAGTTAGGTCAGATTTTGAATTTAACTACTAAGTTTCAGTGGTTAGTATTCTGTAGAATTCTTCAAGCTCCTGCTAGAAAAATGCCTCACTATTCTGAATATTTCTATTACCCATGAATTCCCAATTTATTATGGAATAATCCAATTTATTATGGCAAAATAATCATTGCAAGGGAGAAAAACCCTTGTGCTTGTTGTGCACTGCCCTGTTCTGTAATAATTTATGGAAAAATCTATTTGCTGACCTGATGATTGAGATTTTTACCATATGAATATGTTGATTTGGTTTAATAGGAGGGTTAATAAGGAAAACAAGCAGGAAGGAAAGAAGACTGGTCTAACACCAGTAAATATTTAAGTGTAGGTAAGGGTTAATGCCCAAAATAACAGCTTTGAAGATTCTGTTTACTGGGTTTACCTAATTTACAGAACTGCTCTTGGCAAGCAGGAACAAGGCCCAGGAACCAGATCAATGGATTTATAAAGACTTTCCCTCTAAAAGGGGGAAGCTATTTATGTAATTGTTCAAGGCAATCAGACTGACACAGGCGGTTACTAGTGTATCTGAAGAATGCAGTATGCTCTGGGCTCCATCAGAGGATGGTAGGGCTCTGGGTAAGATAGATCAGAGTATAGCCTGTTGTTTTTTAACTACTTTGTACTTAATTTTTTTTATGGTTAAAAAAATTGCTTAGGTTTAAAAAGGCTGCCTGATCATTATATATATTACTGATTGCAGATTCCAGAAAGGGAGAGCAGCGGGTTTCAAATTCAGTTGGGCTGGCCGGGTGAACTTGGTTGATATTTGGAACCCAGCCTAGGAGTAGGTGAATGTTATGACCCCACTCCTAGGATAGGAAAAGGCAGAGGGTCTGACACTTGATAGGGGATGCACTCAGAAAGAAAAACCAGAGAGGAGACAAAAGTGTAGCTAGTCTATAACACCTGACAGCTGGAAAAATGCCAATGAGGCAGCAAGATTATCAGTTTGGATATTTTACTCAGCATTAGTTCTTTTGATAAAATGCAGTAACCTCTGGAAGGTAATGTTTTTCACCATAGCATAACACCTGTATTCACTTTAGTTACTCTGGTACAAAAGACATTTGCTATCATTTCTACTCTGAACATTTTGTTTGATAAAGACCAATTCAGAAGAAAAATCATCTAAATTATTTTTGAGACAAAGTTTCAGCGTTAACGTTGAGCAGATGCTATGTCTAAAATTAGCATAATGACTCCTCCTGCCTGTTACTAACCAGGACGTGTGTCTTCTAATGTAAGCATTGGAATAGTAATACTTTGCAGTGACATTTTTAATTGGAAATTCTGAGTACTTCAAAGTATTAATTATTAGATCACCCTTGGTATACAGGTGACATCATTATTCCCATTCTAGAGATGAACAGACTGAGACCGAGCAAGGTCATGGTTTGCCTAAGATCATATAGCAATTCTGTATTAGAACTGAGACTAAAATCCAGGAGACCTAAAGTAAAATTTTAAAAGGCATCTTAGGCATCAAACACCAGTTTTCAAAAGTAGCTGAAAATGAAACTTCTTCAGCAAGATTTTTAAAGGTGTTTAGACATTTAGAGATGGAGATAGGTGACTAGTGATATTTTCAAAAGGATCTGGGTGCTCTAGATGAGTTTATTGACTGGGAGTTGAGTAGTTTGGTACTTCTGAAAATCCCACCAGCCACCTATCTTTAGGTTTAGGTGCCGAAGTATCTTTAAAAATTCAGTCCCTATTAGCCACTTAGGTGGGTTTTAAAATGTTCACCTCTGATTCTGATTCCTACCAGTCTCCCAAACTTCCCCAAACTAGGAATATAGGATTGAAGCCCTGAGTTTAGTCTTCTCTTCCAGCTTGGAAACATTGTTGTGATAGCCTGAACTTGCACGATCCCTTCTGAGACCAAAAGGCATCCTTACAATCAAAGCCTCCATAAATCTCTCAGAGATCGCTAAATTGTATTAGACAAAAGCATAACTAGTAACATTTGCAGCCTGAGCAACCTGGCAGGCATGCTTGCACCTCTCCCCCTCTCCCAGTGGACACTTCTGTTTTTTCCAGTGTTGTGTCCTCTTTCTCTCCCACTCCGCAGGACCATAGTCCTTCCTGCTCTCTGCTGAGGGCTACTCTCTCACTCTGTCTGCATGGAATATGTAGGCTAAGAGACAATTTACAGAGCCAAGTTCAGTAGTGGGGCTAAGTGAGTGACAGAGTCCCAAGAGAGAAGGAGGAAAAAACCAATAATGTTTTAAAGTGGGAAAACAGTAACACAAGGCTGCAGGGCAAGGAGTATGGATGGAGCAACAGAGAGAGGGGAACATTGGGAGGTATTAAGGCCATGTCCACATGACACTCAGCATGTGTTAAATGTACTTAAAATGTAAGTGTCTGTGCATTCAAGCAGGATAACATGTGCTAAGTGCATTTGTATCACATCATAGCAAAGTTACACCTTTTCCAGTGAGGAGTGTCTCCAAATTATGTTAGGTAACACGTGTTGAGCTAACATCAGATTGTTCCACAAAGACACTGCAATCAGTTGTGGTCCTGGGGCTGAGACCCATAATCCACAGATTGTGAATCCCAGCCCCAGGTTGAAACAGGATTTTTCAGTTGACTCCAGTGTGGTCCCAAGGCGGCCAATGAAAATCAGCTGAGTGTTGGTCCAAGCCCTGGACCAAGTCTCTAAGTGGCTCTGATGCAGGGCACTGGCAGGATTCAGTAATTGAAACAAAACATTCACTGCTTGCACCACGTGTGAGCTGTGCATATTATGAGATTGTAGTAAGCATTACCAGGCTACTACTCAGAGCAGATTCAAACTTTAACATGTTCTAACTTTAATATGTACTAAGTGCCTCATGCAACACAGCCCTGAGAGTTCCCACCGGGTTTGGGAAGTGGAGCAGGCCAGGAGAGGGGACCTTGAGGGCATCCCCCTCTAAGTCAATGCCAGGCCTCATGCCCTGCTTGCCCATCCCTAGCTGTGCTACTAGTATTAGACCTGTTTTGCGTACGGGAAACCATGACACATAAAGAAATTAAGATACTTGTTCAAAGGTGCACGGTGGATTAGTGGAAGAGCTAAAAAGAAAACCCAGGAGGTCCCAAGCCTTACTGAAGGCATTATCTTTTGGAAATTTCTTTTCCTGTTCCAAATATCAGGGCATTCCAGTGGCAACTGCAGCAATTGCTCATATGGAAAAGTAACATTAATAATGTACTAATGTATGTTTAACTTCTGTTAAAGTAATTTAGCAGTTGGAAACTGCTTTTCCTACTTAGAAGCACGTGACCAATCAGAACTGTGCAAGGCACCAGAATGTGCTTCTGTAGACAACAATTTTGGAAACTGGCTTGCAATCATACTGCACTAGATCATAGAACTAGGAAAAATTTGCAGAGGCTCAAAATGGAAGAGGTAAAATGCAACTTGACACATTGTAAAGAGCTTTAAAAAGGTCTGCAAGCCAATGTGGGTTTTTTTGCGGGGGTACTTCCTGGGTGGGGGTGAGGAGAGCAGGACTGGCTCAGGCAGGGGTAGGCAAAATGGTGGATCTGGCCAGAGGCCAGACTCTATTTCCCAGCAGCCCCTGCCCACATCGCTGCGGCCAGTTTCCATGGAGACCCCAGGAGTGGCGGGGTCATGACAGCATGGGGCCAGGGTTTCTATGGAGACTGGCCCCAGCAGCGCTGGCAGGGAGCGTGTGTGGGTGGGGAGCTGCTCTTGGACCGGGGCGGGGATCTTGCAGCGGAGCAGTGGCAGCGTGGTCTGGAGCTGGGACAAAGCTGCAATCCACTGCCTGCGTGCCCTGCCAGGGCACAGCCACAATCTGCTGCCTGCGTGCCCTGCCCTGGACCACGCTGCCACCACCGCAAGATCCCGACCCCAGAACAGCTCCCCGCTCAGCCATGCACCCCTCCAGCACTGCTGGGGCCAGTCTCCATGGAAACCCTGGCCCCGTACTGTGATGGCCCCACTACTCCTGGGTTCTCCATGGAAACTGGCTGCAGTGACATGGGCAGGGGCTGCTGGGAATGGAGTCTGCTGCAGGCCCGATCTGGCTCGCGGGCCAGAATTTGCCCATGTGCTAAGGGCATGTGGAGATATCTCCTGGACAGGTTGCTCAACTGGTCAACTGGTTAAAAAGTTTAAAGGGAAAAAAAATTATCAATCAAACATGAAATAAATGTGATTATTTTAACTGTAATAGTTAATTGTGGATGATTTTCTTCTTAGAGGACGAGGAGTGGTGCCGGTGTTTTAATGGAGCTCCCACAACACTGTTCACCTTTAACCTGATTTAAACTCAATGTGTCCTTTATGTTGCAGACAGGAGAGGAGAGTCATTGGGAAATCTTTCCATTTATTTTTCCATTTTAAACAAAAATATTTTCTCCCTGCCAAGGAAGAGGCAAAGCCATGGCCACTGGGCAAACACATTTGTATTAATTGCAGTTCAGTGGGGATATTTATACCATTGAACTGAAAAATATACTGAATTATATGGACGGTATAGCACAAAGATCCATTTAGACAACTTGGAAAGGGAGAATAATATTTGCTAGAGACAATCTATAGTATCTTCCCCTGGAGAATGTTTTGAAAGGAGCTGATGCCTTGTGCAGAGTGGTGCATTCTAGGGGCAACAATTAGCTTTTTGGTACCATTTTTATGCATTGCTGGGTTAAGTCCTCTCAGGTTGGGATGATATATCATAGGAGAGGTGATGATTCCCATCACAGGCAAAGAGATTACTCCTACTAGGACGTGGGATTTTAACAAGTGGTTCCCAACAGCCCACTTTCAGCATATTCCTATGCGCAAGAAAGGAAAATAGAATCTTATCTCCTTCAAAGAGATATTTTTGGTTTGTCTGTCTACCTACTGTATTTATTAAAATATAAAATGACCCCCGGATAATTAGATTCTATGTATGAACATTCGTATCGTTCTTATAATTTTCTGGGCATACAATCTCAGTTATTGGAGGTTTACCTTGATTTTGTCCCCCTCCTACTGCTACAGCATGGAAAATAAAACTGGGGGGGGTCAGGTAGTCCTGTTGCCCTCTGCTCCCCCACCCAGATTCTCCCCCCTGAAGCCCCTTATCACCGTCCTTACTGTCAGACCCTGATTTCCTTAAGTACATGGAAATGAGGGGAAACTTTGAAAACATTTACCTTGAAATAAACTTACCTGTAGTAATTTACTTTACAGGTACCCATAGATTTAGTTAATCTAGAACTGATGCACCTTGCCTGTGTGTGCTCCAGATACACCCCGACAAAGAGTCTATGTGCTAACTAGCCCTCCAGTCATGATGGCAACCAGTTCTTCTCATCCTGAGTCCTCGGATGCTGCAAAAATTTATATGCAGATGAGGTGCAGGGCAGCCTGGTCCGGGACCACCTCATTGGAGGGCAGGGGCACACTAATGATATGTGATAGGCTGAGAGAGAGGGCATTCTTTGTGAACT
Organism: Alligator sinensis; assembly: GCF_000455745.1. NCBI lineage: Eukaryota > Metazoa > Chordata > Crocodylia > Alligatoridae > Alligator > Alligator sinensis. The sequence continues at coordinate 7,360,783 of NW_005841831.1, read as the reverse complement.
GTTTGGGCCTCATTTGGTGATGTTTGCCCCATTTGGCGATGTTTTCTTAAGCGCCCAGGGGGTAACTGCTCTTCTGGCGTGGTTTAGTCCCCACCGAGGTGTTGGGGTTTAAGCCCACTTTATTGAAATGGGAGGCTCCTCCCTAGCTTGCTCCTGCGACCATATGACTGAGGACAAGCAAAACTCGGGGGCATCCAAACCCCAAGTCTCCGGGCTTGGGCCTGCACATAGGATGCCCGCCAAAAGACATTGGAAACATCTGAAGCCCCTGATGGGGGTAGAGGATGTTTGCCAGTTGTAGGGCCATGTATGTTCTGAACTGACTCATGGTTTTGGACTTGATTTGGCTGATTTGGCTTGGACCACAAAAAAATGCTTTAAAAATAATTCCCATCAGCCTTGAAAGCCTGATCTGTGCCTTGCAGGCAGAGACAGAGATCAACAAAGCATTGTGGTATAAGGAATGGAAGAGGGAGACCTGAAGCTCAAAACAGTGACAGTGGTGGCAAGCAAGCACGAGGTGAAAAAAGAGTTGAAGAGTGGAAATGAAGATCTGGAGACAGATGGAGAGTGGATGAAGGTGGAGAAGAAAAGAAGAAAGAAGGTAACAATGGGAGCAATGGCAGAGGCAGCAACGATGAGAGTGACAACACAAGAAGGAAGGCAGGAGCAGAGGAGAGCAGGAGGCAAAGCCGGAGAAGGTACATGTGTGAGAAACAGAGGATGGCAGGAGCATGACAGCAGGGTGGCCCACCAGGACTGGCACAACAGGAAAACACAGAAGAGACACTAAGAGAAGCTAGAGAGGAGCAGAGCTGTGGATAAAGGCATCTTTAACTGGCAATGGGAAGGAGATGGGATCAACAAGGAACAGATATGATTTCCTGAAAAAGGTACTGTTTGAGGTTTTGGAGATGCAGGCGGAACAACCGACCAGCCTGATTGCTTTCTTCAACTGAAAGACTTGGGAATTGACTTACTGCGATGAAGAAGGGTATGAGAACTTTTGGAAGAAATATAAAGAGAAATGTGGGAGGGAGGAATTAGGAGGGATAAAGTTCACAGCAGGGGAAAAGTTAAAAGAGAGAGTGGTTATAATTTGAATCTACATGGATTTACTAGAGGCAGAAGACATAGAAAGGTGGATGGAAAAGTATGTCCAAACGGTCACGTCAGTAGAGAAAGTAAGGGACAAATATCGTATCTGGAAGGTGTCTTGGAGGGCACAATCAGACTAGTGGAGCCAGGATGGGGTACTGCACCTCCTGTCATTGATCCAGATCAGGGCACACTGGGGTTTGATAATATACCATGGGCAACCAAAATAGTGTAGCAAATGTGGAAAGAGGGGAACCTGTCCACACACTGTCCCCTCACAGCATGCTACAGATGTGAAGGAATGGGGCATAGAGCAGCAGAGTGCCAGGAATCCCTAAAATGCACTACTTTAAGGGGGAGAGACACTTTATTGTAGGTGCCCCAAAGCCCTTGCAAGTATAGTCAGACACCCTGAGGAACAGCACAACTGGGAGGAGGAGAGCAGAGGAGAGGAGGGGTTGGACACTGAGGTAGAACTGGTAGAAGAAACCCTGCAGGTGGGTAAAAAAGAGAAGTGGGGGGGCAAATTTTCTGTGATTGAGGCAGTGCAAGAGGAGATAGAAGATGACATGGGATGGAAGGTGGGAATAACAAACAGCTCAGACATGGAGGTGAGGTTGGGGAAGAGAGAAGACAGCCCACAGACAACAGAAATGGAGATGGAGCAAGAGAAAGAAGCAGAGAGACAGGCCAAGAAAAGAAAGAAAACTCAGGGGTTGAAGACCAGGAATAAGAAACCTGATAATGAGGGAGGTGAGTCAGAGGAAGAGCCAGAGAGTAGTTTCCTGCTGCTACGGGCCCTGGGCTTCAGCCTGGAGTGGAGAGCAGAGGGTGGGCAGTGGCAGGGATGCGAGAGTATGGAAGCCTTCCTAAATGCAAGAGCAATCCAGCAGCTTGCAAAGGTCAGGAGTGCGAGTGAGGGAGGGGGAGGAATCGACCATCCTGAGCAGTAGCACAGGTGAGCCTTAGAGGGACAGGCACACTCATTTTAAAACAAGAATAGCTAGCATTGACAATAGTTTTGCTTAACGTCAGGAGTATCTCAGCAAGGGAAAGATGGGAACAGATTGAACCAGTGTTGAACCAAGTAAGGGCAGACATAGTCTGCCTATAAGAATATAGTATACCAGGGAAAAAGGGATTATAAACACTTTGAGAAAAGGTGGAGATGGGATCATCTTGGTGGCTAGGGACAAATGAGAACAAAGCAGCGGGGGTAGCAAAATTATTCAAGGACTCAGAGCTGAGAGCAAAGCAGGTAGAAGTCACCAGTGGCATATTGCAATGAATGATACTATTAGTCAGGAGAACAGAATTAGAAATGTTCAGTGTATATGCACCACCAGAGAGGGAGGGAAGGAATGCACTGTTTAGAAACCTAGCCGTTTACATGGTCAGAGGGAGACTGTATAATAGCAGGGGATTTCAATTGTATAATTGACGTGGGTGACAGAACAGGGAAAGGAGGAAATGGAGCTTTAAACAGCTCATCTAGACTGTTAACAAATATAATAAAAGAAGAGTCACTAGGATGTGTGGGCAGGGGAGAAAGTTTTCACTAGAACAGACGCCACAGGAAAGAAACAATCAAGAATTAACTTTGTGTTTGTATAAAAAGGAATAGGGATAAGGAAGAAAGACCATACATGTGGCTTTTAGTCACCACCAGATGCTGAAGGTGGAAATGAGTTTTAGTAAGAGCCCCATGAGAGGGAAGGGACTGTGGAAGTTACATGTGTGGCTGTTACAAGATGAAGAGAAATGGTGATGGTGGTGAAGAGATGGTGATGGGATGATGGTGAAGAAGAGGACGAGAAAATTCTTCAGGAAGCAAGGCCAAAAACTGAGAGGAAAAGAATGAAAGAGCCGAGAGACCTGCAAAGAAAGATGCAGGGACTGCTAAAGGAAGCCACAGAAGGAAGACAGGTATTAGAAGAGCTAGAAGAAACAAGTCAAGAGTTAGAAAGGTTTAAAAGAAAGATGGAGAGAAAATATTTTTTAGCAGAAGCACCGTGGGTGGGAGAAAATGAAGAGTGGTCCTGGTGCTTTTTGACCAGAGTGAAGGTGGCAAAAGGAGAGATTAAAGCAGTGCAGAAGAAGGCTGTGCTTTAGTAGAAAAGCAGGAAGAGGTGTTGCAAGCAACGACAAGATTTTATGAAGAACTATACCAGAAAAAGGAAATAGGCACCAAGAAGATGAAGGATTTCATGGAAGAGACTGAAGAGAAAGTACAGGAGAAGGAAGCAAGTAGATGAAAGAAAAGATCAGCTTAAAGGGGAAGCTGGGGAAGCACTTAGAAACTTTTAAAAGAGGGAAATCACCAGAAGCAGACAAACTACCTATGGCATTTTAATAGAAGTTTTGGACATGGATAGGTAGGGTTATAGTGGAAGTGTTCGAGGAAATTGTGGAACCAGGATAAGCAGGGAAAGATTTTACAAAAAGGATTGTGATCTTACTTTTCAAAAAAGGGGAGAAGGAACTCTTGAGAAATTGGAGACTAATTGCACTCCTTAATATGGACTGTAAGTTAATGGCCAAGATGCTGACTTTGAGGATGAGGAAAAACCTCCAGAAGATAATACATGAAGACCAAGTAAGTGCAATACCAGGTAGAAGGATCTCCAAAGCCATCAAAGATACACTGTCCCACATCCAAGAGAGAACCATAGAATCATAGAAAATGAGGGTTGGAAAGGACCTCAGGAGATCCCCGTGTCCAAACCCATGCTCAAAGCAGGACCGTTCCCAACTATATCATCCCAGCCAAATGGACAACAAACACAGTTATAGCAAACCTAGATTTAGAAAAAGCATATGACAAAGTGGATCACAATTATATATTTGAGGTGTTAGGAAAAATGGGGTTCCCAAAGAAATATGTATGTTGGATAAGTTTATTGTATAGTGAAGCAGAGAGTCAAGTCCAAATTAATGGGCACCTAAGAGGGACCTTTAAAATCCATACAGGGGTGCCCCCTGTTGCCACAACTATTATGTGTGAAATGGAACCGTTAGCACAAACAGTAAGAAAAGACAAGGTCATAAGCAGAATAGAGATGCAAGGAGGGGGAGAGGTCAAACTAATGTAAATGTATGATATAAATGTAGTAGAGAGACACTTTTGGGTGCTAAAGTATACATCAGAGCATGGAGAAGCAACAGGGGCTAAAATAAATAGATCAAAAGTCACCATAAGGGGAGTTGGGAACTGGAGGGACTTGGAGAAATTATGCCTTCAAATGAGAGAGAGAGAAATTAAAGTACTAGGGATGCCTATGCATGCCAAGGGAAAGGTAATACAGCATGAGAAAAGGTGACGGCAAGTATACAGGAAGTAGTTTGGTTATGGTCTGAAAAACACTGTCTTTTACTGGAAAAGTGGTGGCACTTAAGGCTGTGCTACTGTCAATTACTCAATATACAGGAAATGTATTCCCACCGATGTGGCAGCAGATAGCAAAAGTACAGAGGGAAATATGTGTGTTCATCTGGAATGCCAAAAGAGAAAGGTTGGCTACATCTGAACTGTACAAAGCAAGAGAGATTGTGGGGATGGGGACTGCCAGACTTGGGATTGTTTGTCTATGTGAAATATGTGAGTTCAGTATGCAAGGCCGTAATAGATGGAGAAGGGAAAGCAGCGCATATCACCTGATTTCGTGCAGCTGCAATTTTGAGGAAATGGGGAGTATATCAGACCCCTCTGAAGAGTCCATGGGCATGGCAACTGCTGATTCATTATATCAGGATTGAAGGTTTCATGCAGAGGTATAAAATAGGGAAGGTAGGGCTGGGCATCCTGAAGGTTCATAAGAAATTTGTGAAAGTGGTAAGGGAGACAGACAGGATAGAGCTGATGGGAAACTTCATAGAAGGATAAGTGAAGAAGGTATGGGGAGCGGTGGCGAGTAAACAACTAAAAGGGGAACATGCTGGATTATTGTAAGATATATTGTGTTGGTGAGAGAGGTGCAATGCAGATGGGGCTTGGCGAGCTTATGTAGGTGCCCAAGGGAGAGATGCAGGGAAGAAGAAAGGGTGGACTAGGTGTTTTGGGAGTGTACATATGCAAAGTGAGTGTGGGAAAGGTTCTGCTCCTTTCTGAATGTCACCGAAATGAACCTGTTGCAGCTAGTGCAGGAGGTGGTACTATATGCACTCATACCAAAGGGACCAGAGGAAACATTATTAAGAACTTTATTAGCATGTTTTAAAACTATAGAAAGTAAGAAAACTCTGGGTTTTGAAGGAGTCTGATTTCATTGAAAGAGAGTGCCTAAAGATGGGGCTGCATGAACTGAAATACTACATTTACTGGGACAAGGAGATCAGAGAGTAAGAGGTGGAGAAGAAGTGGAGGAAAAAGGAATGGATACACTTGTTTTACTGAACCAACAGAGAGGACCTGATGGGGGGGCAAAGAGTTTCAGGTGGTTACTGGGGTAATAGTTTTTCATAGGTTTCTGTATGAAAAAAAGAGTTCTGCAAAAGGTATTTTTGTAGGAAGTTGAGCTGTGTTGTTTAAGGGCTTAATATATGTAGTTGTGTGTTTTTGATATGTTGTATTTTGTATGAAGTGTTGATAAGACAAGGAGGCTCAATATGTGAAGATTTGTAAGCGTAGGGTGATAAGTGTGCTTTTAATAACATTTTGTAAATAAAAAAAAAGGTTCCCATCAATATGTTTGCCCAATATGGGCCATGAGTTTTATAGTCATGTTTAATGTTGGCTGCATTCAATCAGGTTCATAGGTAGTTTCCATTTCATGAGCACATACTACCTTTGGCATCAATTTAATGATAAACAATGTCTTTAATGAGGTTTCCTTGTATGCAAATATAAGACGAGGGCCTTTTTTCCCCTATGTTGATTGACGGGAAGAAAGCCTTGTCTTATATTGAGTAAATATGGTATCTTATTTAATTAAATTATTTCTACTAGCTGCATTACCATGAAACCTGAGACATTTACAAAGTGACAGGGATACAACTGAGTTTTCATGTGCTGCCTAGGGGTCCACAGTACAATGTGTTGACCATTATATCTGCTTTTCTCATGTGCTCTCGTAATTTTATATATACTCTTGTGAGCTGCATCACATTCATTCTGTGAATATCCAAATACTAATGTGCTCTCTCTGCCCCCTTGGGGAATGGCTACTACTTCCACTGCCATACATAGATTCTTATTCCTATTGCCTTTGCAGGCCTGCGTTAGCTCTGGGGGGGGGGGGGGGGGGGGTCTGGTTTCTGTTCTAGCGCAGAGCGATATGAACTCCAGCTAAGTTCAAGATGCAATCTCTTTTTTTAAAGTGATTTTAAGATACAGAGATGGACGTTAAGCTACCAGGTGGTGTTTGCAACTGTGGCTACTGGGAAAAATAATCGTTTGACCTGCGAAGGGAGCCAGTTTGATATGGAAAAAGCAACAGAAGGAAAAACGCGTGCAATTTTTACCGTTTACCAAATCACGTGCTGAACAGTAGTTTCCTTCTTATTTTACTCTCTTTAGTGGTTTTCTGGCTTGAGCCATACGATGCAAATGAAAGTGGCTTTGCCAATTACCCCTCTTTGAGGAGACACAAATGAAGTGAACGTGTTGTATTAGTAAATAGATGCAATTCTCACGAAGTCACTGTACCACGTGTGAATCCATTTGAGAAACAGAGAGGGCACCATATGTAAATGAAGCATGAACCACCTGTATCTTGAAGGCTATGCCTGCTAGGGCTGAGAGAAGCTAGTTTGAAATTCAGTCTGAGACAGGATTACTGAGGAAATAAGACACATATAGAAAGTATATTTATACTATACAGTGGCTGCTGTTTTATCTTTTCCATTACTGAGGTGTGGTAGGGGTTCATTGGACACACCTACACAACACATTTACTGCACTGTTGACTAATTAGCTGCACAGTAAACATTGCACATGTACATGTGCACTCCTATGAGGCCAGAGTAAACTGTTTAAACTAAAAAAAAATGTTTGTTTTGTTCGTTTTTTGTTGTTGTTTGTTTTTTTTTTGGGGGGGGGGGGTGGTTGCAGAGCAAAAAACTCCATGGCAGTGCATGTGTAGATCCTGCCCCAGCTGGCTGGGGCATAAGGGTGCTTCAGTTCAGGGGCTGCCTGCCAGCCCCACACTGAAGCACCCTTGTGCCCTGGCCAGCCCCTCTGCAGCATGCTGAGCTGATGGGAGCATCCCGGGATGGCTGGTAACTCCCAGGCCTCCTGCCAGCCGGGGCTGCTCTGACCGGGTTCAACGTGCTACACTCTTGGACAGCACCTAATGTAGCATGTGGGAGCAATAAGCTCTGGAGTTTGTTCATTCACACTGTCACGGCGGGGTCCTATAGGAGGGCCGCGATCTCCTTAAGGCCCTCTCTCTGTGCCAATTCGGCCCAAGGGCACCCTCGATTCTCACCCGCCACGTCTTTGCTGTTTAGGATATGTTGGGAGGCTGCCTTACGACTCCCTGGGCATGGATAGCTGGGACCTCTGTCCCTGTGTGTTCCCGGACCCCCTGTGGTCTCCCGGTATGATGGGTGCTCCCCAGGCACCCTAGCCTTATGGGCTATGCGTGGCTCCTTCCAACCCCTAATACCACGCCCCAAGCCTCGCAGATGTGATAGACGTTGGTGTGTCAACACGCCCGCTTCCCCAGGCTCTCTCCAATATACAGCCCCTCACTGGGACTCTCGTCGAGTCCCCCCACTGGGCCTTCTCTAAAATAACCCAGCCCGCTACGGGACTCCCTAGCAAGTCTCCGGTCCTTTAGGCCCACAGCACTGCTACCCTTTCTGGTATGGGCACACTGTGCTGCTATCCCCTTTTCTGGGGACCACCACAGCACCGCCCTTCTCTTGGGGCTCTGTACTGCTACCCCTTTCTGTCTGGGTCCACCGCAGCACCCTGCCCCTGTCCTGGGTTTTTCGTAGTGCTAGCCTGTTACCGGGCTCGCTACTCCTGTCCTGGGTTTCTCAATCTGGCCCCTCTTGGGCCTCTCACATATTGCCCACTTTGGGCCTCTCACATATTGCCCGTCTTGGGCCTCACAATGGTCCCTCTTCTCTGGGACCTTCCAGGCCCCTGCTGGGGTCCTTAGTAATACCACCCCCCCATTTGGGGCTCTCTATGCCCAGCCTGGGCTTCCTACTAAAATCACCCCTCTCTTAAGACTTGCTGTGCCCACACTGAGCTCTTTAAATGCCCCTCTCCGGGCTGGGGTCTACACACCCCGCAAGTTGCATCCCTCACTGGCGCTAGGGCCCCCACACCACTGTGGATCCCTTTGAGGATAATGCACCCTCTTGGCGCTAGGGCCCCCACACCTCTGGGGTCCCTATGAGGCCTCCTCCAACCCCTATAGCCTCACCCAAACCACCGGTGTAATAGCAACAATGCAAACGCAAAACACAAGCCTCTAGGCTATAACATAACTATAAGCCGCCTGGCTATAACTAAGCATCATGGCTCAAGCCTCCAGAGCTATCATGAACTATACTTGCAATCAAGCTTCTACCCCCTCACTCAACTGAGGGCACTACTGTCAGGGAACCACCAGCCTGGCCTCGACTCTTGGCTTTATAGGAGCCAGGCCCTGCCTCCTACAGGCAGCTGACTCTTATTAGTTGCCCCGGCAACCCACAGCTGTACTCCCTAATCACCGCTAGTGCTCCCTATGCACTGCCAGAGCTTTTCCTCTGGCAGGTTTCCCCTCTCTAGGAGCGGGGCATCGAGGTACGCTGTGACACACACTAATAGCATGTGTAGACACGCCCATTATGTATGAAGTTATTCTGTGTTGGATTGGAGACAGGCCAAACCGATGTTTTGGTAGCAGGTTTCCAATCATTACCTGTCTTGAAAAGCAGCTCTATGTTTACTGAGTACATCTACAACTCTGTTGACATTCACTCAGAAAAGCACATCCTGTTAAGTTCCTCCTCTGCTTGTCAGAGTCATTCTTTCCATCATAGGGACCTCACACATCTTCATTACTGGTAGGTGACTTCTTGGTTATACTCCAGTGGTATGAAGTATGGGGGTGATGTAAACTCAAACTTGGCAAGTATTTTTTTTTTTTAAGTAAGGCTACTTTGTTTAGCCTTGACTACAGTAGGAAAGGTTTTCCAGTGAAGCTCTACTGGCATAGCCATGTTAGGAAACCTCCTTCATGTAGATGGAACAGACACCAAAAGAGGAATGTTTTTGTCAATGAACCATATACTAAGTCCTGGAACAATACAGATTACACTGACAGAAACAAGTTGGTGAAAGTGTGTCCATAATGGGTTTTACCAGCATAAAGCTATCTTTTAAGAAAAGCCCCGCACCCCTAACCAGCAGTATTATTGTACCCGCAGTCTAGATCCTGCACTGGAGGCAAAACTAGTCCTGTTGTTTGAGGGGAAACACAAAACCAACCAAACAAAAAACAAAACAAAAAACACGCCTTCCCTACAGCTGCCTGGATTCAAACTAAGTTGTCTTGTTTTGTCCTCTGAAATCATTCAGAAGTTTGAGTCCATACATGATATCCACCATATTGGAAACCTGACATTGTTCAGGAGCAAATAAAAACAATCCCTGAAAAACCATTGCCATCACCAAACAGACAATGCTCATGCAGATCTTGCTTGTCTTACAGGCACATCTCTCATAGCAAAGTAACACTTAGGGCAAAATCATATTACACTTTATGTACCCAGCTGGCACTTACCATATAACTGCCATTTGTACCACTCATGCACAGTTTGCAATGCTATTCCCCATGCAGTAGGGATGCACAAGTGTCCAGGTGGCTACTGAACATGAGCTGCACTCTGGCCAGGCAGGTACACAACTCTATATGAATATACATGAGTGAGCATGTACTGTGCAAGTGTACCAGCAGGTCCCAACATTGTAGCCAGGCAAAATCTGAGAGTAACAAGTGTTAGAGGCAGGAGGAAGAACTAGTAACTAGCATCTAATCTGTGGTCTGATGGTTAGAGCACTATTTTGGGAAGTTGGAGAGATGCAGGCTTAAACCCCTTATAGGTAGGGACCTACCTAAATCATGGCTGAAGTTCAAGGCACAGCTGCACATTTAATCTTACTCTTTAAACTGTGCATCCTCCCCGCCACATCCCCCCATTGCTGAGTGGCTGAGAGGCAATTAATGCTGTGGTTTTTGCACCTTGGCCACTCTGCAGTGGCAGGGGGTGGGAACTTTAGGAACTCCCCATGCTGGGGAGAAAGCTTAGGCTGTGGTTTATGTTGTGCTAGTATTTTAGACTTATTAATAAACCCCAAGGCAATGCAGTGTTGAGCCAGGAATAGAGGTGAGTTTGGACATTACTCATTACATGCCTCAAATCCAGGCCGAGTGGTTTGCTGAGCATGGACTACGGGCTCACAGTAAAATCAGCCAAGCATGTATTCCGCAGTTTTGATATGTGGATTACACCCGGCATTTTTCACGAGCTAACGTTTCCATTCAGAAATTCTGTGGAAGAACTAAATTGGTGTCATCACTGTGTCATGGCTGTGAAAGCTTTAACAGATAAATTCTAACTGAAAATGAAACTGGAAGTCTGACTAGATTAAGGCTGTCTTGCCTCCGCCAAAGCAGATGTGCGATCAGGATGCGCTAGCAATATTCTGATACTTGAAGCCCAAGAGGTTGCTGCTCTGCTTTTACAAGGAGCATAGTGCTCTCATTGAATGCTCAGGGCTGAGAGCACTGCCAGCAGCTCTGCTGGCTGCAGCGAATGTAGTTTCAGGACCAACGTGACCAAATGTTAATTGCTTCAGACTTGGGCTCCTCCCAAGAGGCTCTTCCCCTCCCTGATTCATGGAAAAGGAGCGAAACCTGTCACAACCTCATGGTGCCTCCCAATGTTGCAGAATTAGGCGTCCGTGCTTACCCTATGGACCTGGCATTTAGCCCACTTGCGGGTAAACACCAGCTAAACAAAGTACAGAGCAAGCAATTCAGCTTGAGTTACTTGTGCAGTTCAGCAGTGGGACGCTGGAGACTGGTACAAGTTCCCTTGCTGCATTGCCCAACAATAAACTGTGTGTGTCATGAGCTAGGATGTGAAGGTGAAAAGTCGTCCTTTGAGGCAGGTAATGTCCCTACGGTCCCAACAGTGCAGGTGCCGTGCTGTGAACTCAGGAATGTGTGTGTTGCCTTTCACCTGGAGAACGAAGTGGTCAGTCTTGAGGCAAATGATCCCTGTAACCTTCCTCTCCCTCCCTCTGAGGAGGAGGCCAGAGGCCTATCCAGTTACACCGGCTCAGAAGAAACTCTGTCCCCAGTCCCTCAGAGAGCGGAGGGAGCAATGCAGGTTGTGTAGGAGAGGGGCAGTGACCTTCATCTTGCCTTTACTCATGACACGAATGCCTAGGTGCAAAGCAAAGTGGAGGGGGACCATGGCGAGGCCCTTGCCCTACTCCGCACAGCAAAAGATGGGCTTTAGCGTGGACCTGCACACCCAGGAGGGCCCACCTCCGTCGGGTTGTTCAGAAACCTGTGCCCGCTCCATGCCAGCCCAGGCCAGGAGCACAACTCCTTGCACGAGCCTACCCCAGGGGCACGTCCGGATGCATTCCCACGCACACCAGTAAAAGGTGTGCGGGGCACTTTCACCCCCGCAGACCTCCCCACCTGCTGGAGAAGGAGCGGGCGGGGGGCACAGGGCAGGTCCTCCCGGGGCAGCCAGCAGTGCCCGCAAACCGCGTGGTTGGCGCCGCTTCCCCGCCCCCGCGGGCCAGTGAGTCACTTCCCCGGGCCGGGCCGGCCGGGCTGAGCCGAGACGAGCCGAGCGCGCGGCGGCCGCGGCGCGGGAGCCGGGAGCGGGG
>NW_005841831.1:7339328-7348692 GCF_000455745.1 Alligator sinensis | reverse complement strand
CGGGCGCACGAGCCGAGCGCTCCGCCCCGCGCCGGGGAGCGATGCCGCCGCCCGCAGGGGTTGTGTCACGGGGTCCCCTGGCAGGAGCTGCCCCGGCCCCACAGCTGTGGGAGCTGCTTGCTTTGGCGAGTGATTGGTGCTGGGAAACTCTGCAGCCCCGCGCGCTGTCCTGTTAGCTCACACCCACCGCGCAGCTCAGAAGCACGGAGAGGCTTTGAGTGAGAGGAAACCTCATCCTCCCCCGCCTCGCGCCCGGGCTCTGGGGACACGGGGGCAGGTTCGCGTACGCGCTCGGCCCCGCAGAGAAGAAGGAAGCCGTTCTGACGGAGGGAGAGAGAAAGAGAAAGGGAGAGACCGCCTGACATTTTTATCCCAAAGTCTATGGTCAAGCCGGGAAGAGTTGTTAGCGATAGTTTTAAAGGAAGACATGTCTGATAAGAACATAAGCAGTTTGGCCCCGGAGAGGAGTGTCTCAATAACACACTATTAAGTTGTGCAATGCCTGACAGCCAGCCAAGGGCTGAAGGATTCCCTTGTCTGTACTGAAAGCTACAGCAGCTGCTTGACAACAGGAAACAATGTGTAGTGAATGGAAAAAGTGGGTGGTGCTGACTGAACAACTTCCCTTTACATCACTGCCCAAATAAGGAGCTTTAAAAATAACCTTTTCTATTACAGCCAGTCAGAACATCCCCCTGAAGTCTCAGGGTTCCTACCTCTTACAAGACAGTCATGAGAGAAAGAAGGCTGCAGTACAGGGGGCATGGGAACAGAGTCTCTGCAGGTAATGAAATCCCGATTGCTTCCTTCTGAACAATGAACATACAGTGGTGTTTTTCTCTTCTTATCAGCTATGATCAAAACAGAGAGGGGTGGGTGGGGGGGAAGCACAGCAAATTAGGCCAGAGTCAATTAAGGGCACTTGTACCACTCAGGCATGTCTCCCTGATGAGGTCACTCTAATGAGTAACCAGGAGTTACTGGATGTAGGACTACTGTATACACCAAGAGCTTGTTTCTCTTGATGCTTCGCCAGGCAGCCCAGGCACCAGTGCTGGCAGATAAATAAGCTGCAGTTTGAATGTTAATGGCAGTGTATCTTTAATTGATGTTCTCTAGGAGTTCTGCTTGGGACTGGCACTGGTGGCACTGGGGGGGTCACTGGTTGTTTTAGGAGACATTGATCCAGAATGGCTTTTATTTTCTTCTTTATTAGTAGAAGTGGGAAATGATAAGGATGTTGTTGTGTGACATCTGATGGTTGTGTGCAGGCTCTTTTAACAAGGTGCTGGAGGACAGCTTTGCATCAGACTGACTTTCTAAGATTAGAGTATAAAAAAAAAAAAAGAGAAGGAAAAACCCTGCTAGATTAGGACAATACACGCAGAGATATCTGCAAAATAGGTGGGCCTTTAACTGGGGTAACCAGTTGGGTATTTTATCTTTTTAAGATAAAATTGCAGATTAACATCTGCACATCAGCATTAAATAAGGCAGTTTTAGAATGCATTAAGACTGAGAAAATGAACACTAATGATTTAAGTTTCTTAATCCTTCTTGATGGAAATTAATAATGTCTGTGATATACCCAGAGGAGTGATCTGAACTGCAGACATGAATTGAGTTCCTGCATGCAAATGTATGCTTTTTTATTTCATGTAAGAGGTTGCTGGAAAGGGCTGTGTATGTTCTCAAATTTTTTAGCCATTGAGGTTTGGAATTCACTGTGCAGCTATCAGGAGAGCTTTTTGGCAATTCTGCCAAGTTAAACTCTGGCACGTGAAAATGATTGTGGCAGTTGACATGAAAATGTGTAGTGTGACCAACAGAATTCAAACTCATGGCATGCTAGCTTTTACTGGACAGGTATCTGAAAATTACTAGTGTCAGTAGGCAGGGACACTTTTAGTCTTCAGCATCTGGAAAGCAGGCCACCAGATACTTTGATATCCCTTCTTTGATGGGTCCTGTGCCTCTTGTCCTGATTCCTCTTGCTAGGTTTTTTGGGTTCCCTTGAGAGCATGAAGCAGAAAAGGCCTGTTAATGTTCATTGGAGGCTGTTGTGTTGGGCTTTGTTTACACAACCTCAACAGTTTAGAAACTTTACATTCTGTTTCCCACATATATGCAGTATGGTCAGAATTCAGACTCCCTATAGGAATAAAACAGCAGTTTGTGTAGAAACATAATGGGAGAATGGAAGCATCTCAGTTATCATCTGACTGGATGGGTGGAGAAACAAAAACCACAATAGTAGCATTAATTGTAACCCCCACCCAGTTGGCAGCCTCAGCAGACAGGCTCAGGACTGAGTGGGCCCAGCCAGCAGGATCAAATTCCCTTCTCAGCCCTAGCAGTGATGCATAAGGGAAATGCGTGTCTCCATCCTCTGTGCTCTCTTCGCTGTCTCTCTTCTGAGAGTTAGAGGTCTTCTTTCTACAAGTCTTGTGACATGGCCTCTTCCTTCACCACAAAATTCACTTTCGTCATTATTATGGAAAAGGTGTGGGGGGGTGACTGGGACAGGGGACATGAACAGGGAATCTCTATTTGTGTATCAAAAATGGAAAGCTAGCATTTCAATTCTTAATTAAGTACAGTGCTGGTGAAAGTGCAAGCAAGTTACAGTTGTCCTTGCAGCAATTTTCTACGTGTCCTCAGACACTCTCATATATATTGGTGCTTCCCCAGCCTCCTCTATTAGAAAATGTTCTGCACCTGTTGAACACACATTTATTTCCATGCCAATTGGCCGAAGTGTAAAGAAAGTGGATTGAATTACATTACATCCACTGTTACAGATTAAAATAATCTTAATCTACAGTGGGTATATTTCTGATGTCTCAGTGACATTTATAATTTATTTAAGAAAGGTTTGTATACAGATATACTCTTGGCCACTGCTGCATCTCTTGTATTCTCCATATTTTAACAGGGAGCTCCCACGAAATTTCTTTCCTCGCTCCTTAAATCTGTCCCAGCTGTTTTTGTGACAGACAAAATGGAGAAAGGGACTGCAGACACTGCTCGTTTGTTTTCCCATGTAGGCAAAATCACGTTCTCATCGCCATAACCAAGGAGGGAGGCAGAATTGTGGGGCAGACAAACTCAGAAATGTTTGGAGTTTACTCTTGAAAAATATACAGAGGCTTTCAGGAGAATAGCACAGTGTTCAGCATGTGTAGTTTGCAGTGTGTGCGCGCGCGTGTGTGTGTGCATATGTGAGATCATGCATATAGGACTTCTAGGGGGATATATAGGAATGAGTCCACTGAGAAAACATTTTGAAATACCTAACTTTTATTTCAAACATAAAAACTAAAAAAGCGCAACTGAGAAATATTTTCTGAGCTCACAGGATTAAAGCATCTCTATCTTGGATAATTTTAGCAGTAACCGGAGAGTGTAAGGATTTCTCAGGGTTTGGGAAATCACCCAAACCATCCCTTTAGTTTAGTGGCCGATCTTTAGCAGGGACTCCTGGGAACTCCCTGCAGCATGTCTCTGGTGAATTCCCATGGTTATGTTGGACAAAGTCCTTTTGCACTGAAATAGCTCATTTACTTTTAATTTCTTCAATGCTCCAGTCTTCAAGTTCTTGCTGACTCTGTACTCGGAGGAGTATTGCCTTTATAACTCCTGGTTATGTCTGGCTGCACCTGTTGAATTCAAATTGTATTTTGGTGGATTTGTCATTTCTAAATCATCTTCTAGTGGTTGCTTTCTTAAAAATGGGCTCACACTTAAAATACATTCTGAAAAGGAAAGTAAGTATTTTTTAAAATTTAAACACTATTTTTATCCAGCATTGAGGCTAGGGACAGAAATTACACACAAACTGATATAAATGATCAGAAGCCAGTTCCAATCTGTAACACAACACAAGTTCAGCGTGCTTAAACCACTTTCAAAATGGTCAAAACCGATTTAAGATAAATCTGGATGGATGTAGTATCAAACTGATTTAGGTTAAATCAGTTTACTGAACTTCTGTCCCAGATCCCATCGAGACTCAAGTTAACTCCCAGTTCCCCAGCATCACAGGGTGCTTTGCACCTCCCCTGCAAGCCCCTTCCTCGAAGGGTGGGTGGGCTAGCCTTCAGTTGAGCAGGGAGGCATGCTCTAGTGCCCCCCAGCTTCTGGTTTGAGCCACTGCAGGCATGTGGCTGCATTTCTGGAATCAAAAGTAAATCCTGTTCACTTGCTTATCAGTTCAATCTATGCAGTTTAGACTAACCTGCAAAGATTTAGTTGATTTAGCCTCGGGTATTTTTGTCTGTCTGTCCTTAGCCTAAAAATGTTGCTTTTAAGCAGCTCTTTATGGCTCTGCTGGGATCTGCAGTCAGCTGGGGCAGTTATGATGCTGGGGGGCCTTGCTTATTCTTTTCCTCTGTTCTACTCCGCACACTCGTTGAGTTTTTCCTACCTTTAGTTTGTTAGCCTGGCCCTGTTGGAGTGAAAGATTCCTCATGTGTCCTCCCGGGCTAAGCTCTTCTGCTGAGACCACCTTGTAAGACGTTGCTATCAGCCTTCTCACTGCTGTGCAAATGAGAATTAACCAGCCAGTCATTCCCTTTGCCTGCTAATCAGGATCTCAGTCAGTATAATCATTACAGTAATCAGAAGATTTGTATCCAACCCTGCTCTAATTGCATCTCTGCATAAACGAATCTTTTAACACGAGTCAAAGAAAGCCTTGTGTGTTAGGAAGAGCACATGTTAAAGAGACTGGGAGATTTTTTCACCCAATCAAAAGCACTCATGAGAATAAATGTGCGGCAAACCTTCACTCCCTACCACCTCTTACCATTTCTGCTAGAAAGGTACTGACAATATCCCAGACCACCCTTCCCCACCCCCACTTAAGTCCAGCCCAGATGCAGATAGCATAGTATTGGCTTTCCCAGGTACTTGAACCTAACCATGCCCTCACCATGCTGTCCCATTTCTCTATGCACAAAACTTTCCATAGCCACAGTGTGAGCAAGCTGTCCTTGCGCAAACAGGGTTATGTGCTCTTCAGGGCAGAGACTGATCTCTGCAAGGCAGAGGAAGATGAGCAGAAGATTTTTTTTTTTTTTTTTTTTTAGTGTTCAGAGCCAGCCATGTTATATGGAAAATTTCTGAGAAGCTTTTTCCTGAGCAGGAGCAATAATAACGAATCTAGCTAAGACTGTCTAAATATATTCTTTCTAACTCCCTCTTTGGTGTTGCACAAAGCTTTCTGAATTGAGGCGCTTTTATTTTGGAGAGTGTGAGTGAAAACCATTCAGCAGCTTTCATACAGGGGTCAGTGGAAGGAAAATATTAGCAAGATCAAGTTGTACCCACACTTCAAAAATGGGCATTCCTTGAGCATCAGGATCCTCATTCCATGCTGTCTTGCAGCTTGTGCAGTCACTCACTTCTGGGCAGAGTGAATGTAAAATGCTATGGCTGGTGTGGGTGAGTGAGGTAGCATTTTACATTCACTTTGCACAGATGTAAATAATGAGATGAGATGAAAGGCAGGGGAGAATCTGGCTTGGAGTTTTAAAGAGCACAAGTACATCAGTTTAAGTGGCAAACTGTGAGTTCAGTAAATGCTGTCTTTAACCTTATAGTAAACTTTAAAGGGGGAGGCAGGTTGGCAGGGAAGAGGGGGCGGATATGTTTCTGGGCAAATGTGACCAGTTCCGGCAGCTCCATGACTTGTAGCTCCGAGTCTTCTCTTCTGCCAACGTCATCTGGCCCTTTTCCTGCCCCTCCCGCAGACCTTTAAAGATCTCCTAGAAAAATTTCCACAGTCCAGGATTGCACCATGGTTGTTCTGCTGGGGTCCATATTAATCTGGCGGACTGACAGCAACTAGATTTGCAGGCTCTGGGATTCTTGGAGTTGTAGCCACAGATTGGCTGGGTCTAGCAGGATCTAGATGTTACATTTGAATTTTTAATATGTTACCCCAGGAAGCGGCAAGATCGGAGTGTGCCTGGTGCTCTGTGAGCAGACTTTGAGTGAAATTAAAGAAAATTAGCAGGATCCAAGTCAATGCGAAGTGGATGTTTCCCCAGGAACCCAGATTTTAAATATACTAGCTCAATAAGCTCTTTTTACCATGCTCCTACATCCAGCCAGGAACCTCTATTGCCACATACCTGGTAGGGAGCACCAGAGGGAAGTACCACTCTTGTGTTTCTTGGCAAGTCTGTATCTCAGGATAAGTAGCTCACTTGCAGACCTCAGGAGGAATTGCTAAGTATACAGTTTCATATTATTTTCCATGAGAATTGTAAATAGATTTTGAACCTTAGAGCCAGAGCAAACCCTTATTTTTTTGCCACTACAGGAGTAACTTGATGATGAAACAGGCAGTTATTTTCTAAGTGGGTTTAGCTATAGAGAATGAGTGACATATACTTTAACAGTGGTTTGTACAATTATTTATGAGGCAGCAGGTACCAGGAGCCTAGAGTTATGTTCTTGGCTCTAAGTGTGGTCTTGTGGTTAAAGGCAGGCTAGGCAAGTGCATGATTTGGTAGTGTGGCAAAGTAAGATTTGGATTTAACCTTGGTTCTGCCTCACCCCTTACCAGAAGTAAGCCTGCATAATTTCTTACTTATCTCATTTGCAAAATACAGGAAAGATACTGGCCTAATATGGTAGAGATGCAAGGATTTGTTTAGTAGTATAGGCTGTGAAATACAAAGAGTTATTAACAGCATTCAGGAGGTGAGCTAGAAGTAGGACTTCTGGGCCGTGTCCAGACGAGCACGGCTGTGCATTATGTTCAGTTGTTCTTTGTGTTGCAAGGGAGCAGTATGGAAGTGTTTTTTGACCCCCAGATATCCAGTGGTCAAAAAAACCTGCCGAAAAAGAAAGTGGAGCAGCGCACATGGCAGCACTGTGTGCCACCCGAAGCCGGAACCTGGCTGGCTGGAGCCAAGCTCCACGGCCAGGCAGGCTCCGCACGGCAGGATAGCTGCTGCTGTAGTCCCAGGAGGCCCCCAGGACCCCAGATAAGGCTACTGGGGCCAGCCCAGTGTTGGCCCTAGCCTCCCCTACCCCACCCGGGGTAACTTGCTGCGTGGCACAGGCAAATCCTGGGGATAGCTAGTGGTAGTGCAAAGTGTGCCACCACTAGCTGTCCCCAGGGAACAAAATGTCCATGCACATCTGGACATGACCTTGGTCACCTGGCTTACGGCCCATTGCTTCTTTTCTAGGCTGCAGGAGGGGGTGTATCTCTCATAAACTTTGCTTACCAGCTATGCAGGTAGAGCTGCCAAAAGCGAGTGTCACGTGCAATGCAGGCTTGACACTTGGCAGGTCTGTCAAAGCTCCAGGGTTCTGCATTTTGCTGTCTCACTCTGTAGGCTTCCTTGCAGACTGCGTCTCTGTTTCTTATTGCTCTCTATTTACCTTTCACCAAGCCCCAAAGTGCTGAAATTCCAGCCTGGTAGTGCCATCTCTTGCAGGAGCTATGGAAATTACTTCACATTACAAAACAGATCCCAGCATCAGTTGGGGAAAGAGCCGTATGAAAGGATGGACAATCAGGAAATAGAGAGCTTGTTTCTAGACCCATAGCTCTCACAAGAAATAATCCAAGGGAAGCAAAAAACGGAGCCAAGGCTGGAGCAACAGAACCGCTAGTAGATGGAATGTGTTTCATGGTTTTCCATGAGGCATCACTGACTCTTTAAATAGCTACCCACAGGTTTCATTCACTTCCTCCTGCCCTTTATTCTATTTTCTTGTTTTTGTTTCCTTCTGAGGAAACAGTAATCTTAATTGGAAAAAAAAAAAGTAGAAAAAGTAAAGATAAGACAAAAATGAGAAAATTCAGGAGTTCAAATAAAAAATGTTTTTGCAAAGCTCATAGGCTTCCTGAAGTAATTGCTAGGAAGAAAACAGCATCTAAATAAAACAAAACACCCTACAGTTTCTCTCTTCTTTTCAGCTAGATAATCACAGCCAAACTAGCACTCAGTCACTGGTTAGTGCATCCAAGACAGCATCATGTCTAATGCAGGAGGATTAGAGTTGATGGAGGGCTAGATTCTTAGCTGGTGTAAATCTGCAGAGCTCCCTTCATGTTACAAGTACTGTGGCTGTTTACACCAGCTGTGGATCTGGCACCTGTCCTTTAAAACAGAAAAGGAAAAAAATTAGTACTGTTAACTGTCCTCGCGTCTGGGAATCCCACTATTTAGGGAAAAGAATGATCCACTAGACTAAGCACCGCCAGACTGGGTTCTCCTGAGAAGGCTTGTGTTAGGAGAGGAGGGTTTTTTTGTTTTGTTTTGTTTTTTGTACAAGGGGAAACAGGTGCTGGAAGTCTTTAATTGAACCTGAGCCAGCAACTTAGCACTTTACATTTATTTGTTTAGATTTACATGATGTTTTCCTGCTCAAATATAATAGACTTTATAGGTTGTAGAGACAAAAATTAGGTTTTATTGGCTTATTTGTTGCCTTTTAAAGTACAGTTCCTCTTTTGAAAAATTAGAGACCTTTGAATAAAATAGTGCAATGGAAGGTCAAACAAGAACCAAGAGCAAACACCAGATTATAGAAAATGTGGCACTTTCCCAAGCACAGAATGGCAGTTGGGTTCAGGTATTTCCCACCAGTCTGCTCGTAATACTCAAGTATTTCTTTTGTTTCTTTCTCAGAGCTGAAGGAATAAAACCCCAAGAGAAACTTGCTTTTCCCTGGCTGAAGATCAAGGGAGATGGGAAAGTGCAGGTGCTTTAAGACAGAGTTTGGCATGATATGGGTATGGCAGGGGTATAAGCTTCAAAAGATCTTTATCATTTTTCCTAGCTCAAAGAGTTCAAGGCCAAAAGGGACCAGCATATATATCCATCTAGTCTTATCTCTTATTTAAATCAGGCCAGAGGATTTCCAGCATTAAACTAACATGTTTTGGTTGAGCTTGTGCGCCAGAGACTTGTAGTGTGAATGTGGGTAAGTCATTTCCCCACTCCGGCTTTATGAACATGGGAAAATTGGCCAGAGTGGGTCCAGTAAGTAAACACTTTTTGCTGAAATAGGAGTTGCTTTAATTTTGGAACAGGATGTCCATAGTGGGCGTTATTCTGGAATGGGTTTTCTGTAAAGCCTCCTCCAGTCGGCTTCCCCAGGGAGACAAAGTCTGTGCCTCAACTTCCACACAGGGAAGCCAGGCTTCATTCACAACAGTTTGTAAAGTACTGCAGTCCCAGGCTGTACTTATTTTTATGTTGTTTTACAGTGTGCAACAGCAACTAACTGCGGCAAACAGTTTGGAAAAAGATGCTAAATTTAATTTCCTAATTGAGGGCCTAGTTGCAGCTGGCAGTTCCATGGATGCACGCAGTATGGAGAAGGCCAGGAGCAG